>NC_043760.1:33162060-33517060 GCF_902148845.1 Salarias fasciatus | reverse complement strand
GGTGATGTGACGCCAGTCTTCAGGGGTTCCTGGGAGAACAGATTCTACAGATTCTGCTCCAGGAAAAAGCTCCTGGATGGAGTCAGGAGCTCCGGTCTGGTTCCGGCAGGGTTCTGCTGGACCGTCCTCAGTGTTGAGGATGAGCTGATGAACACCATCTCGGTGATCCACTTCCAGACCGGAGCAGGTGGAGGAACCTGGAGCTTTGCTCTCCTGGTCTTCAGGCATTTCTGCATCCTGCTGGAGTCGTTGATGGAGCCAGATCAAAATTCTTCCTCCTGCAGAACCACAGAAACATCTGTTACCTAAACAAATAGTTTCCCCTCCATCATACTGCAGGGTGTTTGTGACGCCAAAGAGAGCTTTACTGATGTCTATATTGACAACCTGGGATGTGATGAGGACCTGGTCCTGCTCAGATCACCATGAACCAGCTGGTCCTGTCTCCACCAGCTGGGTTTCTGCTGGGTGGAGGTTCAGACTGAGACCTGCAGCACCCAGTTACCTTTATGACTCCAGACCTGCAACCTGCTGGAAGGAAGAAGCTTTATCTCAACATCCAGAAACACAAACATGTCCACAGTGAATTCTTACTATAAGATCACAATATATCAGTCACGGGAAGCCTCTCTGGTGTCATTCAAAGTAAAGAAACAGGTCTGATACCTTGGATCAGGCCTTCAGATTATGCCTCTTATATTTATAGCTTGTTTGGCATCATAGCCAACCCTGAAGTCTCTGAGGAGGACATAAAAAAAGAATCACACACTACCAACTCAATATATTACTCATGCGTGCATTAATTGAAGCATGGAAAAACAAACCTCACTCCATCCACATCTGGCTGCAGATCACCTCTGGACCAGGTTCTGGTTCCTCAGTGGTCCCTTGATTGAAACAGTTCATGGTTTTAGTCTGAAGGCTCAAATTTCACCAGTATAGTGAGTAGACGACCTTTACACACTGAGACTGCACTTTATGGTCAATATCAACATTCACCTCTCATTTTACACATTAAAGTTAAATTAAACAGCTTTAAACATGAACTTTTCCTTCAGCTGAGCAAATTTACTCTGAAACAGATTAAACTAGACCAAGACACCGTTGGATTCACACTAAACGGTCCATATCTCCTTTTTAACCACAGCGGAGAGTCACAGCCTGCTGCAGCCCACATGAAGCAGCTGAGCACCGGGTCGCCTCGTTAAGCCGTCCGGTCCCCAGACGTCCAAAATCGTCAGAACAAATTTTCAAATAAGCTTGATGTGGAAAGACTGAGCCCATATCAACATTCTAATGAGTTATATTCTCACCTAAAACACCGCTAAAACTACGTTCTGTTAAATAATAACTTATATTTTTGAGTTTCTTTACTCACCCCTGTGTGTTTACACCTCCGGCATGTCTTGCGAAATGCATTCTGGGTAATTTCGCTTCTCAAGTCTGCAGAAGTCTGGTCTGATGCAGACTCTGCAAAGTGGGCGGAGTTAGTCACATCCGGGTATTTCATGAGTACTTGGTGAGATGCGTACTTTGAATTGGAACAGCACTTGGTCTCTGACTGATGACCATTCACAAGTCCATGAGTACACAAGTACAGAGAAGTACGTGTATTGAGAAACGGCGCTTTCAGGACTCCTTCTTCACCTTGACGGCAGCCCTTACTTCCGGTGTCCACCACCGAGTTCGGGGGTTGCCGCCACGACAGGCACTGGAGACCTCACGACCACAGCTCCGAGCAGCTGCTTCGACAATGGAGGTGGAGAACATGGTCCACTGGGACTCCATGTCCCCAGCCTCCCTCGGGATCTTGGAGAAGCTCTCCGTTGGTGGGAGTTGAAAACCATGCTGACAGAGGGTTCCACCAGACGTTCCCAGCAGACCCTCACAACACGTTTGGGTCTGCCAAGTCTGTCCGGTTTCCTCCTCCGTCAGCGAATCCAACTCACCACCAGCTGGTGATCGGTCCACAGCTCTGCTCCTGTCTTTATCCTAGTGTCCAAAACATGAGGTCAGAGGTCAGATGACACGACAACAAAGTCGATCATCGACCTCCGACCTAGGGTGTCCTGGTGCCAAGTGCACTTATGGACACCCCTGTGCTCAAACATGGTGTTTGTTATGGACAAACTGTGGCTAGCACAGAAGTCCAATAACAGAACACCACTCAGGTTCAGATCAGGGAGGCCGAGTGACCCAATCACCCCCCTTGAGATCTCACTGTCTCTGCCCACGTAGGCATTTCAGTCCCCCAGTAGAACGATGGAGTCCCCAGTCGGAGCACTGTCCAGCACCCCTCCCAGGGACAACAAAAAGGCCGGGTACTCTGCACTGCTGTTCGGCCCATAAGCCGAGACAACAGTGAGGCACCTGTCCCCGACCCGAAGGCCTGGCTCCATGGTGGGGCCCTGGCTCGCTTCTCGAGAGACGAAACTGGGCGATGGAAGATGTAACGAGCTTTGCTTTCTTCCTTTTCATAAGGGCTTTCAAGCTGCTCTCAGTCTGGCCCGTCACCCAGGACCTGTTTGCCTTGGGAGACACTCACCAGCCATGACAGTGAATTAGCAGTTGTTCATGCGGTGTGCATGATTGACGAAATGTCATCTCTCAAGACGCAAGAGGCGAAATTGAAAAATGTTTGTTCACTGTGGGCGTCAGAAGCCTTTCATGGATTTATTGTACGGATTTCATGTTTGTAGGATCACCCATTCAGTCTCGAGAAATTTGGAAAGATGTGTGAAGGTTTGGATTCAGGTGAGAAAATCTCTCTTCAAAATGCATTGGAGCAGATGGGAGAAAATCCTGCACACTCCTCAAAGAAGTGCATCTCTAGAGAGAACCGTTTAGGTACAGAGAAAAAGACTTGATTGTGGGCGGCTCAAGAAAAATACCTATGTTTTGAGCTATAATTTGTGCATATTGAGCTAGAAATATGGCCTGGGGGACGAGAGAGACCTGTTTTTGGAGGTTTTGTATCGACAGCCTCCCGCACTCTAAATTCCTTTCTCCCACTCTAGCTTTTCCAATACACACCCACACCATACGCTCCACAAATGGCTGAAATTCTCTCCATACTTCAAAGCTAATCATTTGAATTTGGCAAAAAATATTTAAATGTTTTTTTCACATCTGAGCTGAGAACAAAAATACCTACGTTTTGATATATTAATGACCTCTCTACGTGAAAGCATGGCGAGTCACTGTGGAGTTGTTCGGGGATCATTTTTTTGTGTGTGTTTTATGGGCGACTCTCATCCGGAATATATGGGAAAAAATTGCCGGTAATTGACCATTCTCTCACTTTTTTTTTCACCGGAACCCCGAGAAAAGTCTTAGTCCATTCCCGGAATTTAGACACATTTTGATGTGACATTTTGATTTTGTGGTGCTGCTCTAATTCTTGAGGGACAAGTTTTCCAGCCAAGTTTCGTCAGAAGAATAATAAAATTAAACCCTGAACGTGGCCCGACTAGGATTGTAATCTTTGCTCATTTCCAGGGGCAGGCACGAAGAAAAGGTGTGTAAAGAAGAAAGAGAGTGCAAAACATATGATGATCTTTAATTAACATAAACAGTCCAGACGAGCGACTACTGCACCTGCATAAAGATATGACAGAGAATATCCTTTGGTGACAACTTGAGTACTGAAAGAAAATAGAGACAACATGCCAATCCCACTGAGAAAATCCTCATCGCTTGAAACTGAAGCAGGAGTGTTCTATCTCTGTAGCCCCTTTCATGCTGGCTAAAAAAACAACAACATTTAAACCCACTAATAATCAGCTCCTCATGGCAGTGTGAAAGGGTTTAATCGGCATTTAGACCCAGGTCTTTAAAATCTGCAGTCAACCCAGGTTTTTAGCGTGTCAGCTTTCTATCGGCTTTTAGTGGGAGGGACACGTCCAGGAACTTACATGATGACGTCGACGCAGCGTGGCTACGTCAGCATGCTAGTTGGTGTTTCAGGACACAGCGTGAGATATCCTTCGTCAACATTACCCAACACTGGCAGGACAGCGAGACCAGAGAGCTTCTCTTGATCCGTTGGGAAGAGGAGATTCATCTACAGGTAAGGGGAACTGTGTTCCGCTGCCTTGTTAACTTTCGTTGATGATGTCATCAACGTGGGACACCATCAGCACGGGAAAACACAGCGGCGCGGCTCGCCAGCAGCCCGCCCGGGTCTGCAGGCGGTGGGCAAGGAGTCTCAAAGCAGATTGTTAGCGGGTCGAAAACATGGGTCGACTCACTAGTTGCAATGGGAAAGGAGTATGTGTGGTAGAGCGATTTACCACACCGCCATGTAGCTCTGACCACCATTATACACCACATACAGCCACATACCACATACAGCCACCTACATGAGCCAGGTAAACCTCACCCGGTTTAAATAGTCAAATCAAAATGCAATCAAATCAAACTTTTTTTGTAAAGCACTTTTATTTTAAACAAAAAACACAAAATATACAAACTGCTTTACAGTATAAAGACAAAAATCTGTATTTAATAAAAATAAAATAAAGCCACACCTTCACCATAATCACGTGCACGTATGAGCGCACACACACACCCACACACACACACACACACACACACACACACACACACACACACACACACACACACACACACGTACATGCATACAAACACACCACACACTCCCACGTCCATCACTTACAACTGGGAGACATGTCCCCCCCCCCCCCCCATGTACTTTTGGCCTTCAGAAGAGAATAAACATCCCGTGGCTGTTTCAGGTCGCTGCAGACCAGGTGAGGCTGGTGTAGACTTCAGTAGAAGCTAACTTCTCTGTGTACTGTCTCTATCTTCTTCAGCCACACACACCACTGGATGCTGAGTGATTTCTATACTTCTGCACTCTTTGTTGTTGTAGATGATACAGTCTGCAGTGCAGTTCTGGGGAGGTTTTCCAGGTTATGCATTGCTGTGAGCTTTCAAAAACCTGAATTCACTGCTGTGACTCACTGTTCCTCTGAAGACCTAAATGAGAAATGTTGGGTTGCTTGTGCATATTTCAAATATTCTGTTTTTACAACTGCATCTGATTTCAGCCTACCTTCTTCTGAATTACCTCAAATATGCCAGTAATGCTGAAAACTGTCAGGTGCTCATTTTCAGTGAGAAATTTGCATCTTTTGCATCTTAAATTAATACGAGTGCCTTGTTCAAATGTTCTTTCTCATGTGATCTTGCCTTATTTTCCTCTCTCCTTCCATCACTTCTTGTGCTGACATGAGAAACAGCAGCAGTAGCCTGGATTTCTACTACATTGAGTTGACAGAATTTGAAGATTATGGACCTCTCAGATATGTGTTTTTCACTCTGTGCCTGTTGCTCTTCATGATAATAATCTCTGCTAATGTCGTCGTTATCCTCACAGTCAGCCTGAAGAAGTCTCTGCATCAGCCCATGTACATCTTCATCTGCTGCCTGTGTGTGAACTCCCTGCTGGGTTCCTCCGGCTTCTTCCCCAGGTTCCTCATGGACCTGCTGTCTGACACTCACTTCATCTCACTTCCCTTCTGCTTCATCCAGATGTATGTTGTTGTTTCCTGTGCCTCACACGAGTTGCCTCTTCTGTGCATCATGGCCTTTGACAGGCTTATTGCTATTTGCCACCCTTTACACTACAACAGTAAAATGACACTCAAGACAGTCGTGTGTGTTATAATCTTTGTTGAGCTCTACCCAGCATTACTTGTAGGCATTTTTGTTCTGACGCTTGTTGGTTTGCCACTGTGCAGGAATAAACTGCACAATCTTTACTGTGCCAAGCTGAGTGTGCTCACATGTGTGGACACAACCACAAACCGGAGGGCAGTCCAGGTTGTCTCAGTGACGACAGTCTTCCTCCCCCTGGTCCTCATCCTGTACACGTACCTGCGCATACTGACTGTGTGCAGGAGAAGCTCGGCCAAAGTCAAAGGGAAAGCGTTTCAGACCTGTCTGCCTCACATACTGATTTTTCTGAATTTTTCCTTCTCTGTTCTCTGTGACCTGGTGATGTCCAGCTTGAGGCAGAGCAAGAGCGTTCATCCTGCTGTCATAGCTGTTTTGACCTTGGAGAGATTGGCTGTCCACCCTCTGAGCAACCCTCTAGTTTATGGGTTCAATCTCCCCCAGATCAGAGGAGTGATTTTTAGAAGATTAAAGATCAACATGAAATGTTTCTTTCTGCTGCATGACACAAAATCCAACATGTGACACACTGACAGAAGCTGAATGATGTGACTCACATGATAGATCATGATGCCGACATGGAATCCTGTTGATTTTAGTCAATAAAAGATGACTGAAAACATCTACTTGTTGATGAGCTGGACTCATTTGTGCAGACTGACTTGGGATTGAAAGACTTTTTTTTCTTTATCCTGAATTTCCTTCTATCATTCTTAATATTGGGAGAGAGACAACAGCAGATCGGTCTCCAATATTGCATTTATTCAGCCATGAAACTACAACAACAGATGAAAAGGTTTCACCAGAGTCCTCAGTGTGTGTCATCTCCAGAACAGTTGGTTGTCCTCTCCTCAGCTGAGACTGAGAGCTGCTCCTTTAGTTAATCCTAACTCCAGTCTCTCTTCATCCTCACACCAGTCTGCTCTCAGTCCTCTTCGGTCCCAGATCCGACTTTTTTCACGGTCACGCCTTTATGATGCCACTGTCTTTGTCTTGATCGGTGTGCCGTTAGACCCAGATACAGGGAGGCCAGACCATGTTTGATGTTTGAACAGGTTTATTGATTACTGGGGGAGATTAAAAATGGCTGCTGCCTGGTGGCAGCGTCGCAAATTAGCTCAGTCTTGTCCCGACGGGGGAGTCTCTTGAGCCCACAGGTTAAGGGGGAAGCTTGAGCACGCAGGCTAGCTCTGAAACGAGCAACAGTAGTTAGTGGTGGTGGTGGTAGTAGGTTGGTGGCTTACGTGCTGGATCCCGTCAGGTAGCGGCTGCAGGTGGAGTAAGCAGGACGTGGGCCTTGACAAATTGAGGCGAGAGGTAAAATATATCCCTTAAAGAGCTTGGCAGAGCAGGAGAATTTTTCTGCAGCAGCAAAGGTGTCTGGAGAAAATCACGAGCAGGTGGCAGGGAGAGGTTAATATGGGCAAGCAGAGTGGCAGTCCCCAGGTGAATGTAATCAGCAATCAGATGGACTCAGGGAGTCTGAGGCCCTATCCACACGAAGCCAAAATGCTCATAGTTCCAAAAACATTTGCCCGTAAAGATGGAGTTGATTCAATATTTATGACCGTCCACATGGCTGTTTTCAAAACGGCTGAAACGTTGCAATAACATGCCAGGCCGTTAGGTGGTGCTTCATACATGGCAATATCATAGCGCCTCTGCCTGGTAGCCCTGAACTTTTTCATGGTTGATCCAACATTACATGAAGTATCCTGCATCCACTTCATGACAAATTAAAGCCACAAGTGGCATTGGTCGGGACCGAGCCTCCCCGCTGACCCACGACTGAGACGTCCACCCACTGACATGGAGTAGTTAGCATGTCCCATCCCCTGACATGTAGCTGTTAGCATCTGTCATCCACTATCATGGAGTTGTTAGCATGTCCCATCCACTAACATGTAGCTGTTAGCATCTGTTATCCACTGACATGGAGTTGTTAGCATGTCCCATCCACTAACATGGAGCTGTTAGCATCTGTCATCCACTAACATGGAGTTGTTAGCATGTCCCATCCACTAACATGTAACTGTTAGCATCTGTCATCCACTAACATGGAGTTGTTAGCATGTCCCATCCACTAACATGTAGCTGTTAGCATCTGTCATCCACTAACATGGAGCTGTTAGCATCTCCCATCCACAAACATGGTGTTGTTAGCATCTCCCATCCACTAACATGGAGTTGTTAGCATGTCCCATTCACTAACATGGAGCTGTTAGCTTCTTCCATCTGCTTTTGAGAGTCACTGAATGAAGGCACTGAGTGTCAGAGTTTGATTGACAGCTGCTGTCAGCTGTGTAACTGCACTGCATGCCCATATATGGTCATGTCAGTTAGAGTGGGGGAGAGGAGAAAATAAAAGCTTCTGTTTGGGAAACAACTGCTCCTTGTTCCTTTCCTGTTGCATTGACTGTGTCTGCACTAAATCTCACTTTTGCATCATTGGCTACGGCTATGAAGCAGTGTCCTATCAGTTGGATGCCAGTCCTGTGGCCTCAGACAAAAGCCTGGCATCGATGACATACTCTGCCAGACCGATGGTAACCTGGCGGTCAGTCGGTCCATCCACTGGATTTGCAATCTTGACCCGGGCAACCTTTTCAAACTGAAAAAGGAGCTGAAAATGAGGTCTTCAATTCGGGGGTACTTTTTGAATAGAGAAAGTAGCCTAAAATGAAGTCTTCCTTTCAGTGCGGGGAAGAGCTGGGCAATGTCTTCATTTTAGGCTACTTTTGAAAATTTGAAAAGTAGCCTAAAATGAAGCCTTCATTTCAGGGCAGGGAAGAGCTGGGCAATGTCTTCATTTTGGACTACTTTGATAAGTGGACTTTTGAAATTTTGAAAGGTAGCCTAAAATGACTTCATTTCCGGCTACTTTTCCAATTAGAAAAGTAGCCTAAAATGAAAACTTCATTTCTGGGCAGGGAAGAGCTGGGCAATGTCTTCATTTTACCTCGACGGAGTTCCAGGGGCACGAAATTCTTCAGCTTGGGGCAGTTTTGAATGGAGACAGTTACCCAAAATGAAAACTCCCCTTTGAAGTTGCGAGAGAGGTCTTCAATTTGGGGCACTTTTCAAAAATGGAAAAGTAGCCCAAAATCAGGCCTTAATTTCAGGGCAGGCAGGAGCTGGGCAATGTCTTAACTTTGGGCTACTTCTCAAAGTAGCCCTAATTTACCTCGTTGGAGTCCCAGGGGCACGCAATTCTTCAGTTTGGGGATTTTTTTGAATGGAGAGAGTAACCCAAGATGAAATCTTCCCTTCGAGTTTGGGAGAGTGAGATCGGGGTCTTCATTTTGGGCTACTTTGACAAGTAGCCCAAAATGAAGCTTTAGTTCAAGGGAAGCTCAAAAGCGTTGACTTCATTTAAGGCTACTTTTCAAATGTGGAAAGTCGCCGAAAATAAAGACTACATTTTGTAGTACTTTCTCAATTTACAAAGTAAATTTACCTCCACATAGTTGCCTGCCATGACAAGTAACTGCAGAGTCGCTCGTTTCATGCAAATCCTCGCAGAGGGGTCCCATGCCATCCCGCGTTCCCGATCTGGGGTCTCTCGGGTGACCGGGGGCTCCGGGGGCTTTGAAAAGAGGTGTTTTTCAAAAAGTAGCCCAAATTGACTTGGTGCACTTAAAAGTGCCCCTATTTGAATCTGAAAAAGGAGGGAACACCAATTATCTTTAATATTTCAGCAACGCTTTGAGCAAGAAGGTTGAAATTTAAGCATCGTGTTGCCGCGTGCGACAAAGTGTGCCGGGGGTCATACGCCTGCGACCTTCCCAAGTGCAAAAGGTCAACCCCTGCGGGCCGAGAGGTCAAGCCGCGACTCCCTTTTTGCACCCAGTTCACACTTTGAGCTAGAAGGTTGAAAACTGAGTCTGTGCATCGTGATCCCATGCTCGACTAGTGTGCTGGGTCTCGGACCGGTGCGACCTTCCCAAGCAGTCAAGGTCACACCCTCTCATGTTTGGGGCACTTTTTGAATGGCGAAAGTAACCCTAATTGAAAAAAAACAGCACTGCTCAAAATGGCTTCCTCTTGGAGCGTTGACCCGATTCCCGACTATGTGACTTCATGGATGAAACCGTGCGGGTGGCCATTGGTCCCGTCTCGATACGCCCTCCCCGAAGCTAGTTAGCTTTCCAGCACGCATAGAGAGACAAACCTCTGTGTGCTGAATCCAGGTCTGAAAGGTGGCCCAGAGGCAAATTTTCAAGTGTTTTGGTGCAACCTCCTGCAAATGGCAAGCTGTTGAAACTCCAGAAAGGCGAGTTTTCAAAGGTCCGCCCACCGAAAAGTATAGGTCCGATCGGCACCAAACCCACGCCTCTGGACTCGTCCTGGGCCCCTCTACCATATATTAACAGATCAGCCTCCTCGGACCTTCGCAAAACCACCTGCTCTATTCGGAGCAACTCTGCCAGAATGGTGTCTGGGGCGATGGGCCTGACAGCCTGCTGAAGCAGTTCTCTCATCCGAGCCAAAGGACATTCCGAAGGGCGTGTGGAGATAAATTTTTTTTGTTTCCCGGTAGAGGGGCCCCACGCCATCCTACACTCCGAATCTGGGGTCTCTAGGGTCACGGGGGGCTTTGCAGGGCCCAAAAAGGGGTCTATTCCTAAAGTAGCCCAAATTTACCTGGAGCTGCTATAAGTACCCCTATTTGAAATTGAAAAAGGCGGGAACACCAATTATCTTTAATAATTCAAAAACGCTTTGAGCTAAAAGGCTGAAATTTTAGTACATGCTTCGCGACAACTGTATGTGTGTGTAGTGTGCCTGCGACCGTCCCAAGTGCGAAAGGTCAACCCTAATTGGCTGAGAGGTCAAGTCGCGACTCTCTTTTGCTCCTAGTTCACAAACGCTTTCAGCTAGAAGGTGAGCTGAGGAAGTGCATCTCGATCCCGCGCTCGACCAGTGTGCCGGGTCTCGGACTCGTGCGACCTTCCCAAGTAGTCAAGGTCACCCCCTTGTCAACTTGGGGCATTTTCTGTCAGTTTTTGGATATCCTAAAATGAAGTGTCAATCATTTAGGGGACTCGGGTGGGGGATGGGCAGTCGACTCTTCTCTGAGGGAAAATGGAGGCTGCAGGCTGGCTGTGACAGCAGTCTCCCATCCCCCACACCTCAATAAGGGGCACCCCAATTCATATTGGGGCACTTCTCCCAAAAAGCACCCCGAAGGCTCCTGTTGGTCCCTGGGAGTGATGTCATGGCCCCGCCCACCTCAATAAGGGGCACCTCAGGTCATTTTGGGGACCTTTGTCCAAAACGCTCCCAAAGTAGCTGGGAGCGATGTGGCGGCCCCGCCCACCTCAGGAAGGGGCACCCCAGGTCATTTTGGGACACTTTTGCCCAAAACACCTGGAAAGCCATCCCTTGACCCTGGGGGCAGGTGTGGTGGCCCCGCCCACTTCAGTAAGGGGAACTTTGTTTCATTTTGGGACACATTGGGACAAGTGGTCCCAAAATGACCTGGGGTGACCCTTATGGAAGTGCCGGGGCCATGATGTGACTCCCGGGGACCAACCTGGGGTGCCCCTTCAGTTTTGGTTACTTCTTGTATTTGAAAAGTACCCCAAATTGAAGGTCTTCATTTGGGGATACTTTGTCAATGGGAAAAGTAGCCCAAATTTACCTCGGGTCCTCCTGGCCCAAGGATCTCTTCAGTTTGGGCTACTTTTGGTGCTTGAAAAGTAGCCTATTTTGACCTCTTTTTGGGTTACTTTTTTAATAGAGAAAGTAGCCTAAAATGAATTCAGGCTCTTGTGTATTTCGGGGCCTCGAGTTACAGTCGACTCAGTTGTCTCGGAGAGGAAAACAGAGCCTGCTGCTGGCTGTCAGAGCAGACTCAAATCCCACACATCTCAATAAGGGGCACCCCAGTTCATATTGGGGCATTTTTGCCAAACAGCACCCCGAAGGCTACCGTTGGCCCCTGGGAGCGATGTGGTGGCCCCGACCACCTCAATAAGGGGCACCCCAGGTCATTTTGGGGAGCTTCGTCCCAAACGCTCCCAAAGTAGCTGGGAGTGATGTCCTGGCCCCGCCCACCTCGGTAAGGGGCACCCCAGGTCATTTTGGGACACTTTGGGACAAAAAAGAGTCCAGCACTGAGAAAGATACAGTTAACTTGTGCTGGTAATCTGGTTGGGCTCTTGGACAAGGACCTTAACACATATATGGCCAGATCTCAGAATTAGGGGTGAGCCTAATACTCATTTTAAACGAGTACTCGTTACGAATAATGCATTTTTTTCGAATCCGAGTATAACCCGAGCATTGTCAGTCATTATTCGTCCTCGTGCTGATGGGAGATCCTCATTGGTCTTTCATTCTGCTCCATGCTCGACTGAGACGACAGGATCCTTGTCAGAGAAGCCAATCAATGCTGGTAAATTAAAAATTAGGTTTTTTTATTTCGTTGTACCGTGCAGTTGATATGTTGATATGTTGCGCGACTGTGCATGCTCGGGTTTTTTTCGGGGGTTTTAATTTTCGTTTTCCCTCGCAGTTTTGTTTTTCCTTTTTTCTCTTATTTTTCATATTAATTTGGGCTTGTGCTCCACTGGGAGGCTGTGATCTGTGGGAGAGGGATGATAACTGGACCGCGGTCCACTATGATCGGCCCTGCAGCTGTGGACAGGACCAGGAAGCTCAGCAGGGGCGTATCACAGATTTTCCGGGAATCCGGGGAGATTCTGGTGGGGACAGGGTGGGGAGGCAGTCCCAACCCAGGAAGGCCTGTTCCTTTCCTTGGACTCAGCTGGAGTCCGGACAACAATTATAGAGAAGCTGTTATGTAAATTCATTCATACACTTAAAAATATTCATGTTCTGCCTCAATAAAAATACTTGTTCTGTAAATAGTTCTTTTACTATTGTGACAAAAAAATATTCAAATCTTTATTCTGAGGCTGTTGTGTGAATGAATAGTCATTTATATAACTTTAAAAATGTTCATGTTCTGACTAAAATAAAAAAAAAACTTGTACATTGTATCATTGAAACGGTTCTGTAAATAGTTTTCAAATAAAGAACAAATACAGCAACTTCTGAGCAATCCATATCAATTTCAGACTTAAAATAGTACGCCAATTTCTGCCTCACTCCATTTCTGGTTAAACCACGCCCACTTCCGGTTTAGGTCACGCCCCCTCTGAGTACAGATACGGATACAGATAATTTGGATGGGTAAACAAATACAGATACAGATAGTGGTGTACTCGCTCATCCCTACTCAGAATCAAAACCATAAATTAAAGTTATACCGGCTCGGATGTCACCCGGGTCAGCAAGGTCCTTGTCAGTTCTTGTGGAACCAGGGCATACTGGTGAATAATTGGCTACTGGAACAAGACACTTGTGGAATGCTACTACAGCAGTAATCCCAGTGAAAGGGATTAGGCTAAGTTAAGGCTAAGTTATATGCAATGAGGAGACCACTGGCAGTGCTGTGAGAGTCATGTTCTTCGACTTTTCCAGCGCCTTCACCACCATCAGGCCGGCACTGCTGTGGGGGAAGCTGTAGGATGCAGGAGTGGACGGATACCTTGCTGCCTGTAACATCGACTACCTCACTGTCCTCAGTGGCTGTGAATAAGAGGTGGTGGTCTGCAGCACGGGGGCGCCCCAGGGCACTGTCCTCTCACCTTTCCTCTTCACCGCATACACCTTGGACTTCACCTACAATACAGACAGCTGCCACCTTCAGAAGTTCTCTGACGACTCCGCCATTGGTGTCGGAGGGGAACGAGATGGAGTACCGGTCGGTCTTCATTGACTTTGTGGACTGGTGAGAGCACAACCACCTGTGCTTGAACACCAGTAAAATGAAGGAGATGGTGATGGACTTGAGGAGGAGGACATTACCATACCCACCAGTGAATAGGGCATCACCATGCCATATTTGATGCCCACCTGTACCCTTGGCGAGAACACAGTTGTGTGTGTGTGTAAATATATATATATATATATATATATATATATATATATATATATATATATATGTATGTATATATATATATATATATATATATATATATATATATATGTATATATACTGTATATATATATATATATATATATATATATATATATATATATATATATATATATATATACACAACTGTGTTCTCGCCAAACCAGTGGTATTGTGTCTGTCTCCTTCAAGCTCGGGTCCTCTACCTGGGAGTTTGAGGGTTCTGCACAGTATCTTAGCTCCAGAATTGCGCTCTTTTGAACAGAGATCTCAGATGTTGTTCCTGGTATCTGCTGGAGCCATCCTCCCAAGTTGGGGGTTACTGCTCCCAGTGTCCCAATCACTACTGGTATCACTGTTATCTTCACAGCCCACATTCTCTCTAGCTCTTCCCTCAAACCTTGGTATTTCTCCAGCTTCTCATGCTCCTTTTTCCTGATGTTCCATCACTTGGGATTGTTACATCTATCACCACAGCTCAGAGTCCTGCACTGGGTCGGGTAGTAATTAAAGCTGAATTTGAAGAAATCGTGCTGCATGCCATTTGGTTCTCACTTTAACTTACTTACATCTCCTAACCTACATATTGCATTTAATAATGGTTCAACAGTCCAAAACGTTGACTCTGTTAAATATCTTGGACTTTGGTTTGATCCTGAACTCTGCTTCAAACCTCACGTAGATTACATTATAAGACGAACATATGCTACTTTAACTCCTCTTTTTCGGTCTGCAAACTGTTTTACACAAGAAGTTAGGAAGCAAATAATTACTCAACTTGTCCTCCCTACTGTTGATTAACTGTAATGGAAATTTTATGTATTTGATGCATGTGATGGTTATCAACTTTAAGTAGACTCCTTCAGCAGACGGCCCCCCTGGACTCCTGACACCAAGCAAACCCAAACGGGGGTTCTTTCCTGTTTGTCCTGTTGTATTTTGAGCAGATGTTTCTCCCCCTGACCAGGCGTAATCTCCAAATGGTATCTGTGGTCTGTATGCTGTTCTTCTCAGATGCATCAGCAGCCACAGGGGGTTGAAGTAGGTTGGGTGGTTGGAGTTGTCCCTTTGTCACTTCATATGTTAAATATGTGTCCCTTCTTGACTGAAGGCAGCCTCTAAGACATGTTAATGACATTAACATGTCTGCCCCTGGCCCCAGGGGTTCAGGGCGGGGTATAAATATCAGTCTGTATCTCAGAACTTCAGAACTCACACTGACTGAGCAGCTGTGACTTCTCTCCTGTTGCAACTGGAAATAAAGGAACCAATAAGGAACTCATCGTTGGTGCATTTATTAATAGAATTTCCATGACATTATGCTGACACAATTTATCAAAACACTCATACTTGTATCTCAAACCTTTAAATGTTCTCTTTGAATCTCTATGTCGATTGATACTTAAATGTCCTTATAGAACTCATCACTATTTTGTTTGAGAAGCTGAACTGGTTGCAACCATATGAAAGGCGACAATATCACTGGATACTATTAATTTTCAAATGTATTTATTCTTATTGTCCTCTGTATCTTAAATGATTTTTGGTTCCAGTTACTTCTGTATATTCTTTAAGAAGCACTCATAGTCTTACTTTTACTGTTCTACGTACAAACAAAGAGTCGCAGAGCCTTCCAGTACAGGGCTCCATTTGATTGGAATAGGTTACCTTTATCCATTCGCGATGTAACATCTTTGGGTCAATTCCAATCCTTATTATTTTCACACCTTAAAGCTTCCTGTTTATGTTTTTAGGTTTTTTTGTTTGTTTGTTTGTTTTTGTTTTTGTTTGTTTGTTTCTGGGTTTTTTTTCTTCCTTTGAACTTCGGTCAATGATGTATTACCTGTTTTTGAATTCATGGAGGATTGTGGGGTGAGGGAACAAAGGAGCAAGTCTGTCCTGTGTGTGTGTGTGTGTGTGTGTGTGTGTGTGTCTGTTTATGTGTAAATGTGTGCATTTATGTATGTAATTGTAAATTGTGTTAGATATGTACGAGGGGGTACCGGAAAGTTCCCGGACTGTGTTTATAAAATTAAAACAAGAATGATTTCATATTTCTGGTTGTTCGATCTCGCTAGAGCATGTTCTTGTGCAGATCTCTGCAAAGTATCGTCTCACAAAGTTACACAGGGAAAGCACAAACAGCGCTAACGTCAACACAGCGGGACCGCCTCTTCGGAAAAGCACAAAACGGCGGAACACATCACTAAACACGATCAGCGCGCAAGCATCAGATTTTTTTTTTTTTGCTGGGAAAAACAGCATCAGAAACACTCACCACGGTCCAGGAGGCGTATAAATATGGTGCCCTGGGGAGAACGCAGGTTTTCAAGTGGTATGGGTGCTTTAAAAGGGGAGAAATGTCCATTGAAGACCAGCCCCGCTCCGGACGACCCGCATCCTCACGCACGCAGGAAAAGATCCGCGAGGATCTTTTTTCTGGAAGCCAAACACAGCGAGTCTGTGCCGCCTGGCAGTCTGTTAACCAGGACCACTACATCCAGGTCCTGAGGGGCTCCGAGAAGCAGTGAGGTAGAAGCGTCCGGAGCTTCGGCGGGATGGCGAGTGGTGGCTGCACCACGACAACGCGCTGGCGCACCGGGTCCTGCGCGTAATGCAGTTCCTGGAGAAAAACGGGATGATCCTGCTGCCTCATCCGCCCTATTCGCCGGACTTAGCCCCCTGTGACTTTTTTCTCTTCCAAAGAATGAAGAAAGAGCTGAAGGGGCGGAGTTTTGAGGACGTCGAGGAGGTTAAACAAAAATCGAAGGACGCACTGAACGGCATCATTACGCACGAGTTTTCAAACGCCTTTTAAAGCTGGAAAACATGGAAGAAACGGTGTATTCAAACCAGCGGGGATTACTTTAAAGGCGACAGCTTTGAAAAATTGCTACAATTAAACACATTAAAAGTTATAACCAGTGTCTGTTTTTTTTTCTGGTCCTCCCTCGTATGTGTTTATGGACCCCCTCGAAAACGAGATGCTACACCTCAAGGGGCATTCCATTAATAAACTTTAATAAACAAGAAGGCTCCTTACAATGCATGGAGGGTTCCCCCCTAAGTCCAGCATACTGAGGCTATACACAAAGAGAAAGGAGGGAGGCCGAGGACTAGTGAGTGTCAGAGCCACTATCCAGGAGGAAACCCCAAACCTCCACGAGTATACCAAGAAGATGGCCCACAGTGATGATCTGCTAAGTGAATGCCTCAGACATCAAAAGCCCAGTAAGGAGGAGCCAGAGGAGCTATCATGGACAGACAAAGCCCTAAATGGCCGACACAAGAAGTGACTGACATTGGGAAAACATACCAGTGGCTAAAAAGGCTGCTACCGAGTACAGACTGGAAGTTCCAGGGTCAAGATGGGAGACACCTCCAAAGGTGGTTGAGAACAATCAAGCCAAGATTCTGTGGGACTTCCAGATCCAGACTGACCAGCAGGTGATGGCCAATCAACCTGACATAGTGGTGGTGGATTAATAGCAGAAGACAGCTGTGGCAGAGTCCTGCATGGGTCCAATTTTCAGGACCCGCCCCGGCCCGACCCGGGGACGTACAAACCCGCAACCGAACCGCAAACCCGCGCATCAGCCTGATTAGTACCGCGACCCGTTCCGACCCGTTGAAACACAACCCGCAGCCCGACCCGTAACCTGTATTTAAAGTATCATTTTGGGTCACAATGTCTGCATGCATAGTTAAGGTGTCAGTGACTAAATAAGGCACCTGAAAGAAGCAGCTCTTCCTATAACAGCCTGACTTCAGTCATGAATCATCAGCCCTGCGTGTTCTTCTCCCATACAACTGTAAAAACACTCGTTTGTTACGTTTAATGCTTTTAAACTTTTTATCTCTTAAAGGTAACTTTATGTGTGTAATAGACTTACTTTCTGTCCAGACTTGAGCGGCGGTCAGCTGTTACGAGCCATGACACATTTAGAATCCATGGAGGAGAAAAGTAATCCATCAGGGAAACACTGTAATGTTTGAACACTTCAGGAACTTTACAAAGTGATAGCTCTATGTTTTATCCATTTATTTCTCAAATATCTAAATAGCTCTTAACTATTTTGGAAGTGGCGCTTGTCAGACGGCGGCAGGCCGTTTGATGCTCTCGTCCAATCACAAATTGTGTTATTAGATGGCGAAATGCAATTAAACAGCTGAGCCAATGACTGTCACAAAATAGCGGAAGCGACCCTCAGAGAGTAAATAATGACCAAGATAGTTTTCTGTAGTTTGCTCAACTAACTGAAAAGCCCGGAAATGGATGCAGAAGAGACGCGGTGCAGCTGCAGACAGTCGCAGCAGATGGATCACGTCACAACGTTTTTCTTTCTTTCTTTATTCTTTAACAATCATTTTAATTTGCAAAAACATGTATTTTGTTGTAAATGTTGTTTGCCAACCATCTAGTGCGTCAACAGTAATAGCAACTGGGACTGTAAGATCATCAAACGATTACCAGTAGTACATGTTCAGCTGTTCATATGGTTTATTGGTGTTCATAAACTCATAAACGTAACCCTACATTCAATTATTATGTTGTGGTTCCAGATTCCTTCCTGTCCTGGAGCCACTGCGACTGATCGAGTTCGTCATGCAGCTTCATTCTTCCTAGGTTTCCACTGATTGGGTAAAAATAAATTAATCGTACTGGCTGACCAAACTTCAGGGGTGGAGAACATTACAATACTAGAAATTGGCACTCAGAGAGCACAGACCTCCGCCACAGCTCAAATCAGTCACCAACAACAATAAGAACACCATATATAATAAAACAACATTGTGATTGGGGGTGTGATCGGAGCGGAGCAGTGCGGCGTGCAGTGCCTCTGTCTGTCGCCCTCTCTCCATATGTGTATGTGTGTGTATGTGTGTGTGTGTGTGTGTGTGTGTGTGTGTGTTCATCTGAAAAGGAAAACCAAAAAGCAACATAATTTATGTGATTTCACGTAATTTTAATTTGAAAATTGACTGGATTGTCTTGTATTTTCCGTTCCTGACTTCCTGTGTGGTGCGATCTGCTCTGTCCAGCTTTACAACTGGCGGTGCACGGCGCACGCGGCTCGCGGAGAAAATAGAGAGGAGCGGAGCGGCCACAGTCCACGGTGCAAACCACGGTGCACTGTCCTGCGCCTCCTGTATGAACTGTCAGATAGGTTAACAGGGGCGCCGATCTGAAAGTCGGTGCTCGGCGCGTCCTGTGCGAACCAGGCGTTTATCCCCCCCTGTCGGCGGGCCTTCCCAACAATGTGAAAGACTCCCTATCTGTCGATGATAAAGAATCCTTTAAAAAATTCCTAGATCCAGACAGTGATCTGGATCATCACCAAAATTTAATGGATTCTAAGTTAGCCCAAGACCCACCTTTCCACAACGTTTCATTGCAATCTGTCCATTACTTTTTCCGGAATCTTGCTAACAAACCAACCAACCAACCAACCAACAAAGGAATGTGATTGCATAACCTCCTGGCGGAGGTAAAAATTATAATGCAGGTGACTGGTTTGATCATTTGCGGAAGGCCGCCTGGTCACATGATCTGGTCACATGATCAGACAGCCGCTCGCACTGCACGCTCATAGCTAAGCTACTCGGTTCAAACAGAACATCAAACATGAAGCTCCAGGTATATTATCCACCTCTTACCTGTCAGTCACCATAACCACACAGTTTGTCTTCCAGTCTCCCGCCTGCTACGTGAGGAGAAGTGGCGCACGGAAAAAACTGTGCAAATCGTCACATCGCAGCCGGCATCATGATTAAAAAAAAGGAGGCTTTTGGCCAATTTGGTAAGCAGCTTACAGTCAAGTCGGCACCGACCAACTCAACCACTTGACAGCCCTCCCGCGAGGCCGACTTGGCTAGATGCCGACTTGGCTAGATGCTGACTTGACTGTTTTCCTTGGGGCAGTGCTGAGTTGGGCAGGGCCAACTTGGATTGGTGCCGACCTGACTGTAATCCGAGCACAGCAACCTCCCAGAACAAGACCCAGTAGTAATTACAACATCAGATGTACAAGCAAGAGCGTCCAAAATGAAAAGCTGGACAGCTTCAAGGCCTGACAAGATTCACACCTACTGGCTTAGGTAGCTAACTGCACTCCATGAATGCCTTGCAGCACAAATGAACCAGCTGCTAATATCAGGGACCCCCCCCAGAGTGGCTAACCCAAGGCCGGACAGTCCTCATCATGAAGGACACCCGGAAGGGAACAATACCATCAAACTACCGGCCTATAACCTGCCTCAGCACCACATGGAAACTCCTATCTGGCATTATAGCGGCCAAGATAAGTAGGCACATGGATCAATACATGAACAAAGCACAAAAATGGATTGGCAATAACACCAGGGGGGCCAAACACCAGCTACGGGTCGCCAGGGCAATTGCCCAAGACTGCAAGTCCCGCAGCATCAACCTGTGCACTGCCTGGATTGATTACAAGAAAGCCTATGACTGTGTTTGAAACAGCATACTGCCCACTACATACTTCCATACCCATACTGTCCATACCGCATACTGCATACCCAGTCCATCAGACAGTATGCAAAGTGTTTACACTACAGCATACTACATAATAACCCACAATGCATTGCACTCCTACCCAAGCTGAAATCGACCGGCTAAAGATGATTTCTCTTTTGCTCTAAACTCTTCAAATGTAGAACTTTATCGAGATTTTGGGGTTTTTTTTAGGCAACAAGGTGGTCGTTTAGAGCTTGACTGTGTCTTTTCTTTGTCCAAATACCAACCGTTTATGATTTTGTTCGGACAAATTCAACAAAATTTAAGCCAGCCGCAGTGAGCAACGCACTTTCGGTTATTTTCACAAAAATAAACCACCCCTTTCCCTTTCTCATACAAAAAAACCTCAGTGATAAATCTGTGTTTTTACTTTGAAAACAAGAAGCCAACCTTTCAGCAATATATCTCGCTTAACATCGCCATTTGGACCATTGTCCCATTAACGGAATTGGACCAGTTACAATGCCTTACCGACGGAGAGTTTTTTTGGCTCTTCAACGAAGATCGGCTCGCTGTCTTCAGAACATCATGGTCGCTTTCAACATGGACTTGTTGTCAGATGTGGGGTTTTTTTTGTTTTTTTTTTGTTATTTTTGAACTATTTTTAATCAGTGTAAATCCAATCAGAAATCTCTAACATAACATACCTACTAGCACAAAAATTGGAGGGAAAATTAAATCTATAACCATACTGAGCTTGGTAAATGTACATCATTAAGAAACAGTCATTGTGAACTGAATAAAGTTTATTAAAATAAATAATCCATCATGATGCTGCTGCTGTTGTTGCTGCTGCTGCTCCGTGCTCATCGGCTCCCGCTCTCCCGCTGTTTGTCGCATTGCATCTTGGGTAATTTCAGTAAACCCACGATGTCTACTCAACATTTCTGGCGAATGCAGTACGTATCCGGGAACTTCTCGCATACTCACAAATCGCATACTGCCAGTGTAAACGCACTGCATACTCAATGAGTTAGTGTGAGTAGTTGGTAAGTATGTGGTTTCGAACACAGCCTATGACTCAGTTGCAGCTGGTGGTGAAATTTGTTCGGGGGGCTAACAAATGCTTGCATAACACCAATTAAATAGTTAATAGAGCTGCAAAAGCAACATCACTTATGATACACTCAGTTGCATCAATTATAGGCACACTATACTTTTTTAGTGCTCTACATCAACTCTCTGTCTCTCTCTCTCTCTCTCTCTCACACACACACACACACAAACACATACACACACACACACACACACACACACACACACACACACACACACACATTTATGCACTAGAAAACGTGTTCCAACCCAACTTCAACGACCGCCCACAGATAGCCTGCTGCAACTGTCTTATTACAACTGCTTGGTGACATGTAGCCAAACACACCTTCACCTCAGCAAAAACAAGGCGTCACAGTCAGGTCAACATGGGCTTACCTTATTTGAAAAGAAGCTCACATTGACGGCCTTTCTGGGATGCAAACAGGTTAATCACCATGTCGCTGAAGTCTAGTAATTTTTGGATGAAGTCTGTCTGAAGTTAGCCCAAATGATCAGTAAATCCGGGGACGGGACATGACACCTGTCAATCACTTACAAGAAGAAAATGAATGAAAGCGGACTCTATCTGCTGGGGCTGTAAAAAAAAAAGCGCATTTAGAGATATTTTGTTTTTCTTTTGACTGATTGGTGCTGTTGCTACTTTTGATTTCACCTCAACTTAAAACAATCTGTTGTAAGTTATTTAAAAAATAATTTTCTCATCTGTTTTGTGTTAGCTGTCTTTTTGTCCTGGGAGGGCTTTGCCCTGCTATCCCATTTATACCAACCATCCCTGCTATGACTCAATGCCACACACATGGATACTGCATTGCTTGAAACTGTGCAACATCAACAGGACTCTAAGGAGTTTCATTCAGAACTCAATGGGGATGTGGAAGACAAGTCGAGAGGCCAACTCAAAACCAGTGGCCCAGGTGAGCATCAAATGTGGCATATACCAAGGTGATGCCCTGTCCCCCCTGCTGTTCTGCATAGGCCTGAACCCCCTCAGCCAGATCATTACCAAGAGTGGCTTTGGATACCGGTTCAAGAGCGGAGCAACTGTCAGCCACCTCCTCTACATGGACGACATCAAACTGTATGCCAAGAATGAGCGAGACATCGACTCCCTGATCCACCTCACCAGGATATACAGCAATGACATCGGGATGTCATTCGGACTGGATAAGTGTGGACAAATGGTATCTAGAAGAGGGAAGGTGATCACAACTGAAGGAGTTGAATTACCTGAAGGGAACATAACAGATGTGCAGGACAGCTACAAGTACCTGGGGATCCCACAGGTAAATGGTAACCATGAGGAGGCAGCTGGAAAGTCAGCCACAGCCAAATACCTACAGAGAGTAAGACAAGTCCTGAAGAGCCAGCTGAATGGCAAAAATAAGATCCAGGCCATAAACACCTACGCCCTACCAGTAATCAGATACCCTGCTGGCATAATATCCTGGCCACTGGAAGAAATGCAAGCCACTGATATCAAGACAAGAAAACTCCTTACAATGCACGGAGGGTTCCACCCTAAGTCCAGCATACTGAGGCTGTACACCAAGAGAAAGGAGGGAGGCCGAGGACTAGTGAATGTCAGAGCCGCTATCCAGGAGGAAACCAAGAGCCTCCAGGAGTATACCAAGAAGATGGCCCCCGGTGATGATCTGCTAAGTGAATGCCTCAGACATCAAAAGCCCAGTAAGGAGGAGCCAAAGGAGCTATCATGGACAGACAAAGCCCTGCATGGCATGGACCACCGACACATTGAAGAAGTGGCTGACATTGAGAAAACATACCAGTGGCTGGAAAAGGCTGGACTGAAGGACAGCACAGAGGCACTAACCATGGCTGCACAAGAACAGGCCCTGAACACAAGATCAGTAGAGGCCGGGATCTACCACACCAAACCAGACCCCAGGTGCAGACTGTGCAAAGAAGCCCCAAGACAGTACAGACATCACAGCAGGGGGTCAGATGCTGGCAGGCAAGGCAGACATGGAACGACACAACCAGGTAGCGGGCATCGTGTACAGGAACATATGTACCGAGTATGGACTGGAGGTCCCAGGGTCAAGGTCGGAGACACCTCCAAAGGTGGTCCAGAACAATCGAGCCAAGATCCTGTGGGACTTCCAGATCCAGACTGACCAGCAGGTGATGGCCAATCAACCTGACATAGTGGTGGTGGATAAACAGCCGGAGACAGCTGTGGTGATAGATGTAGCAATCCCAAGTGATGGAACATCAGGAAGAAGGAGCAGAGAAGCTGGAGAAGTACCAAGGACTGAGGGAAGAGATAGAGAGAGAGTGTGGGGCGTGAATTTTTAGCCTGAGGCACAAAAACCTGCCACAGTTTAGCATGTATTCATAATACTAACAGCAGTTTGTTTGCTGTGTGTGTTGGTCTTTGTCTTTATTTTAATGTTTACTGGTGAAGTAACTAAGAGTAGTCCGAATGTTATTTTTTATTTCAGTCATTAGAGGAAGTAACTGATTACTCTTTTTTTTAACAATTAACTTGTGTGGATGGGATTCAATTTGTAAAATAACATTCCCAACCCTGTAAATGAGTAATTATCAAAAAAACCACTGATGACACCTGCTGAGTTACTTGCGTATTTGCTCAGAAAACAACTGCTTATCTGGCATGTGTTTGGAGGCAATTGTCAATTTTAAACTTGCACCTCTTTGGATATGTTTTGGTCTAACCTTGTGAATAGTGTTTTGTGTAGATAAAAAAGTTAGGTTTTTTTGGTTTAAATCAACCATGTTGGTCCCTAAAATTATGACAAAGTATACATGTTTTTGTTATTTTCTCTTAAAGGTGCATTAAGGAGTTTTACAACCTTAAAAATACTTATTTTCCACCATAAATATGTTACACATTTTTAATGATGTGTACAATGTGCCCTGACATATTCATTACCAGTACCTCTAACAGCGCTAAATTGTCACTTGAAAGTCACAGTGCCGGTCCGGCACCAGAATTTCTTTGGGGAGAATTTGAAAGGAATGATGTAATGCGCGCTCCGGCTGGTTAGGTTTCATTTTGTCCGCCATTACTCCACCAGATGCTTAGTGAGCAACAACTGAGCAGGATCTTCCAGAAAGTAAGAACAGACTGGCTTCTAGCACTGCCACAGCTCCAGCACAGACTCCACCAGGTAAAAGATACTTAAATCTTACTTGAGCGCTACTAAACGAGCGAAGACGGAGTCCCCCTCTTCCGTGCACGGGAGCCACAGGGACAGGGAGTTTTTCACTAAGCTGCATTACGCCCAAGGCCTGCAAGGGGCGTTGTTTCGCATAAAACGTGCAAACTCCTTAAGGCACCTTTAAGGGAGAACCTGTTGATGCAACTTCTATAACCAGACCCGATGTTGCCAGATCTGCTGCTGCTTTTGCCATCAGTGTCCGTGAACAGTGTCATTTGTCACAGGTAAATTTGTCATGTGGACCAATATATAATTAAGTTCTGTCAACACACACATATTTTTTTATAACGGCAATCCTGTTTAATGTGCTAGTTTATATTGTGAATCTCTTACTCTCAGTTTTGATCAATAGTAGAGGAAAAGTACATTCTATTTTTTTCAGAGAATGGTCAACAGTGTCATCTCAGGGGTGCAACAGTACCAAGCTGTTCTCGTGGATATGCTGAGAGAGAGAATGAGAAGGGTCTTTGAAGACTATCCTGAGATGGCCACTGATCTTCAAGATGCGGCTTTGGCTACATTTGACACATTCATTGATCCTTTCTGCACCACTGCATGTGGCCGGAACAGGGCCATTTGAGAACTATTTAATCCAGTCGACCCAGAGGAAGTAGTGGTGTCCCAGAAGATTTGTTGGGTAAAACAAAGTCCTTCAAGATTCATGTCCATAAGAAACAGAAGTTTCTACTATGTTCCACTGATTCAAAGTCTGAAACAGTTATTGACAAATCCTAGAATCTTTACCATGTTGAACACTGTACCACAACGAAGCAGAGAGAGATTCTTTAATGGTCCAAAAAGGTTCATTGGTCTTCCAAGTTATAATCCAAAACAAAGGTTCTTTTCCAAAGACCAGGGAGGTATTTTGTTATTTACCTGACGGTTTCGGCAGCTGTCAGCTGTCTTCTTCAAACTCTCTGTAATAAGAACACTTTTTGACCGGGCCAATATAATCACAGATGAGGAGGACAGGAAAAAAGAAGAACAACACATCATCCAATCGCTCAAACAATGCGGATACCCCAACTGGGCAATACAAAAAGGAAGAAGGCAGGTTCAGGAGAAGAAAAAGAGACCCAAGCCAAAAGAAAACAACAGAGAGCGGATGGAGAGCAACACGATGGTAACCCTCCCATACATCAGGGGCGTCACAGAGAAAGTACAAAGAGCAATGAAAAAACAAAACATCAATACTCCAGTAAAACTATATAGGAAACTCAGACAAATACTTGTACACCCCAAAGACAGAATACAACCGGAACAAAAATGCAATATTATCTACGAAATCCCATGTAAGCTATGTAACAAAACATACATTGGAGAGACAGGGAGGACTTTCAGCACACGAAAAAAGGAACACAAGACAGAATGTGAGAAAGAAACCACAACAGCACTAACACGAGCAACAAAAAGAAAAGCTGAACAGGAACAACTCAAGTCGGCCATTTCAGATCATTGCAAAAGAGAAAATCACATTCTGGATTGGGACGAAGCGAGAGTCATCGGGACAGAAGAGAACAAACACCGACGCTGGATAAAAGAGGCTATTGAAATTCGGAAACGTGCCCCCGAGACAGTGAACCGGGATGAGGGGGGCTTTTTGCTTTCACACACCTGGGATGCTGTACTCAAGAAGTCGGACTGCAGATGGCGCTGTTCTCCCGCTTCCACTAGTGGGAGAATAGCACCAAAACCTGTATAAATCAGCTGACAAGATACGTCACAACAACATCACGTGACACTCTGAAGAAGACAGCTGACAGCTGCCGAAACCGTCAGGTAAATAACAAAATACCTCCCTGGTCTTTGGAAAAGAACCTTTGTTTTGGGATTCTTTAATGATTTTATTGATGGAATCGTCTTTACATCTCACCCATTTTCTCAAAAACCAAACACATTGCAAATAATATTGTACACAGATGAAATAGAAATATGTAACCCCTTAGGGTCTCATTCTTCTTCAAACAAATTGCTAATGTTTTGTTATAGTTTAGGTAATATTGATCCAAAATTTAGGTCAAAGTTGCCTGCTATTCGACTTCTTGCTATCACTAAGGCAAATGATATTTCTCAATGAGGTGTTGATGTTGTACTGAAAAGAATTCTTCAAGATTTGACACTGTTTTACAATGGTGTAAGGATTGAAACGTCAAATGGTGATATTGAGTTGTTTGGTGCTGTGATAGCTGTATGTGGAGACACACTTGCCCAACATGAGCTTGCTGGCTTTAAAGAAGGTGTCGGTTTTTCTCAGAGCAAATGTCGGCACTGTGAATGTGACTTTGATGATATGCAACGTATTTTTGAAGAAAATAAGTTTGCTAAAAGAACTTTAGAAAAGCACATCAGCCAGTGTCTTGAAATAGACAAAGCAAGCACAGATTCCTTGAAAGCATCCCTTAAAACCACTTATGGAATCAACTGAAAAAGCAGACTATTTGATGTTCCTGCATTTGACCTGATCACACCAAGTCCACAGGACATAATGCATGTCATTTTTGAAGGCGTTGCACAAATGGAAATTAAGCTTGTATTAAAGCACCTTATACTCTCAGGACAGATACAATTAGATGAGTTTAATTCAGCTGTTCAAAATTTTCCCTACTCACCCCTTGAAATACGGGATAAACCTTGTCCTGTTCGAGTCAACACTCTGGCAACAGTTTGAAACAGTCTAATGGGCAGATGTTAATTCTTTTAAAAATACTACCTTTTCTTTTGTGTGGTGTGGTCAATGAGTATACTAAATTTATTTTGAAATTAATACAGATAGTCCAGATAGTCCTTGCACCCGTTATTTCTTTACAAACTGTATTACAGCTCAGAACTATGATTGAGCAACACCTGTATCAGTTTAAACAACCTTTTCCAGAGGTCACTGTAATACCCAAGCAGCATTACATGCTGCGTTTTCCTAGTCAATCTTATCTCTTGGTCCTTTAATTCATAGTATGCACTTTGAAGCAAAGCACTGCTATTTCAAGCAGTGGGCATCCAAGCGAAATTTTAAAAACATTTGTAAATCACTAGCAAACCACAATCAGTTCCTTGAATGTTGTCAGAATGAAATAGGTG
The DNA here is from genome assembly GCF_902148845.1 of Salarias fasciatus. Taxonomy (NCBI): domain Eukaryota; kingdom Metazoa; phylum Chordata; class Actinopteri; order Blenniiformes; family Blenniidae; genus Salarias; species Salarias fasciatus. The sequence goes on along the minus strand of NC_043760.1, from coordinate 33,489,498 downwards.
TTGTACATCCACTTTTTGTAAATGAAAGAGAATCTGGGCCTGTGTCACCTGTTGCAAATATTGAATATTTCAAGAGAAAAGTCAAAGATTTTTTGGGAGTAGAGGTCATGAAATCTGTTGTCTCTGTCAAATGGTATATTCTCAATGGTAACAAGTACATCAGTGGGAAGTCTATGATTATTGCAGATGTGGATGAGACTTTGCCAGTGTTTGGACTGATCAAGGATATATTTTTGATCGATTCTTCTTTTGTTGCTTTTGAGTACAAGCACTATGAAACTTTGAATTTGAATGAAAACTTGCTGGCTTATGAAGTGAAAGTGCCCACTCTTGCACAAGCTACTGAATTAGTACACAAGCTCATTGATCACACTTCATATTTTCCTGTTGATTATAGAGAAAGTGTGTTTATAAAATATAGTCTCTGTGATATTATTGCTTGCAGAAATCATCCTGAGAATTAGGGACCCACATCTGTACTGGTTGAAAATGAAATATGCTGAAAAAGAATCTGTGTGAAAGGTTTATTTGCCACACACTGACCTAGCACTGTAAATATGTATGTAAATATATATGTATGCAAATATGTAACAGTTTTTTTTGTGATCAATTTTTTATTCATTTTTGCATATTTTACAATGATACATTGATTTACATTGCTTGTATTTTTATCCCCGCCCCCCCCTCCCTCCTGCCCTTTTCCCAACCAGACACCCTCACACCCACCCCATGGGACATTAGAAGACTGTAAATGATGGCAAAATAATAAAAATAAAACAATAAAAAAAAAAAAAAAAAAAAAAAAAAAAAAAAACTAAAGAGAAAAAAAAACTAAAAAAAATGTAGGGAAAAAAAAAAGAAAAAAGAAAATTAAGAGTTATTGCAGATTATTAACAGAACATTTGAGAGAAAAGGGTAGTCCCAGCCCACCCACCCCTGGCTGTCCAGGCATTGGAACAATAACAATAACGTTTTCACATACCGATACAAAAAACCTAATGCTGCTAATTTCCTCCGTCATTGACATCCACAGAAACAGCTCTTCATACATAGAATTAAGTAAATCACAATAGGAAACAATAAGATATTATGGCAGTATGTAGTATGTAGCAAATTGCTTGTGGAATGCAGAGGTTACAATAGTGCCTCAACAGCAGAGTTAATTCTAGACACAACATTAGACCAGCATAAAATATTTTAGCTTTTGGCTCCATGAATCCGAGCTGCTGATAGTTCCAGTTGTGCGATTTCTTTGAATGACCGGAGCCACTGCCCCACACTCAGAGGTTGTCTTGTTTTCCAGCGGCATGCAATCATCTTTTTAGCAGCTGTAAGACCAGCTAGAAAATGACGGCATTGATTAATGGTTAGTTTCAGATTTGTTGTGTCATTAAGTAAGAGAAGCCTCTGTGTGTGGGGTACATGGATTTCCATGATCTTTGGTAAAACATTAGCAACATTTCTCCAAAGATCATAAACCTCTGGACATTGCCACACCATGTGGAGGAAAGTGCCAATGGTATTGTCCGTGCAGAAATCACAATAAGGATTGTCTTTCAACTTCATCATGTGTAATCTCTTAGGATATAAATAAGACCTGTGAATAATTTTATAGTGAATCATTTGGTGGTTTGGGTTTCTGGATGACAGAGATATATTACACCAAATACTTGTCCAGTCCCACTCAGTTTGATCTTTTAGCTCTGATTTCCAGAGTTGCTGAATGGGCAGATGCTTATATGATTCATTAGTTATAGTTTTATATAGATCAGACCCAATACCATAGCGTTTTTCTCCACTTAAAATGGTGTGGAGGGGATGGTCTTCAAGAGCACATCCCCATGGGACGCCATGGGCACGCATAGCTGCTCTTAGCTGCAATAGAAAAAGAAGGATGTAGCAGGTAAATCATAGGCTTTCTGAATATCCTGAAATTCTCTTAATCCACTTTGATCAATTATGTTGTGTAGCGTAAAAACACCTTGGCATTCCCATGGGGAAAAAGCTATTGGTTTCTTGTCTATTGTTAACAGTTCGTTATGAAAAATTGGAGATTGCATAAAATATTTGTCGTTAACTTTCATAAACCGATTAACTTTGTGCCAAACCATCGAGAGATGGGCAATAATAGGGCCATATTTGCATTTTGCTGCCTTGGTGGGTATATTAGAATACAAGAAATACTGCAAATCATAGGGCTTTAGTAAGGTCTCTGCTATTGGTCTCCATGATACTGGAATAGAGGGTTTGAACCATAGAGTAAATACACGTAATTTAAAGCACCATGAATACCATTCAAAATTAGGGACATTGACCCCACCTGATGATTTGAAGCGATGTAATGTTGAAGCTTTAATTCTTGGCTTCTTTTTATTCCAGAGATAAATGTTGACAATAGAGTGTAGTTTCTTCCAGAATCCTTTTGGGGGAGTCAGAGGCAACATAGAGCTTAAGAAGTTTATGCGATGTAAAATATTCATTTTTATGACTGAAAGGCGAGACTGAAAGGATGTTGGAAGGGAGCACCAAGATTAGAGTCATTTGTAATAGAGTCTAGAGTTTTGTTAAAATTATTCTTTGCCACTGCGTCTATAGTGGGATATATGGAGATCCCAAGATATTTAAAGCTTTTGACAACTGGGATTTGTGAGGGTGGCAGATTGGCTGAGGTGTCACTCAAGGACATCAGAGCTGACTTCGTCCAATTCACTTTATATCCAGAGATTTTCCCAAATTGTTCAAAAGTTTGGAGTATATAGGGTATTGACATATCTGGATTACTTGTATATATCAAAATGTCATCAGCATAAAGTGAGATATAGTGAGGAGTATCGTGTTCCATGATTGGCGCTACTCTTCCAGATGTTCTAATAAGTTGTGCTATGGGCTCTAGTGAGAGACAAAACAAGATTGTGTTCTGAATTATTACACAAGCTCATTGATCACACTTCATATTTTCCTGTTGATTATGGAGAAAGTGTGTTTATAAAATATAGTCTCTGTGATATTATTGCTTGCAGAAATCATCCTGAGAATTAGGGACCCACATCTGTACTGGTTGAAAATGAAATATGCTGAAAAAGAATCTGTGTGAAAGGTTTATTTGCCACACACTGACATAGCACTGTAAATATGTATGTAAATATATATGTATGTAAATATGTAACAGTTAACACAAAACATACTGAAAATTACAAAGGACATGGATTAAATAGAGAATAAACTTATGATTTTAAGACTGTTGCAAATACTATTAGTGCATAATTGTAACATGATTTTTTTGGAATGGTAAATAGTTTCTCTTAAATTGGTGGAGTCATTACTGTATGAATTGTTTGGAGGAGTATAGTTTCTCCGATAAGGTTCATTAGGCCTTTTTTTGTGTTCATGGTTTGGATTCATATACACAGGCCAGAGGTTATTTTGCCTACCTTGACATGTTTCGGCTGCCAAGCTGCAGCCTTCCTCAGAAGTGTAACGTGATGTTGTCTGGTCGGCTGATTTAAACTGGCGCCAAAACCTGTTTAAATCAGCCGACCAAATGATCTGTCTTGTCCAAAAATAGGATTTAAAATCTTAGCAAGTACTAAAGAATTTGCAGTGTACAGATAAGCTTTGCAATAGCCTGAGAACAATGTATGGGATCAATCAAAGGAGCAAATTAACTGAATTCCCTACTTTTGACATTATACAACACACTCCACAAGACATCATGCATGTCATTCTGGGGGGCACAGCTCCATTGGAAATCAAGAGTGTGTTGCATCATCTTGTTCAGTCAGGACTGATAGAGCTGGATTCTGTGAATTCTGCTATTCTGGGTTTTCCTTATTCCCCTCTGGATGTTAAAGATCGGCCATCCCCAATTTCACTGAGTACATTAATGTCAAGTGATGGAAAATTGAAACAGTCGTCTGGGCAAATTCTTGTCCTGCTAAGGATATTACCATTTGTTTTGGAGAGCTTGGAAGACAATGTATATGTGCATCTGATACATGAGTTAATAGAGATTGTGCAGATAGTGTTTGCACCTGTTCTTACCATTGCAACTGTTGATCGATTGAAGTCACTCATTGAAAATCATTTGAAGCACTGGAAGGAACTTTTCCCAGAACATAGTATTACACCTAAACAGCATTATCTGATACATTTGCCATCACAGATTAAATCATTGGGTCCAATGGTTAGGCATATGTGCATGCGGTTTGAATCTAAACATTCCCTCTTTAAACAATGGGCTTCAAAGCTCAATTTTAAGAATGCTTGCAAGTCTTTGGTTAATCAGAACCAAATATATGAAAGCTTCCAAGACGTTGATCCTTCAATACAGACAATCTTTTCAAATGAAAGGGAGATGAAACCTGTTTCTGAGGTTAAAGATCTACAGTATTTACGAGGAGAACTGAGAGACTTCCTAGGATATGATGAAGTAAGCCACGCTGTATCAGTCAAATGGCCTGTGTCAATGATCCTTGCCAAAGTTGTGAATGGTAATATGCCTGAATTTGGACTGGTCAAAGACATATATTTTGTATCATTCACCAGCAAGCACTGTGTGGGAAGATAGTACAAATGAAGGACGTGATGGATATCTGCATGAAGATTGTGTGTTCAGTTCGAGCCCGGAGTCTGCAGAGAAGGCTTTTCCGTGCGCACTTGTAGGAAAACGATGCTGAGCACACCGACCTGTTGCTTCACACGGACGGTGGTTGAGCAGAGGAAAGTTTCTGGCCAGATTTATGAAGCTCTTGCCTGAAATCAAGGAGTTCCTGGAGCTTTCTAAACACGTGTGCTACCATGCAAAGTTAGAGGACCAGCAGTGGCTTTTGAATTTATCTTTTCTCACTGATCTCACCGGCGAACTCAACAACTTGAATTTGGAGCTGCAGGGCAAGGCTAAAAATGTAATCAGTATGATAAGTTCTGTGAACACATTCAAATGCAAGCTCCAGCTGATGTCAGGCAGGTTGCAGAGTGGCAATCTTCAGAACTTCCCACACATGAAAGCTGAACTACAACGGCAAGGCAAAAGTGTGACCCAGCATATCAGTGCCCCATATGACGAACATATTCGAGACGTCTTGTCAGAATTTGAGAGGCGTTTTACAGACTTTGCATCCATCGAGCCTGTAGCCATCTACATGTTGTCATCCATTTGGTTCAACTATTGATGTTGGTAACGTCGCAGCAAAAGTCGAATCACTTTTTGACTTGGACAGCTCTGCAGTTGAGAATGATGTTCTGACTTTGCAAAATGACATTGTGATCAAAGCTACATCTTCTTCCTTTCCTCCTGGAGAGAATGGATCGTTCTGGAAACTACTGTTGGAGGAGAAATAACCCAATCTCAGAAGATATGCCCTCAACCTGACAGCTCTTTTTGGATCCACTTATTTGTGCGAGTCAGCTTTCTCGCACATGAAAATCATCAAGTGGACGAGGTAGATCCTGAGGGCTTTGCAATTTGAAAAGTAGATCTTGGGTCCAAAAAGGTCCCGAGTGCTCTGGAAGGCTCATAAAACGGAGGACCTGAACTATTACCTCATTTTCACAAGAGTCCTGATAAGGTGTGTTATCAAAACATTGTCCTGATATATCATGAAAACAAACGCATGCACACACACACTTGCAGGGTCAATCGACGCTGCAAGCGACCCAGGTTTTTAAACGGCTCACCTCTGGCTAGGCTTGAGTGTGAAAGGCCCAAGTCGACGTGGCAATTTACATGATGACGTTGCCATACAGGAGCGTCATCGGGGGAGGGGTGGGGGGTTGGGCACTGCCCACCCAAGGAAAGCTGGATGTTGACGGCAGTTCGGGCACCGCATGTGATATCCCATTCATATATTACTGTGTATGTATGTGTGGTGATTAGTGGAATTACTTATAGTGTCCGCTCAGTCCCTATGCACAGGAACGGCTCTTGGCATCGGCGATCTAGGCGGCCGCTGAGGGCGCAGTGTACAGGAGGGCGCACGTGGGCGCATGGAAGAACAGCGCATGCAAATACAGTGAGCGATGCAATACGACTGACTGCGCACCCCCCCCCCCACCGCTACATCTTGTGAGCACCGCACCGCACCCCCCCCCCCCCCACCCCCGCTGCAATGCTACATGTTGTGAGCTCTGCAACCCCCACCCACAACTGAACGCACATTTGTGCCCCCCCATGTATTTGATATTCCCCCCACCTCTGTAACAAATCGCCTGTCAATTCCAAGGTGATCTTGCCACTACGCTTAAAGAGGTCACGGGCGGAAAACACCAATCAGCAGGGGTGATTAATAGGCAGATGACAAACTTAGGATTGGCAACAAAACCCGCATTTCTTCTGGAAAAAACCCCTCCCAGCAGAAATCAAGCGACCCGATGCTCGAGCGCTCCTCCTAATGAATTAAACAGAAAACGCCGCATAACGCGGGAAGTCCAAAACAAACTCAAAGACTCACAAAGTCCTGTCTCTTTCGCCCCAATGTTCCCCAAAGTTCGAGGCGCACGTCCCTGCACGGGGACTGACTGAGTGGCCGGCGGCAGTTAATTACTCACGCCCCGGCAAATCCTCAGTCCTCTCGTCCCCGATGCTCCTCCTCTCCAGCCCGGTGGCTCCGTGGCAAGCAATTGTAAATCCCAAAAGCACAAAGTTATAATCCCTCTTGTGGCAGATCCTCTGGATAAACACTCCATGGCCTCGCTCCTCCAGCAGGTGAGTTTGCCTCCAGGACGGCGTGTGACGTCACTCTCCTCCCCAGCAGGAGCGCCGTTTCCCCTTAAATAAACAACTCCTCCCAGATGCCAATGTCCAGGTGATAAGGCCCATACGTTTTTTCAAACACAAAACCGTGCCCCAGAATAAACATCCCCAGCGAACCAAGTTTTACACGCTAGGCTGTCAGGTCAGGAAAACATTTAATCCCCCCTGCTGGGTTAAACGGGAAGGACCTACCCGGTCGTTACACCGAGAATAATGTCTGGCGACATAGCGTGGCTACGTTAGCGCGTATGTTGTTGTTTTTAGACACAGCGTGAGATATTCTTCGTCAAGATGACCCAGCAAGATAGCGAGATCAGAGAGCTTCTCTTGAGTTTCTCTTGAGCTTCTCTTGATCCGTGGGGAAGAGAAGATTCATCGACACTGGTCAGCTGATGCGTTCATCCAAGAGTTTCCACACACAACCCCCACCCCCCCCCCCCCCCCCCCCCCCCCCCGTACCGTATTGGTTCAAATTTAGGAAAATATTTTTTTTCCAGAAATTGCATTCTCAAAAATGCAGTCGTACTATACTCGAGAACTAGATTATTATCACACATCCATGCCGCTAGATGAAGCCAAAGTACCAGTGACCAGGAAGCAAATGGAGCGTCACAGTGATCTGATGAAAAATGGAAGAACGTGACCATCTGGAACGAAGAAGCTCAAACGCGACAAGTGAGAGAACAACAGAGGCAAAGTTGTGATGCTAACTTTAAACTGATGGTTCAACGCAGCAGAGTCAACAAACAACTGTCAAGTGACCAAGATATATTAGACTGAATTGTTGATGTTCATGAAGTTGAATAGAATTTGAATTTGATGGTTATTAAGTTATTTACATCATTAATGCAGTTATTGAACCTTTGAGGCTGTCACGCCCTGTGCCTCTGCGGCCAGATGGGGGCGCTCGGGGCCTGTTTTTTCTTTTGTGCATGTCCTGTCGTCCTGTTTTCTGTCTGCCCTCATGTTGTCCTGTCTGGTCTCCCGCCTCCTTCTCACCCTAATGTGCCTCACCTGTGTCTGCAGCTATTTAAGTCTGCTTCCCTCACATGTCCTGGTTGGTTCCTTGTGGGTCTGTCTGCGGGCTTCTGTGTCCTTGCCTGCATGTCAGCTCAGCTCACCTTGTTCCTGCCTTTCCGTGTTCTTGCGTTCCTCTGTTTCTGAAAATAAAGCAAGTTCTGCTCTGCCTGTGCTGCCTGCATGTGGGTCCTTCCAACCTGCACTTGTGACAAAGGCTACTTATTTTTTTATAGTTGCTTATTTTGAGAAAGAGAATATAAAGAATATTTTTTTTGTCTAAAATCACATGGAATGTTATCTCTGTTTTGAGATGAGAATAATTGTACAATAAAAAGTTTTATGAGTAACCTAAGTGTCTTCAACATTTTTTATTTTCACAAAAGGGAATTTCAAAAATAAGGGTTGTCTTCTTTTCAGAGTCATCCTATATTCGGGCCAATACGGTATATTGTTGTTAAGAGAGACTGATAATCTGTTATGAGTGCAGGTTGGAAGGACCCATGTGCAGAAAGACACAGAGATACAGGAAGAGGGACAGAAAGTGAAAGAAACAAAAAAGTGAACAGACAAGCAAACGACAACAACAGTAAGGAAGGAAGAGAGAGCAAACAGGTGACGGTCTTTTATTAACATCGACACTACAGATGAGCAGCGACTGCACCTGCATACAGATATGACAGAGAACATCATACTGACCTTTGTTTACAACTTGAGTAACGAAATAAAATACACACAACATGCTAATCCCACCGAGAAAATGATCAGTGTGTGGAACTGAAGTGGGAGTGTTCTCTGTCTGTGGTAGTGCGATTTACCACACCGCTATGTAGCTCTGACCACCATTATACACCACATGCAGCTGCGGTGCTTCATGAGCCAGGTAAACCTCTTCCGGTTTAAATAATCAAATCAAAACCAAATCAAATCGAACTTTTTTTGTAGAGCACTTTTCATATAAAAAAAAAACCCCAACACTAAGTGCTTTACAGTATAAAGACAAAAATCCATATTCATTAAAAACAAAAAGCCACACCTTCACCATAATCATGTGCACTTATGGGCACACACTCACACACACATGTACATGCATACAAACTCCCATGTCCATTGCTTACAGTCGGGAGATAGCCCCCCCCCCCCCCCTTCCTGGCCTCCAGTGCTTCGACCTTCAGAAGAGAATAAACATCCCGTGGCTGCTTCAGGTCGCTGCAGATCAGGTGAGGCTGGTATAGACTTCAGTAGAAGCTAACTTCTCTGTGTACTGTCTCTATCTTCTTCAGCCACACACACCACTGGATGCTGAGTGATTTCTATACTTCTGCACTCTTTGTTGTTGTAGATGATACACTCTGCAGTGCAGTTCTGGGGAGGTTTTCCAGGTTATGCATTGCTGTGAGCTTTAGAAAACCTGAATTCATTGTTCTGACTCACTGTTCCTCTGAAGACCTAAATGAGAAATGTTGGGTTGCTTGTGCATATTTCAAATATTCTGTTTTTACAGCTGCGTCTGATTTCAGCCTACCTTCTTCTGAATTACCTCAAATATGCCGGGAATGCTGAAAACTGTCAGGTGCTCATTTTCAGTTTGAAATTGGCATCTTTAGCGTCTTAAATTAATACAAGTGCCTTGTTCAAATGTTCTTTCTCATGTGATCTTGCCTTATTTTCCTCTCTCCTTCCATCACTTCTTGTACTGACATGAGAAACAGCAGCAGTAGCCTGGATTTCTACTACATTGAGTTGACAGAATTTGAAGATTATGGACCTCTCAGATATGTGTTTTTCACTCTGTGCCTGTTGCTCTTCATGATAATAATCTCTGCTAATGTCGTCGTCATCCTCACAGTCAGCCTGAAGAAGTCTCTGCATCAGCCCATGTACATCTTCATCTGCTGCCTGTGTGTGAACTCCCTGCTGTGCTCCTCTGGCTTCTTCCCCAGGTTCCTCATGGACCTGCTGTCTGACACTCACTTCATCTCACGTCCCTTCTGCTTCATCCAGATGTATGTTGTCTTCTCCTGTACTGCGAATGAGCTGCCTTTTCTGTGCATCATGGCCTTTGACAGGCTTATTGCTATTTGCCACCCTTTGCACTACAATAGTAAAATGACAATCAAGACAGTCGTGTGTGTTATAATCTTTGTTGAGCTCTACCCAGCATTACTTGTCGGCATTATTGTTCTGATGCTTGTTGGTTTGCCACTGTGCAGGAATAAACTGCACAATCTGTACTGTATCAAGCTGACTACACTTACATGTGTGGACACAACTGCAAATCTTAGGGCAGTCCAGGTTGTCTCAGTGACGACAGTCTTCCTCCCCCTGGTCCTCATCCTGTACACGTACCTGCGCATACTGACTGTGTGCAGGAGAAGCTCGGCCAAAGTCAAAGGGAAAGCGTTTCAGACCTGTCTGCCTCACATACTTACCTTTTCTGAATTTTTCCTTCTCTGTTCTCTGTGACCTGGTGATGTCCAGCTTGAGGCAGAGCGACAACGTTCATTCCGCTGTCATAGCTGTTTTGACCTTGGAGAAGTTGACTATCCACCCTCTGAGCAACCCTCTAGTTTATGGGCTCAATCTCCCCCAGATCAGAGGAGTGATTTTTAGAAGATTAAAGATCAACATGAAATGTTTCTTCCTGCTGCATGACACAAAATCCAACATGTGACACACTGACAGAAGCTGAATGTTGTGACTCACATGATAGATCATGATGCCGAGATGGAATCCTGTTGATTTTAGTCAATAAAAGATGACTGAAAACATCTTTATCCTGAATTTCCTTCTATCATTCTTATTACTGGGAGAGACAGACAACAGCAGATCAACGTTCAACAACACGTTCAACGTTCATCAACAGTACACTTATTCAGCCATGAAACTATAACAACAGATGAAATGGGTCCACCACAGTGCTCAGTCTGTCTCCTCTCCAGCTCCTCCGTCATTCTCTTCCTTACAATTAAAACTTGAAATGTTGAATTTATGGCGATATTTGTATGAAATATAGTTCCTTATGTTCTGACACTGCTGGGCAGCTGCTGGGCCCCCACCACCCACACACACACACACACACACACACACACACACACACACACACACTTGTTTTCATGTAATACCTGGATGTATGACAGGAATGTGAAAAATGGGGACGTGCCTTTCCTGAGGTCCTTGAGACTTCACAATTTGTATGTGTTTGACCCGTATTTCCAGAAATATGTTTACCTATTGAGATTTGGGCTCGGGCTTTTTTTTTTTTTTTTTTTGGTCAAACCTGATTTTAATGCAACTTTTGCGGACATTGTCAGGTTCATGTGAAATAAAAGCACTTTTATATTACACACTGATATTTCATGTTTAGTTAAATTGTGAAACCATTGCAGACACATACTAATTTCAAGTCTATGTGACTTATAAAGACCAGGTAAGGATTGGATCTGCATTTTCAACTCTGTTCTATTCAAATATATTTAAAATATCTGTATAACCAGCATATGTGAACAACAGACATGCTCCCAAACCTCGGACAGAACTGTCAGATATGCACAAGTTAATAGCGCACAGTGAAACCAAGATGTACAAACTCTTCAAAAGAGATGTGGCTGCAAAATGTAGTCAATCTACTTCTTAAGGTAATTGTATTGCATTTTACAATATTTTGGTGAATGTTTATGGAAATAAAGACATGGAACACTTTCTGCTTTTGTTTTGTTTGTTTTTTAATTGTTCATAAAGTATTTAAATAACACCCAGAATGGACCGCCAACAATACAGAAACCTTGCGTCCTTTTCTCCATGGTGTAAGGCAGTGGTTCTCAAACTGTGGGGCGTGCCCCCCTGTGGGGGCGCAGTGCGATGCCCGGGGGGGCGCGTGTGACCGTGGGGAACATGTTTTTTTTTTCCGCCGGACTAAAATAAAGTATAATTGCACATCCACTCCAGCAGTTGGCAGTGGCGCTCTCACTGTCAGAGTCTCTACGGTGTAGGTTTTTTTTGCAACGAGGTGCGATGTGAAGCCAGTAAACAAACCCTGAGACAACATGAAGACATTTTTAACAGGGGTGAAAAGAAAGGCAGAGAGAGACGAAGACAGTGAGTCAAGAGAGAATTCTGAGTGTAGAGAGGCAGGATCCACTCTCAGAGCAGAGGTCTTTGGGCATTCTGCTTCCTTTTGCAACATCTTACCTTTGTGAAGCCAAACCTTGCTTTGAGAAGCTGTGCTCTGCAGAACCTGCTCATTGTAGCCATTAATCCTGGCTTCCTCATTTTGATAAAAAAATGAAAAAAAATCAGCACAAATTGTTTTATTGGTTTTTGTTTTGTAGGTTAAAGTGTTTTATATATTGTGCTCCTGAGTTAATGTTGCTGAAGTGAATTTGAATGTATTTATTGATTTTGTTTAATTTTATTTTCCAGCAGCAAATGGTGCAATAAGTCTGTCAAAATGTTTACAGTTTAAACAAGGATATTATTATTTTTTGAATTTCAGGCAAATTGATGCACTTAAAATCTTTTCTTTTACAGACTAATAAACAATGTTAATAAAGTCAGTCTTGTAAGCTGAACTATATCTCTTTCTTATTTGTTTTCTTTAATGTTAACAAGGATGTTATGTAGAGGTGTACCTAGAACAATTTTAGAGACAAATGCTACTATTTATAGTTGCGGCGGAGGGTGGGGTGGCACGAATTGTTTTCTTCTTGCTGGGGGGGCGTAACAGAAAAACATTGAGAACCACTGGCTTAGTCATATACTAATAATAATAATAAAGTTTATTTCGAACATAAAAACAAGGATGTATAAAAACAGAAAAAAAGGTTACATGTACAGTTGTACATTAGATTTTCGTACAATTGTTTGAGAAGGAGTGGGTTAGAAGTGAAACCTTATAGAGGCCCACCCCTTTCACGACAATCATTACATGCATACAGTAATCGTACATACACTTTGTGAACAGTGATGCCCTGGATCTCGGGGTGCGTGGCCGGAGCGCTGGGGGGTGTACTGGCCTGGGGTGGGGAGCCGCCCGTGTGGGCTGGTTCTCCCGGGTGGGTCATGGCCCTCCGCCTGGGTGGGGGGTTGGCTCCTGGGCTCTCGGCCCTGCCCGCCCCGGGCGTCCGGCGCCCGGGGTGGACCGGCTCCTGCCGGTCGTGGCTCCGCGGGGCCCGGGCCCCGGGGCTGCCGGGGTCCCCGGCCGGGGCTTTCCTCTGCCCCGTTTCTGGACTGGAGCGTGGGCGTCTGCCTGGGGGGGGCGGCTTGGATCCAGGCTCTGTGATGACCGCTGGCTGTCTGGGCTCTGAGGGCCTCTCTGGCCTGCTTCTGGCCTTCTCAGAGGTCAGAGGTCATATATGCATGATCACTATCACCATCACTGTCACCATCATATTTACATGATCACGTTGATCTTTAATCACTCTTCACACACTCGGTTACCTTGTCTTCTTGTGGTGGTTAGACTAATGGTGATCTGTAGCAGACCTCTCTTGATGCACGCCCCGAGTTTACTACTAGTTACTAGTTACTACTAGTTACGACTAGCTATATTCAAAAAAAAAAAAAAAAAACAAAAAAAAAAGGGTTTGTGGTGTCCTTGCATTTCCTTCCTCCCCTACACCTCCTTTTATTTTGTGGCCTGGTCTGTTCACTAATATGGTTCGGAAAAAAAAAAAAAAAAAAAATGTATGTATGGTTCTGTAATTTTCTGTGTTGGTTGTCGGCTCTGTTTTGGTGTTGTCTAGATTGGGGGTTTGGGATTGTTCTAGGTTGTGTGTGGTGTGTCGACAACACTGTTTTGTATTGTGACTTTGTACATAGGTTGTGCCCCCCCCCCCCCCCCCCCGTTCTCCCTCTCTTTATCTTTCTCTCTTTCTGTTCCTGCTCTCTGAGCATTTCCGTCCCGGTCCTGTCCAGCAGCCATGCCGGATGCCAGCTTTAAATAAAGGCAGCAGCAGGAGGAGACTCAGTCTCGTCCTGCTGCTGACATTAAAATCTGTTCGGATAGTAAAAGGCTACAATCATACAATATTGCACGCCCCAGCTGCCGAACAGGACAAGGGGGGAAAAAAAAAAAAAAGAAATGTTTGTTTCAGTCTGGTATCCTGAAAAGACAGTGTTGTTGGGGACGCATTGATGGAAAGATCCAGCTAACCCCTTGATCCCACAGCACGCCTCTCCCTGCGGTGCGACGCTGCGCGTTAACGTCCGTTTTTGTGTGCGCGCGTCAACACCCACTGTACGTGTTCTCCTGTGCTCTGCTCCATCAGAGCAGAGCGCAAAAACACTGTGGAGCGCATGCGCGAGATGTTCAAGATCCCGCAATATACTGAGAGTACTAAAAGCCGGAACAACAACAACAACAACTCATTCATTCGTCGTTTCTTTGCCAAACAGTTTCTCAACTTCCACAATGAGTCTCTCTTCATCCATGGCGATAGTTTAGCTGCGCATCCGGAAGTAAACACAGACTCGACCCACTCCGTCTGTGCTGCGCGTTTATCTTCATTACCCTTTCACAATAAAATAAGCACACAAACAAACTGTATTCAGGGGACAAACATTACCACTACATGGAAAAAAACCATATGCTATTTTTTTGACTCCACAAATGTATTCAAATATCGAAATATGCACATCTTCAGTTTTTTGGATATTTGTAATGAGTTATATCATATCAAAAGTTATATCAAAATGCAGGGTTACTGGTGACTCCTAGGGTCTCTAAATGGACATTAGGTGGAAGAGCCTTTAGCTATCAGGCACCATTTTTATGGAACCAGCTTCCAAGTGGTGTCAAAGAGGCAGACACAGTCTCCACATTTCAGGTTAGGCTCAAGACGTTTCTCTTCGATGCAGCCTATGATCAGGTCAGCTATGGACTCTAAACCATCATTATTAAAAGCTGCCCTAGGAGCTAGAATGCTGTGGGAAGTACGGTGCACTGAGCCCTGTCCTCTAATGTCTGAATGTTATTCCCTTTAGTCCGTTCATTGCTTTTCACCTGCTGTCCCCCCCTTCGAGGGGGAGTCTTCTCCAGTTTCAGTTGCTGACTCCACTATTACGAGGGCCTACGAACAAGCTCCGTCCGGACCAGGAGGACACTCCTGTCGCTGCTGTGCCCGCGGACTGGCTTCGGTTCTACTTCTGGGATCCATGGTTCTTGTGCTGGACCGTCCAACGGACTGTACTCAACATAGTCCTAGGCTTTACTTCTTATTGTCTCATGCTAGCTGTTGCCAAAGCTGTCCGTCCCTGGGAGAGGGATCCCTCCATACTGTGGTTCTCCCCAACATTTCTTCTTTTCCCACTGGGTTTCTGGAGTTTTTTCTTGCCGGATGTGAGGCAGTGGTTGCTTCGTTTTGTCTCGTTACTGTGAATTTGACATATTAACATTATGCTTATTCACTGTTTTTATTTTTACCAACCAATGTAACATCTTGAAGCCTCTGAGGCAACTGTTGTTGTGATACTGGGCTATACAAAAATAAATTGATTGATTGATTGACCTGAATGAGTGGCATGAAACAGAACTGTGACAGAGCTTTGTCAATGAAATCCCCACCGAAAAATCCCTCGAAAATCCCCTAGAAACATAATCAAGGGTTCAATTCCTTCTTTTCTCATCACTCCCCACCAGCTCTCAATTCTCTGGGTCGCAGTACTTGCTCCTGAGATGTAGCTTTTCTCCGCTGCTCTGTCATACACGTCATTTCTTCGTAAATACCGCTGACTGTCTCTGACCACCACGTTCTCAGTGCCCATGTCAGTCCGCACCAGCTTGGGGCAGCCCCCACAGGGCTCCACTGCCTCCACAGAGTAACCCCCCATAACTTTCGGGTCACTGTTAGTGAGTGCGGCCTGCAGCCAAATGACGTTGCGTGAGAACTCGTCTATGCAGCCATTAATGCATATACCATATGGCTTCAGTTTGTCATATGAGTCAATGTGCCAAACAAAGTTCGGTCCCTCAGCAAAATATTGCCTCCGTCTGAGACGTCTGGACTGGCGAACTTGAGAACCGACAGGGTCAAGTAGAAAGAGGAGGATCCTGACATCTTCTTTTCTGACGGAAAAACCGTGTTGTTTACACTTTGTATACATCCACCGGTTCTGTGCCTTGCAGTTGGTCGACAATGAAATCTATCCCAGCGTCCAAGTCGTACCTTCGCCGGTAGAGCAGCCTGGCTCTCAGGATTCTGTGTAAATGCCGCTCGGTGATAATATTTCCTTGCAATGCCAGGCTTTTCAGAATGTCTCTGTAGCTCATTCCCAGTCGAAAATAAAATTCAATCACATTCTCTCTGTTCATCTTGTCATTTTAGTTTCTTCTTCTGCCTCAAACTTTGACCTAGAGAACACCGCTGGGTGCGCTCGATTTGCTCACCCAGTTGCCCGGAATGATATATTTATTTCCTGGGAACGAATTAATAATTCGTGCGCACGATTTATTATTTCGTGGGAACGAATTAGTAATTCGTGTCCACAATTAATTTTTTTTTTTACCATGTCATGTCCGGGGCTCCATAGACAAGTCAACATCTGTCGTAATATTTGAAGTGCCAATACTACTATTTCTATTAGGCTACAACTCGAAATATGTTTTGCTGTTGTTGTTTTTTTAATGCTTTGGTTTTAAAAACAAACAAAAAAAACCCAATTATTATGGTAAATGGTCTGCACTTATATAGCGCTTTTTGCCCTGGAGGCACTCTTTACAATTAGTACATTTACATGCAGCCAATAACCCTTTTCAAACCCTTTTCAACCTCAAATATTGGCAATAACCCAGTAGCGCGTGGGCATGTAAACACCCGCAAAAACCCGGAAAAGCTCATTTTTGAGATTTGTAAAACCCGATAAAGACCGGTGGGTTACTCCTTTTCAAACTCGAAAGTGCCGCCGTGTAAACAGATAAGTTAAGGGACATTGTTTTTGGCTCTGCGCATGCTCCCATCTGCAATGAATCATGGTCTTTTCAGTCCAGCAACGAGTAGGCACGAAAC
Organism: Salarias fasciatus; assembly: GCF_902148845.1. NCBI lineage: Eukaryota > Metazoa > Chordata > Actinopteri > Blenniiformes > Blenniidae > Salarias > Salarias fasciatus. Next base: position 33,472,725 of record NC_043760.1, on the reverse strand, counting down.
TCACCACACTTTTGTCTCTTTGAGGCTTCCGTAACGCACGATACGAACTGTTATCGTACACATCGTACATGCTTCCTTCTGAAAGTCGGCGATTTGTATGGCCTGCAGGAAAATCATGTACAACAGAACAACCGTTCTGTCTGCATTCTGTCTACAGAACGGAGTCACCGCAGCGTCTGCCTCTGCAGTCCAGTGGAGGAGGTTGCCAGATCTGTTGATCTAGCACGTAAAAAAATCTGAAACTCGTAGAAAGCAGCCCAAACCTCCATCTCGGTTGAAAATGCACGTTAAAACCATATTTGTATGATAAAAAAAACACGTCATAAACACATAATTATTTAATCAACCCGTCCAACGTGTTCAATAAAGAAGCTTGCTTTGGCAGAAACCCCACCCAATCTGGCAACACAAAGCCGCTCCAGTCAGAGCTGTTTTGTTTTGAGAACAGCATGAGGTGCGCCGTGGTTTGGAAAGGGAGATCCCGACTGAATGCGCTGACTTGTAAACGAGGTAACTCTCTGTCTGTTAAAGCATGTAAACGGGGTTTTCCTAATGTTCCAGAAACCCAGATATTGACCTGAACCTGAATTTTAGCTGCATTGTGAATGTAGTCAATGTGTTTCTCATTCACCCATTCATACACACATTCACACACCAATGGTGTGTGACAAATGCAACATAATTTTAACGCTTTCATGTCTTACCACGGTGCTCAGTGGCTACTTTGAAAGATACTGTCGCAGATCTCATTAGTTCATCAAAAATATCACCATCCACATCAACTTCAGAAGAGTCTTTCAGGTCTACATCAGCTCCAGTTGGAAAGTTGAATTTAGCATGGACTGGAAGGGAACACAAAAACTCATCTTTAAAAGACTACAGTTTACAGTTTACTGCAGTTTACAGTTGGTAAAAACAACAAAAGCAGCATTTAACTTACCTTCCTGAATGAATTTTGAGTAATCAAACAAGTCCTCCATTGTTGGAACTCGAACCCATTTCTGGACTGCTTTGTACTCCACTTGCACAAGCATTTCTTTGGAACAAAACACAAAGCTCAGGCTTCAACAACAGGTTGTAAACATTTTTCAAAAAAGAATTGTCACTTCCAGTGGCACCTCAAGTAGTTTAGCTCCATAAACAGTTCTATCTAAACTTTATATAACACAGTGTGTTAAGCTAGGTTTACACTTGCACGACTTTTTGCCACGGTGTTGTCGTGGCAAGGCGTGCCACTCTGGAGTCACGAACTGGCAGGCTCCCACACTGTTCACGACTAGTTCACACATAGTTTGCGCATAGTTTACGTGCTTCCTGCATTGGCACGACGTGGTTGCGCAATTCGGCATGCCCTATAAAAAGTGGGCTTCCCCAACCCCGGGTCGTGGCGTGTAGAGCTGGGATTTCTGGCTCTTTGAAGGAAGCCGCAGATGTTGAAATCTACTCCAAAACACCATCTCCGCTCCGGTTTCGACACACTCCTCCGCTAGTTAGCTGCTGCGTTCAGGTGACTGGAGCAAGTGGCGCAATACTGAAACTCGGTCGTTCACATGAAGGCAGTATAGGTGACAGCTGGACTCAAGAGACACTCAGGAGACACGTGAAGGAAGCATGGATAATTTGTACAAAGGAACATTCAAAATTCTCGCCCCGACATGGCACGAAGTCACAATGGGTTTATGCACACTTCACGCCACTTTACGAGTAGTTTGCGACTCAATTTGTGCGAATGCGTTCCACAGAATCATTCAAGTGTAAACCTAGCTTTAGCTGGCTGAACATGTCCCGGCTAGCACAAGACGTTAACAGTTAGCAATACCACACTCTTTGCAACATTTTAAAATGCACTCAATAACAACTGATCTATTTAGTACAATAAAAACAGAGGGCATTTTCATTATTGTGCAAATTACACCCCCCTACCAAACATAATTAAAACTTACTTGTGGCTAGGTGGAGATGGCAGCAGAAGACGAGATCTGTTGGTAGCCTGCTGTTAGGTTTTGCTGAACTATCTGTTAGGAATGACCGTACAAAATAGATGGCTACATTTGAAATATTGATTAAAATAACTAAGTAAAATCATATTTTCATTAAAATGATGGTCATACTGCATTTTGCTTACCTTCAGAAAACAATTCTGTACTCCGCTTGAAGAAAAAAATGGCACTGGCAAAAAAGTAGATGAAGCATTTTTGCACCTTTGCGTGAAGGCGTGGCTTATTTTAACACCAACCAATCAATACTCCAATGTGACAACAAATGTCACACTTTACGCCAGCAATGTTAATATAAAGCTGCATGTCGTTAAAACAGCACCAACACTCTCAAATTAACACAGCCCTCGAGATTTTAACACTGGCATTTTTACTGTGCTGCTTTAGATTTTATTAGGCTACTAACTTTTTTATACTGCAATATTGTCTATTTGCACCGTGGGTCTGAGAGGACTGAAATTTCATGTGTGCTGTATGTCGTGTGTGTATAGCATATTTGACAATAAAGCTGACTTTGATTTTTAACTTTGACTTTTTGTTGATCGAATCAGAGGCTGAGCTGGAGGTGTCCGACGAGGACGATGAGGAGGAGAGCGGTGAGAGTGAAACAGGAGACCTGGGTGAGTGTGATATGTGATGAACACATAATATAACTGTAGCAGGAGGAGGTTTCTGTGTGGTGTGCAGCAATTAACCAATCCCAGCAGGGGGAGCTGGCTCTAAAGGCACACTGTATCTGCGCTCCCTGTTCTGTTTTGGAATTGAGAGCATGTCCCGCCCCTTCGGCATCCTTCTTCCGGTTCTGCGTTTCTGCTCGCCTTGGAGTGAACAGCGTTCGGCTCAGCTTTTTTTTTTTTTTTTTGCTCTGAGTGAACGGCTGCATAGGCTGAGCCAAGACTAATCTGCGGTGATTACCCCCGTGACGCCGCGCCCCCATCTCTTTCGGGTGGACAGACGGATGCTGTTGGCGTGGGCTCTGCTGCTGCTTTATTGATGAAAGACTGCCTGGTGACGGTGCGGCCACAACGATAATTGCTGCTATGATTGTGTGCTCCTCGGTGTCGGCTGAACCGCTGCATGGTCTCCTCCAGCTGTCGGCAGTGAAGGCTGTCGCTGCTAAGCTCCTCGGACTCGATTATCAGGCGGTGTGCCGCTCCGAATTACTTTTACGATGTGAATGAGAATGAATGAGGGTTGTCCACATATTAATTTCCCCTTCCCTTATTTAGGGGGTCTTATTTACATTATGTGCGTTTGATTTGTTTGTTTTTGGTTGCGCCATCACAGTTACTGTTTGTTTCTTTTCTTATTTGGGTTGCTGTTTGTTAATTTGATTTTTCATGTGATGGCATATTTCTTTTGGTTCTCTTTTGTCTGTTTTCTTCTTAGTTAAGTTTTCGGTAACACTTTACTTGAAGCCCCTCTTTATAACACATTATAAGTAGTTATAAACACTAATACATGATCACAATGCTTTATAACTCACTATACAGCAGTATACAGCATAGGATTAAGGTTAGGGTTAGGGTTAGGGTTTGGTCCTGGCATTGTGATCATCTATGAATGTTTATAACTATAGCTACACATGTTATAATGGCATTATAATGCTTTATGAATGTACTTATAATGTGTTATGCAGGGGGGCTTCAAGTAAAGTGTTACCAAGTTTTCCCTTGTTGTAAGGGGGCATCCTCCCCCCTTCTGTTTGCTTAATAGGATTAGGTATTGTTTATATTAATTACAGGTGGGGGCAGTTTACAGTTCATTGCATTTATTTATTTAACTTGTTGTGTTGTGACTGCCCACCACCCATGTTCTATTGATTTATGATTATTGATTCTTTTGGATCATTGTTTGGTGTGAGTGTCTAATTAGGGAACCCTTTTTTTAAGTAACTCCTTCCCCTTCTCCTCCCTTTCAGAGGCTGAGCGCGGCGGTGGTGGTGCAGGTGTCCCCGGGTGGCGGTGTCTCCTTCCTGTGTGATGTGTGTGCACCCCGTGGTTTGAGTGTGTCCATCTTTATTTTGGTGTGAAAGTGTTCACGTGTGTCTGGGGTGATCCCTTTGAGACCCTCTTCTCCCCTCATACACTGTGCCCCCAACGGTAAGCCAGCCTCTGTTTGGGCTCCCCCCTCTTTCCCTCCAGTTTTAGGGTGTGAGTGAGATTTAAAGCATTTCATAAAAAGATTTTTTTTTTTTTTTTTTTTTTTAACGTTATCACATCTTCTGCTACCTTTAGTTCCGGACCTGGGTGCCGTAAGGGGCATGTCATGATATACACATTTCCCTGGGTGTAACTCCCAGGGTGGCGTCTGGCTCCTGGGTGTATAGCTTCCACACAGCTGTGGTTAAACACTATACACCAGTACACTATCTCCCTACCCACATGATGCCACATGATGATTCTAAATGATCTTATTTTTTGTCTTGCTCTCATCTCTTTCTTCGCTTTGCTAAGAGCTTGACCTGCATTATCTGGCAGAGAACAAGCTCCAGAAAATGCCTTGCCTGGCACACACCCTGTAGCTCACACTGAAGGATGGCATGAAGCATCCAAATGCTGATTCCCTCATAAGTAGATCAAGGATGCTGGTCAGTTGCTGTCAGGAAATCATCAAAAATGAATGAAGCAATGGTCAAAATGTACGGCAAAACTCTGATCAGAGACTGCAGCACACGCTGGAACAGCACCTGACATGCTGAGGAGACTGCTGGAGGATAGAGCTGAACTCAGTCAAGTTCTTGAGGACTTACAGATGGACACATTTAAGGGACTGGGCAAAAATGGAGAACCTGGTGAAGTTGCTTGAGCCGTTTGCCATTCACACAGCCAGTCACTGTCACATGGCGTGCCATGCCTGCTAAATCTGGAGGCTCACCTGCTGACCACTACATATTGCAAGCAATTAACTCAAGTACTGCTGAAGTCCTTAAGAGAACGTTTTGCTGCCATTCTTAGCCCCAGCTCCAGTGAGTCCACACACTTTGATGCGACACCGGCAGCAGCCTACCTGTTGGACCCCAGTGTTTCAGTAGTTCTTCAAACACCAGAGATGGAGCCTCTGAGCAGGGCAGCAGAGTCTTTTGTGCAGAACCTGGCAGTATGACTCAGCAGCGGCTTCTCAGGATGATGCCATTGCCACGCAAGCTGCAGCTCACTCGGTTCATGCTGTCCTGCAGAAATACCGCTTCCTTGCATCCCATATGGGGGTCAGTGTATCTGATGGGAGTGGAACCAACAGCCTGTTGACCAAAATGACAAAGTATGCTGAAGACGTCAATCGGGGTGTGACTGAGACACCACTGCAGTTCTGGAGCTCAAGAGAAGAAACGGTCTATCCAAAACCTGCGCCTGTGGCGCTGGATCTGGTTAGCGCCCCAGCCTCACAAGCCTTTGTGGAGCGGATCTTCTCTGTGTGTTCACTGTTGTCATCTGGCTTGAGAAACAGAACAACTTCCTCTCTGGAGCAGCGTGTTTTCCTAAAGATCAACAAGAACCTATATCTTGATGGAAGTACACCCATTTCTCTTTCTCAACCCCACACTGAACACACACACACACACACACACACACACACACACACTACAGAAATCATGCAATTCCCAGTGCAGTTGTCCTGGCAGTACTCTTTAAAAAAAGTACAGTAGACTACTGCACTGTAATGTTACAGTACTACATTTATTTTCAAAAAATTAAGTATGATACTGTGTTTTTGTAGCTAACGGTCGACCTTTATCGAGCCAACGGGGGACAGAGGATGGAAATTAGCCATGGCTATAACCCTGTGTTTTTTTAAAGTATGAGCACAATATTGTACACTTGCTTAAATTTTAAAATGCACTGTCCTCTTTCATATAAATAAAATACAAATAAAAATACAAAAAAATGCGATCGAGGCTTGAGCTTGATACCGCTTTCCCACTGCAACTAGCGGGTCGACCCGTGTTTTCGATCCGCTAACAGTTGCCTTTTGACTCCTTTCACACTGCCTGCAGACCTGCCTGCTGGCGAGCCGACTTGCTGCGTTTTCCCACGCTGATATGGTGCGTTCACACCGGACGCGTTGCAAGCGTCACGGGCGTCACTGGCGTCTCAAAGTTGATGCGTGTAAAGTGTGGAATTCGACGCGTGTTGAAATTACACACGACGCTTGCAACGCGCGCGACGCGCAGCAGCTCACTGGTGGGAGTGGGAGGAGCTTGTGTCCTGTCTTCATGTTGACAATGGCGGGATCGGTGCAGAAATCACTTTAGTCTAAACTCTTTAAATGTATAACTTTATTGATTTTTTTTTTTTAAATTAGGCGACAAAGTGGTCGTTTGGAGCCCGAGTGTGTCGTTTGTTTGTCTGAATACCAACTGTTTATGATTTTGTTCGGACGAATTCGGCGAAATGTGAGCCAGCCGCAGTGAGCAGCTCCAGCAGGAGGAGTCAGAGAAGCAGAGAAGCAGGAGAGAAGCAGAGCACACAGGAACCCTGGACCCGCCACTGGGCCCCCGCCCGGCACAGCGCCCAGCGCTTGGCGGGCTGTTCCCCCGACCCAGCAGCCCAGCCTCCAGGCCCGGTCGGGCTTTGGCGGCGGGCGACGCGGATCACACCGTCGGCCTCTCCGATCGGCTCCCCGGCGACCCGCAGCAGGACCGAGACGCGCCGTCTCACCCAGCGGTCCTACGGAGCGGGCCCGCTCTGGGCATCGCACCGAGTCGACCGCCCGGTGCGGCGCGTCACCCCAGCGGCAGGGCCCGCCGGCGAGCCTCCGCCTCTCCCGGGCCCAGTTTGACGAGCTTCTGGCCCGCATCAGCGCTCAGAGTGCTCGTCTGTGATTGGATGACGCGCGCGTTGACGCTTCCAAAGTCCAATTTTCCCAACTTCAGGCGTTGACGCCTGCAATGCGTGACGCACGTCGCCAACACTCGGAAAGCGACGCTCGAAAAGCGCCTGACACACGTCAGGTCCGTTGAAGCTCGTCCACCATAGACTTTGAATGTAAAAGCGACGCCCGTGACGCTTGCAACGCGTCCGGTGTGAACGCACCAATAGTGTCCCACATTGATGACATCATCAGCGCGACGGGGCAAAGCGAAAGTAAACAATTCAGGGAAACACGGTTCCCGTTACCTGTAGACGAATCTCCTCTTCCCCACGGATCCAGAGGAAATCTCCAGAGCATTGGCTATCTTGCCAATGCTGGGTCATCTTGATGAAGGATATCTCACGCTGTGTCCAGAAACAACAACTAGCGTGCTAACGTAGCCACGCTGCGTCAACATCATCACGTAAGTTACCGCGTCGACTCGTGTCTGCCTTTCACACTCCCTTTCGCCCCTCCCACAAAAAGCCAACAGTAACCGACCCGCTAAAAACCCGTGTCGACTGCAGGGTTGAAAGACCCGGGTCGAAATGCCGAGTGAACCCTTTCACACTGCCATGAGGAGCTGATTATTATCGGGTTTAAGAAGGTTTTTTGGCCAGTGTGAAAGGGGCTTGAGTCAGGCAGACTAACGGTCGTGTGACTCGTGTCCGAGGAACCATACCAGCGTCTCTTTGCTCGGTCCATCCTGCAGTTTCAGTCTATATTTTGTGAGCACTACAACGTTATTTAGCAAAGCAATTACTGGTAGCTGGCGTTAGTTCATCATTAAACGAGGAACCGGATGAGTAGTAGGGGTGTCCTCAAATATTCGACGATTCGATGATTTGTTCGAAGGGGCCTGATTCGACTGCCAAACATGCAGTCGAAGCATCGAAAAATGTGGTTATGAAACGAGGACCATTCCATCACAGCTGTATGGGGGTGCTGAATGACTGATTTTACATAGAATTGCTTGTTTTTTCCAAATAAACATGATATAAACCCTATTTGATATACACGTTAGCCTATCAAATACACTGTGGATAAATTTACTTATCTTGTACTCTATTTAGTGTTTGTGGATGAACCACCATGGTGAGTGGCACAATCCGATTTTGCGTAGAGCTCCATCACAGAGCAGCATCTCGGTGGTGATTTGGCTGAACTTTAAAAGGCTCACAATGTCGGAAAAAAACAGAACTTCAGACCAAGTCGAAGATGATCCAAAAAAAGTCAAATGCAAGTTGTGTTCTTTCATATCACTCCACAACAACCTTAAACGGGTAAGTAGCCAGATAATTGGGCTAATGAAAGATGGTTCTGTTACTCAATTCTCATTTTTAATGCTGACTTTTATTTCGTTTAATTGTAATATTTTAGGTTATTATTATATTATTATTTTAATTTATCTAAAAGGCTAATTCTATTTAATTTAGTGTTTGTTTTTGCATGGATGTTGCGCTGCGAAACGGACCCGACACAGCGCAATTAAGCCTATTTCATTTAATTTGATCAGATAATGTGAGAAATTGTTTAGTCAAAAAATGTGAGCTTATCTGCAGAGATTATAGAAATGACATGCTTTAGCCCGTTTGTTAGAAGAGGGTTTGGTTCTGGTCGTTTGAACTATACTTCATTTGTTTGATGTTTAGAGTTACCGACACTTTGTTCCAGTCTGTGTTTCAGGGTGTAGGAAAAAAAAAAAAGTGGTTTTACCTGCCTGCGATGTTTTTTTTGGGGGGGGGTTTTATTATTATGAGTGCAATCAGGGCCGGCTGTAGGCATAGGCGCCCCGACGCTCTGTGTGCCGAGTGAGCACCGCTCTGCACTGTGCTGCGCTGCTCCGACGCCCCGTGAAGGCACGCTCCGCAGCGCAGAAGAGTGCTCTGGAAATTTCAGGACTTTTTCTGCATTAAAGTCTCACATGCAGTGGAATCACATGGGCCTCCGTGCTGTGCCACGGAGACAAAACAGGTGTCAGTATGTGCCTGTGAAGGATACTCCTGCTGCCTTATGTAAACAGCCGACATGAGAGACCAGTATGCACAGTCTAAAGTACGTATGCACACTGATATGATTTTAAATGATGTTAATGATGGTAAATATATCAAACAAAATCCCATCTTATACAAGGATCTTCTTTGTCACTTATTCTGTATCTGGATGCCTTTGAGGTGGCAAACCCCCTAGGCTCGGGCAAAAGGACACTCAAAATCGTGGCCATGTATGTACATGACAGTTTATTGCCACATAATCGATCCTCGGTTGACCCAGCACAGCTTGTTCTGCTTTGCAGAGAGGAGGATTTTTAGTCTTTAGGCCAGGAAAAAGCCTTTTCACGGCTTATTGCTGACCTGAAAGACTTAGAGGATTCGGTTTTCAATTGGAGGATGGGAGCAACCTTAAGGCATCACTGATTGCCATTTGTGGTGATAACCTTGGTTGCCATGGTGTTGGAGGCTTCACAGAAAATTTTAGCTCCAGCCAACACTTTTGCAGGTACTGTGTGATTGACAGAGAAACATTTTGCAAGTCACCACTGGTACTTGACCCACAATGAACCCCTGAACATTATAACGCCTGTGCTCGTCGACTGACCCCTGATGAGAGTATGACAGACGGAATTAAATTTGCTTCATGCTTCAACTCTCTGAATTCTTTTCATGTCTGCTCTGGCCTTCCTCCATGTCTTGGGCATGATCTTTTTGAGGGAGTAGTGGCAAATGATTTGGCCCTCTATATTGAGCATTTGGTCAAAGTGAAAAAACATAATAATAATGAATTGGTTTTATGTGGCGCTTTATTGGACACTCAAAGGCGCTTTACATTGCATTATTCATTCTCTCCATACTGGGTGGTGGTAAGCTACTGCTGTAGCCACAGCTGCCCTGGGGCAGACTGACGGAAGCGAAGCTGCCAATCTGCGCCATCGGCCCCTCCGACCACCAACCATTCACTCTCACAACTTTCATACTTAGGCAAGGTGGGTAAAGTGTCTTTCCCAGGGACACAACGACAGTTTTACACCTGCGGGAGCAGGAATCAAACCACCAACCTTCTGGTTATGAGACGACCCGCTCTACCATCTGAGTTACTGTCACCCCATTTCACCTATGGCCAGTGAAATCGGACTGTCTCACAGACACAACTCCTGAGGAGTGACTCTCACAACAAGCCATGTGAGATCAAAGAAATGGTCAAAAAGCTCAGTGCTTCAGCCACACAAAATTGGTGCATTTTACGACTCTTACCACTTGATCTCTATGCTGCTTCACACTGTCATAACTGTACCTCATTTGACTCTTACCACTCGGTCAGTGGATCAAAAACCCTATGGAAAGTGAGGTCTGGCAGTTGTGCCTTTAACTGAGAGGAATTGCTGAGTCAATCTGTGCTCCAAAAATTCATCAGAATGAGGTGGCATATCTAACAGTTTTCCTTGAGGACTATATTGATGTACGAGTAAGGATGTTCCCTAACTGCCCTCTCAAACCAAAGCATCACTACATGTTACATTATCCTGAACTTATCCATAAGTTTGGGCCACTAATACGCTTGTGGACCCTGAGGTTTGAGAGCAAACACTGCTACTTCAAGGACTGTGCCAGAAGACTTCACAATTTTATACACTTAAGTAAAACACTGGCTGAAAGACACCTGCTGCTTCAGTCATACCTAGGACAAGGACAGTTATTTCCAGCTCCCATTCAGATTGCGGGTGAAGCAAATGAAACAGATGTGCAGGCAATACAACAGGATATACAGATGGTGTTGCACACATCTGATATTGATAAACATAAAATCTCAGAAGTTTCAGCCATGACTTATAAAGGTACCAAGTACTCAAAAGACCTTGTTCTTTTTCTAGAGCACTCTGGGGAAACACTGTTTTTTGGGAAAATATTTCTCATGATGGGAATAGGTTACTAGACTTCAGTTGCACTTGGGAATAGGTTACTATTCACTTGCAAGGCAAATGAAGCAAAGAGTTGAACATGTGAATCAAAACAACGTAAGTGAAAAAGTGCGGAGATCCAAGATCATCGACAGAAGCTACTAATGGCACAACCATCAAAATGGGACAGTCTAAAGTAGACAGTACGGCAGCCCAACGGTCTCCCAGAGGGAGAGAATGCTGAATCTTTAGAAAATAGAAGAAAATACATGGCAGCCCTTTTCCAGTCTCTCGGCCCCCTGTGCTGTGGAGAGGCCAGATGTTGACGAGTCGACATACATGTGTAAGATGTTCAAGATGGTTCTTGTATCTTGTTGGAAATCTGTGTTTATTGTTTCTACATTTATTTCCATGCTGTCATGTTTGTATATGGGGATATTGGCAGAGGTGTGGCGCCCCCTTGAGTTTTAGATGAGTTTGGTAGTTCAAATGCTTCTGGCTGCTTATTGGTCAGTGGGAACATGTGATGAATGACGAGACGGGTTGAGGAAGTGTGATGTATGGAGTGGAGGGAAAGTGCGATTAAAGTAAAAAGCTGTTTGTGACCATCTCTGTGTTCTTCCTTTTGATTACTCCTTATAAGAGTAAGCCGACCACCACCCATTGAACCCTCACATTACATTTGGTGGCAGCGTGGTGCTATTTTTGGGTGGTTTTGCACATTGGGTGAGTTTTATTCACTTCACTGTGGACTCTTTTTTTTTTTTTGTGCTACACCGGCTGGAGTACTCTTTTGGAGCTTTAACGTTTTAGGAGGTTTTGTGGACACATTTTGCAGTCTTTTTTTTCTATTTTGATGCACTTTTGTGACTTTTGAGGGGACTTTTTTTTTCTTTTGCTTCGCCATGTCCGCTGATGAGAGTGATGTTGTACGTCCGCGGCAACCCTCCCCCACACGGCAACGGAGATCTGTGGATGCTTCAAGAAATGCTGCCCCCCCTTTGCCCTCACCTGCTGGCACCCTCAAGATTGAGCTTCCTCCTGTGTTCAAAGGTGATGGGACTGAATCCTTCACGAGTTGGTCTCGGTGTTTTGAAGTGGCAGTGCAAGCCATGACTACCGAGGACGCAGATTTGACTACGGTAATGGCTTCCATTCTCCCCACTCGTCTTGCTGATGCTGCATTTCTGTATTGGGATAGCCTATCACCATCAATTCAGAGAGACTATGATTGAGTAAAAGACAAACTCAAGGATGTTTTTGGACCTAGATACTCATTGCCATTCTTTCAAACACATGTGAATGCCCGACCTCGTAAACCAGGTGAAAGTTTGGATGTGTACAGCGCTGACATTACTCGTCTTGTGCTTGACTTCCCGAACTATGACCACAATGCACTGGAAGGTGAAAAATTTTGCCGCTTTGTTGCTGGCTTGGATCCCACTTTACAATCTAAAATCCATGAAATGGGCGCTGCAGACTTGGATGAGGCCCTTCGTATTGCAAGTCGTTGTGAGAGAGCACGTGCAGCACTGCAACTGACCACACCAGGATCCCTTTATGCTCAGCCTGCTGAACATGTGGCTGTGATTTATCCTAAACCCACTGATGACAAACTCCTACATGCAGTTGAGCAGCTGACGCTTACAGTAGCCAACCTGCAACAGGAAGTGAAACAACTGCATGAGAAGCAGGGTTACCTTGCTCAGCGTCTGGACTCCGGGCGTGGCAGATATGATGATTACCGACACAATGCCCGTGGTGCCTCTCCTTCACCTTCAGATACCAGCCATCCTCCTCGACGCCATTACTCACCTAACCAGTATTATGACCGTGGTCCAGAGTCACATTATGAATGCCGTTCACCTTCACCTGTCCATCGCAGACATCGTGAGTATGGACGTCTCGACAGACGTGATCAACACCACTCCCCATCACACTCGTCTTACTCGTCTTCTGGGTATGGTCGCCGTGACAATGATGCTAACAGACGCAGTCCAAGTCCTGCGGGTCAGCGATACAGAGATGTGAGTCCGCATCCAAGGACCAGTGTTCGCTTCCAGTCTCCTGACAGACGCACACACTCCAGCACTGACAACCAGGAAAACTTCAATTAGCTGCTGTTGCGGGGCAAACATCAGCTTTGACATCACAGCCCCAGAACAATGCTTCCAAACTGCTACCTGATGTCAAGTGTGCTCCATCTGAACATTGTGTTTCTCCTAACATCTGTGCTATTGTTGAAGGCATTGAATCATGTGCTTTAATTGACTCTGGTTCTTTCATGTCCATTGTTAGTGAAGACTTTCGAAATGCACATCCAGCTCTGAAGAAACGTCCAATGTTAGCTTCATCTGCCACAGCACGCTCAGTCAATGGACAGCGCTTGGATATCTTGGGCAAGTTAACTATTGGGATCAGACTTGGGAAACACTTGTGGCAGCATGACTTTGAAGTTCTCAGAGGTGCCTACCAGCCAGTTATTTTGGGTTGGGATTTCCTCGAAAAACATCATGCCCTCCTTGATCTCAAACATAAGGAACTGCAACTGTGGGATGTCACAGTTCCTCTACTACCAAAAGGGCATGAAGTGGCTGCTTGCTGTAATGTGTCTGTACTAGCTCCCACCAAAATACCAGCAATGAGTGAAACCCTCATCACGGCCAGTGTGTCACCAGCTACACCCGCTTCACCTGTCCCAACTGACTACTGCGGTGTTCTTATGCCTAACCCAACCTGTGATGTAATTATGGCACACTCCCTCAGTGAAGTTCAAAACGGCACGACTGTGGTTCGGCTCTTAAATCCCTCCAGAGATGATACTGAACTGTATTCTGGCCAACACTTGGGTGAGTTTCATTCTGCTTCTTCTGTTGATATTGTGCCAAGTGATGAAACATGTTGTGCAACCCTCCCTCAGATTGATGTGGCTCCTCCTGTGCAGTTGAATGAAAAACAACTCTCACCTTCTCAACTTCAGTCTTTGAAATCACTGCTCCAGAAATATTCAGCTGTATTCAGTAAAGATGCAGAGGACAGAGGTCGCACTGGCATAATTAAGCACCATATTCGAACGGGTGATGCCACACCAATCAAACAGAGGGCTTACAGAGTAATGCCAGAGCAGAGAGCTGAAATACAAGCACAAATTGAAAACCTCTTGAAAGCTGATGTTATTGAAGAGAGCTTCAGCCCCTGGGCTGCACCAGTTGTTTTGGTGCAAAAGAAAAATGGCTCATGGCGTTTTTGCTTAGATTACAGGAAACTCAACCGGGTGACGATCAAAGACTCCCACCCTCTTCCCAGAGTGGATGATGCCCTTGATGTGTTGTCAGGGTCGGCCTGGTTTTCTACAGTGGACCTTCAGCATGGCTACTGGCAAGTTGAACTGGAGGAGGAAGACCGTGAGAAAACAGCATTCACAACAGGTAGTGGACTGTATCACTTCAAAGTTATGCCAATGGGTCTCACCAATGCTCCAGCTACGTGTCAGCGGCTAATGGAAATGGTACTTCGTGGCCTCCCATGGAAGACCTGCTTGGTGTATTTGGATGATGTACTCATTTACAGTCAATCTTTCAGTGAACATCTCCAACACCTGGAAGAAATCCTCTCCAGATTTCAGTAGAGTGGCTTAAAGCTGAACCCATCCAAATGTTGTTTTGCGAGGGACCAGGTACAGTTTTTGGGACATGTGGTATCGAAAGATGGCACTCTGCCAGATCCACGGAATGTGAAAAGTGTACAAGACTGGCCCACACCACGCTCTGCAACAGAAGTAAGATCATACTTGGGACTTTGTTCATACTACCGCAAATTCATCAGGAACTTTGCACACCACAGTGTTCCACTACATGCCCTCACTGAGAAAAATGCTCCTTTTAATTGGACTTCCCAGTGTCAGGATGCATTCACCTACCTGAAGCAGGCTCTTTCTAATCCTCCAGTGGTTACGTTCCCTGACTTTAACTTGCCATTCACACTTTACACCGACGCATCAAACTCTGCTATTGGTGCTGTGCTTGCTCAGACAGTGGGACATCACGAGAAAGTTATTGCCTACGCTAGCCATGTTCTCACAAAAGCAGAAAGGAAGTGGTCAACCTATGACAGAGAACTTTGGGCCATCGTTTGGGCAGTACGACATTTCCGTCATTACATCTGCAAACAGCCCTTTGTTATTGTTACGGACCACAAACCTCTTTTGGGTCTCAGAAAAATACCCATTGACAATGACAGAACTGGCCGGCGTGCACGCTGGGCTCTTGAGCTTGACCCATTTGAATGGAAAGTGACCCATAAAAATGGCCTCCACCACCAGAATGCAGACGCTCTGTCACGTCGCCCTGCTGACAACGAACCACCGGAACAGGGTCCTGGCACCCATGTTACTACTGGTTCTGAGACTGACGACGAACCTTCAAACTCACTGATTCCATCTGGGTTTACAAGCACTGTACAGCTTCACAACTCCAGCAGTACTAATTCGAATCCAGTTTCCTGCCTTTCAGGTCGTGACTTAAAGAGTTCTGCATCGTCTGTCTCTTCTACATTTGTACTTCAGTTTCCAGAAGAAGATCTGAAAAAGGAACAACTCCACGACCCCATTCTGGCAGAGGTCATCAGCTGGAAAACTAAAGGTCAGAAACCTCCATATTGGCGCATGAAAAAACGCACAGCAGTTGAGAAAGTTTTTTGGCAAGAGTATGACAGGCTGACATTTCACAATGGCTTACTGTGTCGTCAAGTTTTGAAGCCATTAACTAAGTCAGAGCTACACCAATTTGTTGTTCCTCATGCCTTAAAAGACACTGTCTTACAGTTGCTACATGGAAATCCAGTTACTGGTCATCTTTCTGCAGACAAAGTCCTGAAAAGTGCTCAACAACTTTACTATTGGCCTTTCATGTCTCGTGACATCAAAATGTGGTGCAAACAATGTCTTCCATGTGACGCAAGACGCAGCCCCATACCTCACCACAGAGCTCCGATGAAAACCATTGCTGCTGATGCACCATGTCAAAAGGTTGCAGCTGACATCATTGAGCTCCCTATTACAAGTCGTGGCAACAGATATGTGCTGGTTGTTCAGGATTATTTCTCCAAATATGTCAATCTGTATGCCATTCCTGATCAACGCTCCACAACAGTGGCAAAGTGTCTGTTTGAGAACTACATCTGTGAGCACGGCATTCCGGAGATGTTGCACACAGATCAGGGACGTCAATTTGAATCTGATCTGGTTAGGCATCTGTGTGAATTGCTGGGCATCCAGAAAACGCGAACCAGCCCATATCATCCTCAATGTGATGGCATGGTTGAGAGATTTAACAGAACTCTCATTGATCAGTTGGCCAAGTCACTTCTCCAGCAGCCAGGTGAATGGGATGACTGTTTGAATCAAGTTGCCTTGGCCTACAATGCCAGCCCACACTCAACAACGGGCTTCACCCCTTTCTTTCTCACCCATGGCCATGAAGCAAGAATGCCTGCTAACCTGTTGCTGTCTACATCATCTTCGTCGACTTCAGGTTCGACTGCTGATTATGTTGCACAATTAACTCAGAAACTTCAGTCAGCATTCAGATCTACTCAATGGAACAGTGACCTTGCTCACAACCAACAAAAACAGCAGTATGACAAAAGAATTAATCACACTCCATATGCGTCTGGCGACCTCGTGTGGTTAAATGACCCTACTACAGCCAAACAAAAACTTGCTCCTCACTGGAAAGGCCCCTTTGAAATAATGGAGTGCCTTGGTGCGGGCATGGAATCTCCTGGAGTAACCTATCGGATTCATTATCTTCTGGACCAGTCTGACAAGTCCCAGATTGTTCACTACAACCGTCTCAGACCTTACAATGCTCCCGTGCCGGGTCAAACAAGTATGGCGCCTCCTCCTGACCCCTGCTTGCAGCCCCATCCCCTTCGATTGACTGCATTGTCTGGTGCGTTGCCCTTTAAGCCTTCTCAACCTGCAGCAGTGACGACTCACGACACACCTGGACAAGGCGGTGCTCCAGTGCCTGAGCCCCAACCACACTTGCAATCCTGTTCTCCCCCATTGGTTTCTTCTCAGACCAACTGTTTGACAGCTCCCCCCCTTGATTTGGCTCATGACACTGACTCTGTCCCGTCTGTCCTGGTTGAGCTTGGCACTGACTCTTCATCTTTCCCCAGCAGACGTCCAGTCAGAGCCCCCAAATACCTTCTGGACTATGTTTTACATTGAAGCCATTGTTCATGAATATTGTTTCCAGTGTTTGCTGCTTCTGTTGTTGTATGTGAAACGAGGACGTTTCATTTTGTGAGAGAGGAAGGAAATGTAAGATGTTCAAGATGGTTCTTGTATCTTGTTGGAAATCTGTGTTTATTGTTTCTACATTTATTTCCATGCTGTCATGTTTGTATATGGGGATATTGGCAGAGGTGTGGCGCCCCCTTGAGTTTTAGATGAGTTTGGTAGTTCAAATGCTTCTGGCTGCTTATTGGTCAGTGGGAACATGTGATGAATGACGAGACGGGTTGAGGAAGTGTGATGTATGGAGTGGAGGGAAAGTGCGATTAAAGTAAAAAGCTGTTTGTGACCATCTCTGTGTTCTTCCTTTTGTTTACTCCTTATAAGAGTAAGCCGACCACCACCCATTGAACCCTCACGTTACACATGTTTCAGCATCACATGCTAAACTCCTGCCCTCCTCCCAGTACTAATGTGATTGAAGAGCACTTTCCTTTTCTTTTTACCAAAAGAGGACTTGGCAACCATTTCAAAATTGTCACAGGCATTGATGTCTTTGATCAAGCAGCAGAGGCCCTTCAATCCAAAGGGAAGAGGATCATAAACTTCTTCCAAAGAAAGAATCAGAACCGAGACATCCAGCGTCTTCTTCAAGAGCTTGATGAAAGCAACGCCATGATGCAGAGCCGGACTGGCATAACAGCAGTGCTTCTTCTGATGAAGCGCTTTCGGTAGCAAGAGGACTCCATCCTTCTCTTGGCAGATGCAAGCAGGTGGCACATACAGTCTAGTGAATTGCATGATGGGCTTGGGCATCAATATAGTGTATGGAGCCCACTGTATTGTTGTATTAGATTTTTTTTTTTAAATTGTAATCCCTGGCTTTTTTGTGTTCTTTACAGACAAAGGCAACAAAGTTATCCATTGAGACAAACATGACCCTGCCTGCCACACCAAGAATCATAATGCTGGGTAAGAGACGGTTTACTTATGGTCTTGAGAAATAATCAGTGTCACTTTTGAAACATGGCCTTTCAAGATGTATTCGTTGTCTTAAAGGGAACACATTCCTTGATGTTATAAAGTGGATGGTGAGCATGGAGGGAAAGCTGGGCTTTGCAGATACCTTGTCTATCTTCTTTGGATGCTTCCTTGTTTTCGAACATAGAGTACAGGAGCCTGCCTGTGCAACATTGGAACTCATACAACAGTACAGTACTTGTTGTTTGCTGTAGATTCAAATTTAATCTTTTTCACCTTCTCTGCTCTATATCAATGCATGTAGATGCATATTGATATGAAGCACATGTGCCCCTTCCCATCAATCCTTCTGTCTAGATTCTTCATGAGGATCAATCCAGAGGAAGGTACAAAATGCACAGCCAAAACTGCAGTGAGTTGGAGGACAGGAACAGTGGTGAGGAGGAAGGCAGAGGCCATCAACAGCAGCGTGGCGTCCTTCCTAAGGGAGCTGGCAGCGTTTGAATGGAGGAGCTTAGACTAGTAGGTGAGTTATCTCATTCTGACAGCTGTCCTTAATGCCAAATATTACCAGTGGTGGGCAGAGTAAGCAACAACTGTACTCAAGTAAAAGTACTGTTCCTTTATAAAATTATGACTCAAGTAGAAGTAAAAGTACTCATAAAATATTGACTTTCAAAGTAAAAAAGTACCTCATAAAAAAACTACTCAAGTAGCGAGTTACTTCAGATGCAATTTATTTCTTAAAAATAAAAAAAATCAATTCCTGAAAGAGGCTTTGATACATTCATGAAAAAACTCAATTTTCTTTAAATTGTGCCACAAGAAATTGGTCAGTCGTCTAACAAAATAACTTATGTTCAGTATTTGACTTGTTTTCCAAAACAGCACTTTTTCTAAACTAGTGGCAAAGTAAAAACAATTCTTAATCTCTTAACAGTTATTGACCCTTGAACATCGAGTTTGTCTCTTGTGAATGTCTTGACTTTGTCCACTTTGTGCGCACTTTGTCACATTTCTGTGTGACTGTTGTTTAGCAAGGTGTTTTGAGGTCATGTCCATCACTTGTGTCTGGGGAGGTATTTCTTTTCCTGTTTTTTCTTCGATGCAGTCTGTGTACAGCTTTAGCTTGTTGGGATGAATTTGCTGTTGGGGGAGAAAAAATAATGTCAATACTATGTCATTTTATAGTCTGCATATAAAATGTAATCATCATAACAAAGACGAGCCTCATATTCAAATAGCTGAACCTTCCTAACCTGTGTGCTTTGCAAAACTGTGTGCCTGAATACATTTGTTCTAAAATATTCTCACTAACATCAAGGCTTCCCTCAGGTTGTCAAGACTAAACTCTGCACTGATTCTGGACCATGCTCCATGCTGCTGCACACTGTCGTAACTGTACCTCATTCAATATTTTTTATACTCAAGCTGCTCTTTAACCATGATACTGAGGACACTTTGCACTACTTCAGAGTATTGTATTGCACATAGTCTCCTCATACATTCTTCTTTATTTATATTATTTGTGGTGTTTTGGTCTTCATTTTGGGTGCTAAATGGCCTTGAAAGCAGTTCGACTACGTTTCACTGCCATCCTGTATGTGTATGTGAAAATTAAAAAAAACTGGAAAACTTGAAATACAGTAATTGTTTACAATGTTAGCAAACTGTTTTTCTGAAGTTTAGCCCAACTTTGGAGCGTTACTTCATCCCCATGCTGATATGCCAGCGTGATATACTTGGTATGTGTTTACTCCTTAGGTTCTGTAGTTTCATATGATGTGTATCCCTTATGTTGCATTAAAAATGGAGCTGCTACACCTGCTAAAATGTGGTACAGTTCACCCGGCGACAGTAGGTTTTTTCTATCAACAGGGTCGCGTTGTGCAGCAGTCCACATTATGTTAGTCTGCTAGGTTAACTCGCTTGATATTAACTAACTTAGAGTTCCTATCATCGGTAACATTTCAATCTACTTACCATCACATGCTTTCTTGGATTTGATGTGGAGTTGTGGAATGTCAAGATTTCCACAGTTTTCGGCTGGCAAAGAAGGCAGCGCATCATGTGACCGTTTTATTCTTGTGGACTGAAGGGCAAATGTAGTTTGGAAGTGCGGCCAGAGATGTGCCTCCACATTTTTAGAGGGGGATGCCAGCATTTCACCTTCTTCCATCTTCTTCCTCAACTTCGGTGAAGTGAGGGGCGGGCCAAACCTCTGTACTGCTGCTGTGATTGGTTCTCACAGCCGAGACCTGCCGAGCTGCAGTTCTCCGTCTGAGCTCATCTGAATTTATTTATAAATGAATGTAACGACACGCATGTGGCCCAAAGTAACGGAGTAAAAGTACACACATTTTCTCACAAATTTACTTGAGTAAAAGTAAAAGTATTCTGCAAAAAAACTACTCCTAAAAGTACAATTTATTAAAAAAAAATACTCAAGTACATGTAATGGAGTAAATGTAACTCTTCACTACCCCCCACTGAATATTACTACGTCAAGTTCCTGTTCAAATCGTTTAAGAGGGCAGTTGATGCAATACTATGTGTGTGTGTGTGTGTGTGTGTGTGTGTGTTCTTGTATTTCTATCCTTGTCGGGGCCAAATGTCCCCACAAGGATAGCAAAACGTGGAACGACGTGCCTTGTGGGGACCTTTTTCCGGTCCTAAGTAGGAGAAACAGTGTTTTCTTGACCATGTTGTTGTTACTGAAAAAAGTAAAAGTGCAAAAACATTTCTTTAGGGTTAGGCTTTGTTGTGGTGTGGGTTAGGGTTAGGGTAAGGGTCAGGGTTAGGGGCTAGACATGAATGGGAGTCAATGGACGGTCCCCACAAGGATAGAAATACAAGACTGTGTGTGTGTGTGTGTGTTAGGGCCCGGTCACACCGCCCGAACTTTGCCGGAGCGTTCCTTTAACGGTAGGGAGGGGGGCCGAACGCTCGTCACCGCGCACAAAATGGGGAAAAAAATGAAAACACGGGCGTTGGCTTAGCGGTGCACCGCTGAAGCCGGCGTTGCTTTAGCGTTGGTTTTGCGGTAGAGAGCAGCAGTGAGCGGTAGCGAGCGGCAGAGAGCGTTGGTATAGCGGCGTTCTGTGAATACGGAGCTGAACGGACTGTTTTGATACAAGTTCTGATCGATTTTTGATAGAAGTGGATAGTTGAAGTTCATCATGCGACATGGACAAAAGAAGAGGAAGGCTGGAGAAGGAAGGCAGCAGCCTCCAAGAAGATCACTCATTACTGAGCAGGCAGCTGAAGCAGTGGAGTCAGGTAAATAGATGTGGCCCACTGGTTGTGTCAAGAAATATTCTTACACCCCTCCAAAGGCTGCAACGGTCAGCCAGACCGTCATACATTTTGCAGTGTTTTTGCGCAGGAGCACAACAACAGGTTGTTTTTCTGTAATCTAATATATTAGAAATTAAGATAAATAAACAAAATATATACGGGCCTCACGGTGGGGCAGTGGTTAGCGCTCTTGCCTCACAGCAAGAAGGTCCTGGGTTCAAATACCGGCCGGGGCTCGGGGCCTTTCTGTGTGGAGTTTGCATGTTCTCCCCGTGTGTGCGTGGGTTCCCTCCGGGTACTCCGGCTTCCTCCCACGGTCCAAAAACATGCATGGTAGGTTAATTGATCACCCTAAAATTGCCCCTAGGTATGAATGTGTGAGTGAATGGTTGTTTGTCTATATATGTCAGCCCTGCGACAGACTGGCGAACTGTCCAGGGTGTACCCTGCCTTCGCCCACAGCAGCTGGGATCGGCTCCAGCCACCCGCGACCCCGAAAGGGATGAAGCGGTGGAAAATGAATGAATGAATAAACAAAATATTAAGTCAAGAGGATCAGCAAACCTTTTAATGCCTCATGTCTGCTGTATTAATGCCTCAAATCAGGTTTTTAAATTTATTTGACTTTTTACAGTGCGAATTTGCGCAGCGTCACCTCTCACACTCCACGCACTTGTTTAAACACGCACACACACACCAACACACACAAAATAGTTGTATTATTAAACGTCAATAATAATCAAGAACATATTAAAATTAGTAAAATAAGTCTCCCTGGCTGCGCACCAGGACAGACACCCCCCCACACGGTCCGTCCTCACCCTGCTCATCTGATTCTGGGCCTGCAGGCTCCACAGGACAAAGGTATTTATTCAGAAAATATGTTCGTTCTAAAATAAATTTTTGGAAACGAAAAACACTTGGTTTGCTGTACTTTGATGGAGGAAATAATATTTTACCGGAATCTGTAACTGGCCCCTCTGGAGCCGCTGCAGTGCTCCAACTACCGTGTTCACTGTTGTGTAGAGATGAGATTTAATACATTAGTTTATTTATTTTTTTCACACCATTTTATGTTATTATTATTTAGTTGTAAACTGACAGTAGCCTACAGTAATTCTCTATACCTGGAGGTGACGCGTGAGCGCTTCTGCAACATTTAATCGCCGCCCGGGCAACGCAGCGAAGCAGCGGTGGTCCAGCGTTCAAGATCCTGGCAGACCCGAGCGTCCATGAACTTGCGTCTAGCGGTGCCAAACTTGGACTGGGCGTTGGTGGAGCGGGGGTGAACGTTGCCGGGGCGGAAAATTCCCCGCTCCTCACCGCTCAGAATATTTTGTGCAGCTCAAAACTTTCGGAGCAATAGGAGGGCCCCTCCGGTAACATCAGCGGTGGCCGAGCGTTTACAGCGTGGCTTTAACGGAGGCCAACTTCTGTTAAACGGTGGTGAACGGTGGTGAACGGTTACGAGCGGTGATGGATTTTTTTCACCGCTCCAGGGACGCTCCAGCAAAGTTCGGCCGGTGTGACCGGGGCTTTACAGAGTGAGAAGCACCAGGTGGCTATCAGCTGTCCTGAGACCCACACGACTGAAGTAGGGGGGGTACTGAACCTTTTTTGCTTGCAGAGCAGGGCCGTTGTGTAAGCACTGGAGAGTAATAAATGATATGACATATAACAGAATACTTAAAGCTGAACAGCAATTACAGACAGCAAAAAATGTGAGTAAAATTCTTTACCATCACTGAATATTAGGGATGTCCCGATCCGATCACGTGATCGGAAATCAGCCCCGATCACGTGATTACGGACTCGCTCGGGATCGGAAGTTTCCTCCCGATTTGGACTCAGTTGGATACATATGTTTATTTTTTCTTTAATTTCTTTTTTAATCCACTGAAGCCGGGACGCATTTACGGTAGTGGCGTTGTTGCGCAAATCTATAATTAAACCCGGAAGCGCTGTTGCACAGTTCTACCATTGACACCGGGTCTTTTTTTCTTCTTCTTCTTTGTGCTAATCAGCTGTTTCTTGGGCAATGAAATGCATCAAACTTGCGCATAAGCATAACTGATCCTGTTTCCGGGTCCAGATCGTGTTGCTGCACTGCTTGCTAACTTTGTATTGAGCATTTCTGGCCACTGCGGCACACTGAAGCATGCTTCAGGGCTAATGCGTGCCCGGCTGAGAGGTATTTAGGTTTTCCGTGCTACAGAAAGATGTAATTACAGAGAAAATGTATTTATTTTCTGATTGTTATTTTTAGTCACAGAAATGCACTGTTCTAAATGTTGTTTTGAATTGACGTCAAGAAAATAAAAAGAACTTAGAATAAAGAGAACTTTTCATAAGTTTTTTAGTTTTTTTTTTTATAGATATTGTACATATTTTACCATATTAGAAAAGAATCGAATCGGGACTCAGAATCGGCAGATACTCAAAATGATAGGACTCGGACTCGGTGGCAAAAAAAACCTGATCGGGACATCCCTACTGAATATAATTCAGTTACTGTCCAGCAGAGTAAGAGATTCATAGAAGGCACCCTGTCCAGCAGAGGCAATTCATAGATTGTTAGCACTCTGTTCAGTACTTACTTACTTGGCCTTTAAACCCCGAGAGGGGCATAGGCCATCCACTCTGTTCAGTAGAGTGTGATAAAGTTCCAAGTGCTGAAAATTTTTCTTAGTAATCTTCATTCAAACAATCATGACTGATATCATTATATTGACTTTTCATGAATTCACATCTATTATCATACCGAAATAAAGCCCATATGAAATGAGCATGCCATTGACCTTCTAGTTCAAAGTAGTGGCAGCCTTTGTTCATCAAATTCAAATGCTCAGTTTGATCTTTAACACTGTTTGGGACACGGCCTGTAATGTCCAGAGCCTCAATTTGCTAAATGCTAAAATTTGCTGCACTTTATAGCGTAGATGTTGGCAGCCACACAATTTAAAGGGGCTGTATCATGCAAAATTCACTTTTTGTTTGTTTTAATCTTGTTATATAGCTATGTACTCACCAAAAACACCCCCAAAATGTTTTTTCCTTCGTGCCTCCATGTTTGAGCTTTCCTCGTTGTTGTGCTGCTCAGAGAGGCAGCCCCTCCCGCACCTGTGAAAACGCTCTGTTTTCCCACGTTCACGTCACACGAAGACGGCTCCCCTGAGCCCCCCTCCCTCCCGCAGGCCCTCGGCAATCAGCGTTGCCGCTTTTTTCTAACTCTGATTACGGAGATAAACTTTAACCATCGTCTGAAAGTAACAGTCAAGCAAGAGCAAGAGTCTGAAGGGTCTGAAGGGTCTGGAGGGTCTGGAGGGTCTGGAGGGTCTGAAGGGTCTGGAGGGTCTGAAGGGTCTGAAGGGTCTGGAGGGTCTGAAGGGTCTGGAGGGTCTGAAGGGTCTGGAGGGTGTGAAGGGTCTGGAGGGTCTGAAGGGTCTGGAGGGTCTGAAGGGTCTGAAGGGTCTGAAGGGTCTGGAGGGTCTGGAGGGTCTGGAGGGTCTGAAGGGTCTGGAGGGTCTGAAGGGTCTGGAGGGTCTGAAGGGTCTGAAGGGTCTGGAGGGTCTGAAGGGTCTGCGCTTGGTGAGTTTCTAACAGGAAAAGACGTTTTCGCGTGTATTTCCATGAAGAGAAGCTAGAGCTAAAGAGCTAAAGCTAACCCTTAGAGACGCTAACGAAGCGTTGATTGGTTGAAGTAGCTGTCAGTCAAAGTCCACAGGGGGAGAGGCGGGATTTTCAGTGAAACGGAGCGTTTTCTCTTCCGGGTTTCAGAATTAGCCCCAGAAAATCTTTTATTTCACACAAAATGACTTTTCCTTAGCGCCAAAAATAAACTATTACCATGTTAATGCCATTTCTAGGGTTTGGACGAGCTAAAAAAGCAGGATACAGCCCCTTTAACTATCGGAGTGTTATTTACTGTATTTCTCTATGTTTAAATTCCTCTGTGAATTTAGAAGGTGTTCATTTTTAGCAGGCTCTCTGTCCAGCAGAGGCAGTTGATTGTAGGCACTTTAACGCCTTTCTATATTTTCACCAATTTTACAACATTGTCAATTTCATGTGAATTGAATGTTATATTAATAAAAAAAAAGCTGATATATATGAATAATTGTCCGTTTTAATTTTATTTCTCAGCACAATTAAAAAAAAAAATGGATTACATTTATACAATTACAGTAACAGAAAAAGTACTGTAAAAGGGGAATACAGTAACACTTAAGTTACTGTAACAGGAAATACAGTATCAGTGCTGTGAATGTAGAATTACAGTATCTTACTGGTCATTGTGTTGCCAGTAGTGTGCTGTATAAAACCCCATGTAGAGGCTAACAGTGCATTGTCCTTTTATCTGAAGATTTTGGGTGTCCTCTCTTTGTCAGGACCCCGCTCTGGCAGGTAAAGGCAGTCTCAGGCTGTGTTCGAAACCGCATACTGTCTACTACATCCTTACATACTCATACTATCCATCCTGCATCCTGCTTACTCAGTCCATCAAACAGTATGCGAAGCGTTTACACTACAGCATACTTCATAATAACCCACAATGCGTTGCACTTCTTCCATGAGCAGAAATCGATCTGCTAAAGCTAATTTCACTTTAGCTCTAAACTCGTCAAATGTAGAACTTCATCGAGATTTTTTTTAAAATTAGGCGACAAAGTGGTGGTTTAGAGCCCGAGTGTGTCGTTTATTTGTCAGAATATCAGCCGTTTATGATTTTGTTCGGACGAATTCGACGAAATTCAAGCCAGCCGCAGTGAGCAACGCACTTCCGGTTATTTTCACCAAAATAAAGCACCCCTTTCCCTTTCTCATGCAAAACAACCTCAGTGATAAATCTGTGCTTTTACTTTGAAAACAAGAAGGCAATCTTTCAGCAATAAATCTCGCTTAACGTCGCCATTTGGACCGGTGTCCCGTTAAAGGACCACTTATTATGCCAATTATGATGCTTTACCGACGGAGAGTTTTTTCGGCTCTTCAACAAAGATCGGCTCGCCGTCTTCAGTCCATCATGGTCGCTTTCAGGATGGACTTGTTCTCAGATGTAAGGGGTTTTTTTTGTTTTTTTGTTTTTTGTTTTTACTATTTTCAATCATTTTCAATCCAATCAGAAATCTCGTAACATAACATACCTACGAGCACAAACAATGGAGGGAAGATTAAATCTAGAACCATACTCAGCTTGCTAAATGTACATCATGAAGAAACAGTCATTGTGAACTGAATAAAGTTTATTCAAATGTCCGTCGCGTTGCATCTTGGGCAATTTCAGTATGAGTAGTGAACACACGATGTATACTCAACATTTCTGGCGAATGCAGTATGCATCCGGGGACTTCTCGCATACTCAAAATCGCATACTGCCAGTGTGAACACACTGCATACTCAATAAGTTAGTATGAGTAGTACGTAAGTATGCGGTTTCGAACACAGCCTCAGTCTCCCTGGGTCCTGCTGAGTGCTGATTGCATTCACCTGGGGACTGCCACTCTGCCTGCCTAATATAAACCTCCCCCTGCCACTTGCCCCTTGCCGGATCGTTACCCGTGTCAGTCTCCCTTGCTGCTGCAGAGGGATTCGGCTGCCCTGCCAAGCAGCGAAGAAGTTTTTGTCTAATCTTGCCTTGTTTTGCATTTTCTCGCATTGTCTTGCCACACCACGCCACAACGTCATCTCGCCAGGACCTCGTCACACCATGACCTTGCCACAGTCTCGCCAGGACCTTGTCACGCCACGACCTTGCCATGGTTATGCCACGACCTCATCTCGCCACGGCCTCGCCATGACTGTGACGCTGCTGCCAGGCTGCAGCCCTCGTGGTTATCTTCACTGAATAAATCTGTTCAATTATCACTCCTGCTTCTGTCTTTCTGCAATTGGGTCTGACTGCACACCGACCATGACAGAACGATCCGGCCAGACCCAGCAGAGAGGCGCCCCGCCACACCCAAGGAATGCTTGGATTCTGTTGAGGGTTATCTGCATCATCTGAGACAACAGATGACCGAGTGTATGTCCATGGTGAAGCAATTAGCGGAAGCAAGATCAGCCCAGGGTGCATCTGCTCCGCCCCCGGACCCCCCACCCTTGGCAGCCTCTGGAACAGCCTTCGGCCAGTGACGCTCCATCTCCACTCTGTTGAGGTATGGGGGAGAGGTTGGAGGGGAGTGTCGAAAACTGGAGCAAACCTCTTTAAGCCAAAACGTTACAGCACATGGGAAAACAGTAGTGCAACAACAACAACAGTCCGTGCGGAACATGACATAAATTAAAATCTTTCATTTCAGATAGGGTCTCTAAGCAGACAAAGCACATAGGTTTGCCTTTAAATTCTGTAAACAGATTTTCTGCTTCCCATTTCACCTGAAACACTCGGTTTTCCCGGTCTAGAAGAGTTTTCTTTATCCCTCGTTCTTCGCCATGGCTCTGTCTCTCTCTTCCTCACTGGTGGAGAACGCTGCTGGAAAGAAGAGCATCCCCATTCACGGTGCCACCTGGCGGCCAAAATTTGTCATTACAACTGAATCAGTGCGGCAAAACACACATTTTTATTATTTTCAAAAATTAATTTAAAGGCCGTACGGAATGAGGGTGAGGGCCGTATGCGGCCATCCCTGCTTTAGATATAATGATCTTCTTCAACAGCATTAACAACGTATATTGCACTTTACTATGAAACATTAACCAAGACAAAGTAGAGTGCATGCCTTTCACTCTGGTAGTATAAGGACATTTCAGAACGAGATGGGCAGCCTTATTTTGGGCAACCTGCAACTTAGCTAAGTCAGATTTATTTGTGGCGGACCATATAACGGGAAAATACTCGAGCTGAGATAAGACAAGAGACTGGACGATCTGTTTGATGATCTGTGGAGTGACATAATACATGCACCTTCTGATCACAGCTATAGCTCTGCTCATTTTACTGATCACATGATCGATATGATTTGACCAAGAGAGATGATGATCCACTATGACTCCCAGCAACTTAAATTCTTGAACCTGTTCTAACAAAGAATTATCCATGGTAAGTGCAAGTTGCACATTTTTCAGCAGCCGTAATTTACTCCCTATAAGCATGGTTTTAGTTTTAGAAACATTCAAAATCATATTATTATTTCTGACCCATTTCAGTACAGCTGACAGCTCCACGTCCAGCACATTAGAGATCACGTTTACGTCCGGATTAACATAGGACATTGTCGAATCATCCACATACATAACAAAAGATGCCTTCTCTAAAACATAAGGTAGATCATTCGTAAAAACAGAAAAAAGAAATGGCCCCAGACAACTGCCTTGGGGAATGCCGCAGTGGACACCAGTGCTACCAGACAGAGAGCCGTTATAAAACACCTGCTGGCTTCGGTCTCTTCAATTGTCTCTTAACAAGAACAAAGATCTTGAAGAAAGTCCATAGCACTGAAGCTTAGAAATGAGGAGGTCATGGTTAATTAAGTCAAAGGCGGCACTGAAATCTAGAAATACAGCTCCCTCTGAGCTGCCATTGTCCAAGGCACGATACCAGTCATCGATCATGTGAACCGAAGCTGTAACAGTGGAATGATGAGATTTATATGCATGTTGAAACGTGAGTAGGCAATTGTCCACAAAGTACTTCTGAATTTGTTCATATAATGCTCTCCATCGTCTTACCTAAAGCAGGCAATATACTTATTGGTCGACTGTTCACACCATTAAATGACACCTCATTGTTTTTTGAAATTGGGATAATCTTTGCCTTTTTCCATTCATCAGGAAAAACCCCACATAGACACCAATTAAATATGTGGCATAAGGGGCGTGACACAGATTTTTCCGCAAGTTTAAGAAACCACCCATCAATATTATCCAGACCAGCTGACATATTGTCAGATAGAGCAGTGAGAAGCCCTTCAACTTTTTCCACATCGACTCCAGTTAAATCAAAAGAGCAAGTTTTGTTTTTCATGATTACATTTCTAATTATTTCTGATGAAGGTGCAGAGTCCCCTTTGCTCATGTTAGATCTTAATTCCTGGACCTTGTCCTTAAAATAAGCAGAGAAATAATCTGCTATGTCTTCAGGCTTGAAAATACCTTTTTGCAGAGTCAATATGTGCAGGAATGGAGTTTACTCTCCTTCCTGACAGTGTGTTGACTGTTCTCCAGATCATTTTAGTATTGTTACTAGCTTCTTTAAATTTTTGCTGATAATATCGTTTCTTTGTACAGTTATTTAGTTTTACTGTAACATTTCTTAACTTGCGGAAATGAGTCCAGTCCAATTGCCTGCCTGATTTGATGGCAGTGACCTTGGCGGCATCTCGCTCTGACATAGAAGTTCTTAACTCTTCATCTAACCAGGGAGCATGATTTGACTTAACCATTCTTCTCCTCAATGGAGCATGTTTGTCTATAAATTGACAGAAAACATTATTAAACATCGATAACGCCACCACTGGGTTAGATTCAGAGTAAATATTGTCCCATTTAATATTTCCAAGTTCAATAGAAAAGTTATCAATATTGAACCATTTAAATGACCTTCTATAAATAATTTTCGGTCCAGATTTTGGGGAATTCATTTTTATATTCAGAGCCATGAGGTGATGATCACTAAAACCCACTGGCATTGATGCTACATTACTGCAAATTTTGGGCCTATTAGTATAGATGTGGTCTATGCAAGTGGCGGTGTCACAACCAGCCCTATTGCCTTTGATTCTAGTTGGAACAGTCACTGCAGTGCATGCTGTCATGTTTTATATTGAAACTTATGGTCTTAACTCATCTGGTTTCTTGAGTACAGGCTGCCCTGTACAATGCGCTTCAGGCAGATTGTGACTACTCGGTTGTAAGTACATTTCTATAGTGAACAGTACATATTCAGATTACATATTCAGATTGCATGTTCAATGAAATGCCAACAAAAATTTCAGCACGACATGCCTGTGCTGCGGAGATGGTGGTGTCTGTCACGTCCGGAGAACAACACCTTGAGCAGGTAGGAATGAGTGTCAGGACTTGGCTCTGGAGCCCCGACAGGATAACGACGAGGAAACGCCGATGAGCGATTTAACACCAATTTATTAATGCAAATAAAAAGGCCTTGGACGAGGAGGCTGGAGAGAGACGAGGGAGCCGAGGAGACGTGGCAGTGCAGGGCAGGCAGCCTCCACAGGTGAGACTCGTCAGCTTAAATAGCCAGAGGAGGAGGAGGAGCGAGGAGCGAGGCGGGACCCAGACAGGAGGAGGAGGACCACAGGACGAGGACCGTCACACTTATTTTTCTCCTTTTAGTGTTGGTTTGTGTTCAGTAGTATCATAATGCAAGTGTTGACCTCTGGCCCTCTTTATTTCAGACTTTCTGTATTTGTTTATGATCTGTTGCACTACACTGGAGTACAAGAAGTTCAGCATTCTTGAAATTGTGCCATATGTCACTGTAGTTATGGAAAAGGCTTTGCCCACTGGACCAAGGAATGCGAGGACCTCCTGAAGGGAAAACATGCTGAAGGCTTCAGAATAAAAAGGAAGGCTGAACAGGACAATGTCGCTGAGGTTAGTTATCAAGAGACCTGACGTGTTCACCTTTCGCTCTTTGGTTTCAGAGATGACATGATGTTCCAACAGGAAGTGTCTGTGGCAGAATCCCTCCACCTCAGTGAGCCTGAAGCAGTGTCTGAAGCTGAGGGCATTACATTTCGGTGACCAGCGGGTAAATGAATATCCGTTTTGTGTATGCGTGTCACAGAGATACAACTTTAAACAGTTTACTTTGTTTATTTTTATAATTTTCAATTCAGTAGATCTTTAAAGGTGCATTAAGGAGTTTGCACGTTTTATGCGAAACAACGGCCCCTGCAGGCCTTGGGTGTAACTGCAGCTTAGTGAAACAGCGGCAGCTTAGCTTAGTGTGCCTGTGGCTTGTGTCCATGTACGTGCACGGAAGAGGGGAACTCCTTCCTCTCTCTTTTAGTAGCACTCGAGTAAAATTTAAGTTTCTTCTGCCTGGTGGGTCTGTGCTGGAGCTGTGGCAGTGCTAGAAGCCGGTCTTTTCTTACTTTCTGGAAGCTCCATCCTCAATACTGCTCAGTTGTTGCTGCTAAGCATCTGGCGGAGTAATGGCGGACAAAGCGAAAGCTAAGCAAGTCAGACCAGCGGGAGGCGCATTACGTCACATCATCTCAAATTCTGCCCGAAAAAATTCTGGTGCCGGACCGGCACTACAACTTTCAAGTGACAATTTAGCGCTGTTAGAGGTACTTACAATGAATATATCAGGGCACATTGTACACATCATTGAATATTTGTAACATATTTATGGTGGAAAATAAGTATTTTTAAAGTTGAAAAACTCCTTAATGCACCTTTAAGCTCCTGAGGTTGATAGAGGTGGCCAGAGGCATAGCAGGAAAGATAAAGAAAGGGGAGATAGGACTCCTGGACTCTGTTTTTGATGTGATGCTCCCAGAGGTGAGAAGGTCAATCTGTCTTGCTTAGATGGTCAACTTTATTCAGGTGGAAAGCATAACAGTGCATAAGTTCAGCCTTTACAGCGTCACAGGGTATGACTGGATCATGTAACTACTTTTCAGATACTGATTGAACTTCTTCAAGAGAGTGGCATGACACAATATATGGCAGAAGTAAGGATGGCAGGGGGCAACCTACTGTAAGGCCCCAACAGACACAGATTAACAAGACTCGATGGAATCCTGAAGACGACAGCCATTGTTTGTTGCATGTTTGTTGTTTGCTGTTTTACTTGTCTGTTCTCTGTTTTGTTTGATTTGCCAAAGACTTTTTCAGTAAAGATGCTTAAGAAAAAGGACAGCTCAAGGTTTTGTTTTTTTTGCCAGCATGATAGTATAATAATGCTTTACTGGATTCTAGAAATGACATAGAATTCATAGAATATAACTGCTGGATGATTTTAATAGCTCAAAATTAGCTCTGGATAACACATCTATAGACCCAGGAAATACCTATTGTGGAGCAGTAACTGACCATCATGTTGCCCTTGATGCTACTGGTTATCCCTGAAACCCTACCGTGGATGAAAACCAACCAGCAGGATCGATGTCATTGTGCAAAGCTGTTTTTCTGTGCCTTGCAACAAACAAACTGTGGGGAGCTGTCAGTGTTGTGCATATGTTTCAGAGCCAGGTAAACACACCGGGAATCTACAGCAATTCTCCTTCCTCTCCTGCAGCATGGAACAGCACACACCACAGACAACACAACATCTGCAGCCTTTCACCACAGATGTGAATATATGTGAGCATTCTAAAGAAGGCAGCTCTGCGCCTGTTTGTGCAGAACGTCTGCTTGGGCACCAAATCAAATTATTATCCACTTAAAGGTGCATTAAAGAGTTTTTCAACTTTGAAAATACCTATTTTCCACCATAAATATGTTACACATTTTTAATGATGTGTACAATGTGCCCTGACATATTCATTACAAGTACCTCTAACAGCGCTAAACTGTCACTTGAAAGTTGCAGTGCCGGTCCGGCTCCAGAGTTTTTTTTGGGGAGAATTTGAAAGGAATGACGTAATGCGCGCTCCGGCTGACCTGATTTAATTAGGTTTCGTTTTGTCCGCCATTACTCCACCAGATGCTTAGTGAGCAACAACTGAGCAGGATCTTCCAGAAAGTCAGAACAGACTGGCTTCTAGCACTGCCACAGCTCCACACAGACTCCACCAGGGAAAAGAAACTTACATTTTACTCGAGCGCTACTAAAAGAGCGAGGAAGGAGCTCCCCTCTTCCGTGCACGGAAGCCACAGGGACGAGTTTTTCACTAAGCTGCATTACGCCCAAGGCCTGCAGGGGGCGCTGTTTTGCATAAAACGTGCAAACTCCTTAATGCAGCTTTAAAGACTGAAGACATGGTACCACCTTGATGTCCTCCCTGGATGGAGAGGAGCCTTGGACCTGTGTTACTGCCTTGGTTCTTCAGGAGACAGTTCTGACCCCAGTCAGTGATGGCTTTTATCCTTTTATCAGGTCCCTGTATTCAGATCTCTGTCTTTCCTGATACACACCACAATAACACAGATGTAAAATGGCCTCTTTGTTGCTGCGAGAATTCATTAATATTAACTGTATGCTAATGTAAAAAATAATTGTTAATTGTGACGACCACATGCAATTTGAAAATGCTCATATTATTTGGTTGTTCATTTATCCTCAGTCCTGTGGTGTGTGTGTGTGTGTGTGTGTGTGTGTGTGTGTGTGTGTGTGTGTGTGTGTGTGTGTGTGTACGTGTTTACCTCACTTTAACTCATAACATAACTTGTTGTAGGCTTTAACTCATAGTTATCAAAGACATGGACACAATTAACTATCAAGCATCTATTTTTATTTTATCTGTGACTCACGGCCGCTCAACACTTCGACGGTACGGATTGGAAATGGCGGCCACCGTGTTGTCTGCAGCTGGGTGATCTTGTTTAATGATTTTTACATGAACCATTGTTCTATTTTTTTTGTTTGTTTGCTTTTTTTTTGGGAGAGGGGCAGGGGGCAGTTCAATAGTTGTACAGCCAAACATATTTCTAATAGTAACATAATGTTCCAAGACAAGAGAGACACTGCAAAAGGACTCGTGGCTTGTAAATGTCTTGTTGGACTTTACATGAGGAAAAACACAATAGAGAGAGTTAAAAAAAAAAGATAGTTTTGTGAGTGAAGCAGAAGCCCCACACTGCAGCTGCTGAAAGATTAGTAATGGCAGTGACCACAGCACTGGTGGACGCTCCAATGATGGTCTTGGGGTTGGTTTGAGCAGGTCACCAGTCAAATATGGAGCACAGCATTGAATTGTCGTGTTCATTTGACATTTATTCTCATGTATTTTCAAGGTCTGCAGTCTTGGTCAGGAGCCGTCTGGCAGGATAGCAGCTTCAGAAATAAATCAGCCTTGAGAAAGATACAGCTCGCTTGTGCTTCCATCTAGTGGTTTCAGTTTGTTGCTGCAACGTGCATATATATATATATATATATATATATATATATATATATATATATATATATATATATATGTATATATATTAGTGCTGTCAGTTTTAATCGCATTGATCACAATTAATCGTGATTAATTCATGGAGAACTGTGAACAATTAAGTTTTTTAAAGTTGAGATTAATTGCAATGAAGAATCTAATCCTCATAAATCAGTCCCAATGTCAGGAAAAAACACTATTATCCTCTCGTTCTTTTCTTTGACCCAATTGGCAGACCTCAAAGGATTAATCGCGATTAAAATTGACAGCACGAACATATATGTATGATTTCTAGCCTCTGAAATGAGACTTCATCCCATGGTTCATGCTTCTGACATGGAAGGCACATAAGTGTGTGTGTGTGTTTTTTTTTTCTGTATGATTTTAAAAGTACTCACAAATTTCCCAATACAGTTTAACTTATTACGAGGGAGACATCATTGGCCCGTTTATCCAGAAACACACCATCAAAATACTGAAGCATGTCCTGAAGACAGACGGAAGCAAAGCTAAACATGTCTTGGATAGATGCTGAGGAAACCTTCAGGAAAGCGTTGTGAAAATCCTGGACCTGACTGAGAGGACTTTGAATTGAACTGAATTGAACTGAAAGTCCTGTATTTGTCCCACAAGGGGGACAGCAGGGTTACAGCAGCACAACGTAGAAAAGAAAAGTGAAAATAACAAAGGCCAAACATACATAGAAAAGTCCAATATAATTTGAATATGGCAGGTCGAGGACAGCGTCCTCCACTGCCATGCCTTCCCGGTAATCAAACTGCGTGGTGTGTGTCTCAGGTGGCGTGGGATCAGACGCTCAGGGCCGTCATGAAGTGCACAGACGCAGCAGAGAGAGCAGGGCTGCAGGGAAAGGAAAGTCCTCACGGTGCAGGAGCTCAGCATGGAGCTCTCACTACAGCACTGACTGAAGGACAGCACAGCTCACACAGGAGACCAGGCAGGACAGCAAGACCAGTCCACCTGGACACAGAGAGCCCCTCATAGCCCCGAGCACCAGCTGACGGCACTGACCAATCAGGCACAGCTGAACGGCATCAGGGCGGGGAACAGCAATCAGACGTGAGGAAGAGCAGCCGCAGAGCCTGAATCCAGAGACAACGTGAAAAACACCTCAGGACCAAACATGAACCTGACAACTTTGTCCTTAAGTGGCGTGAAGAATGTGTAAAATACAAATGTCTGCTTTTGTTCTTGGTGAAAACACCCATGATCACCATCTTAATCTTTGCTTTATTGGACTTGGTTGATGCTCCAGAGTACAGCAGTGCATCATAGCCTGTAATCGACATTTAACAGGTCCACAAGATCTTCTGAGCAAGTTGCTACATTGATTCTATATTCATCTTTAACTCCATCATACTTTTAGTTCTCACATAGCAGGTTTCTTTAGACAGGAGTCACACTGCAAAATCCCATATAAATGATATGATCGTCTTTCCACCTGAAGAGTAAGAAGTCCAGCATGCTCTTTGTGTAAAAACATGGACATTCCACTTTCGTGGCTTTGATCATTTGCACATTGAGCTAAACTGAAATGTTCAACCAATAAACTGAACTTTACTGGTGTGGTGTAACTTTACTGCTCGACTTCTGGCATGAACCAGAACCAGGCCTCTCTTCGCCAAGAAGTTCATGTTTGGACCAATATAATGAGACAAATGTTGATCGCTCCACTCCGGATGATAAAGCAGCCCTGCTTCAGCAGACATGGATCTAAAGAGTCTCTGTGTTTTGTTTTACAGCTTCCCAAAGCTTTAATGCAATTCAATATTACAGCATTGACCTTTTCAAAAACAGCTGTGAGTGTCCAACAAACAGAAAATGCTGTGCTGTCACATCTGAGACGAGCAGCCAGCTAACCCTGAATATTTATCTAAACTGGAAAGAACGAGAAACATAAGGTTTAATCCTAATGCAGAACAAGTTCCAGTTGGCAGTGGCTCAGCCAAAATGTTCTCATTGTCTGAAAACAGCCTCACTCTCCTCCCTTTTACAATTGGAGTTAGTTGTCCTAAAGATTCAGAGCAGTCTGAGCTTTCCACGGTATTGAAACCAGGCTTACATGTGTCTGTGCTCTACATGGTAACTCTGCAGAGTTATGCATTACACAATGTCTGTTACACCACCTGTTTCTCACACAAACACACAGCGTGTCGATTCTCATCCACACTCGGACACTTCTCGGTCTGTAATGCTCTATTTTTAACACTGACAAGCACCAATCCAGACATGGAAATGCCTCCATGTGTTCACCAGAGGTCTCACAGAGTGTGGATTACACAGCAAGTTTTTCTCTTGCACACATAAACACAAAGCCTCCCCCTCCTGTGGGAGTTCTGCCACACATTGTGGAGCGTACACTTCACTGTAGCAGTGATTCAGAGCAGCTCATGGCCAAACAAGACCAAAACCTCTCTGCTCACAGCGGAGCCGTTAATCTACACTAGAGGTCGACCGATAGTGGATTTTTAAAGGCCGATATAATAACAATAGTTTGGAGCAGGAAAAAGCCGATAGCCGATTAATTGGTCGATAGCCCAGCCCCCCCCCCCCCCCCCCCCCCCCCCCCCCCCCCGAAAAAATTCAACACTGTTGGAAATTAACTCTCTGACTTTATTAGCACTACTGAACACTATCCAAATGTATAAAATTGCAAAGAAAACATAAAAATCAATATATTTAATTGAAACTTATGTGTATTCAATATCTATTAAAATTGACATGGATAATTTTGTTACACTATAATATGGGGGGGGGGGACTTCACAAGCTTAACAAGCATGTGTGGTTGTGTAAAACTCGGCTGTGGAAACGTCGCTGTTTATGCTAACATGATGCACGTTTATGCTTGTTGAACAGGTGGAACTTATTTCCTCCACAAAGGAGGTTATGTATGTTGATTTTCAACTTGTGAAGGTTTTAATACACTTACAGTGATGCTAATCGTGTCTCCACGTCCCTCTCCTCTCTCTACTACTGCTGCACTGCTCTCTCTCTCTCTCTCTCTCTCTCTCTCTCTCTCTCTCTCTCTCTGTCTCTCTCTCTCTCTCTCTCTCTCGGTGCATGCTGGGAGTGGGAGGTGTTGGTGAGGTTGCAGAGTGGCTGTGAGAGTCTGACCTGGCAAAGTGAGTTTTTGAGACTTTTTCTCACCTGTTTAAAGCACTTCCAGCCCCTCCTGCAGCTCAGGGAGCTGTATGGAGTGAGGCTTGGCTTCTGGGAGCTTTGTGGACCGGTTTCTGGTCTGGTGGGTCTGTGGTGCTGCTAGCAGGGCGCTAGCTGTTAGCACCATGGACTTCACCAGGCTAACCAGGAAGCATGGTTTCAGAATGACACCTGACTTTTCCTGCTCCGTGGAGGAGTGTGTCCAGGCTGTGGCAGGGGTTATTGGAGCTGCTAACATCGTCTCCGCTGCCAGGATGAACGGGGCTGTGGTAATGTTTGTGGCCGAGGAGGAAAAGGCTAGCACTGTCATCTCAGCTGGTGTGGTGATCAGAGACCTGCCGGTTCCTGTCATGGCTCTGACCACACCGGCTAGAAGAGTCATCCTGGGCAACGTTCCTCCTTATATCAGAGACGTGGACATTATTAACACCCTGTCCAGGTTTGGAAAGGTGGTGTCTCCTCTGAGGAAGCTGTCCTCTGGCTGCAAAGACCCTGAATTCCACCATATTGTGAGTTACAGAAGACAGCTCTTCATGGTGTTGAAGAATAACAACCGGGAATTAAACCTGAGCTTCACAGTCACCATGGAGGGCTTCCACTACACCCTGTCCTCCACCACAGACAACCTGAGATGCTTCAGGTGTGGACAGGAGGGACACCTGAGGAGGACCTGTCCTGAGGGGGACGCTGCTGGAGGAGGTGACGGAGGAGAGAGGAGTGGAGCGGAGGAGGAGCCTGCTGGAGGAGGTGACGGAGGAGAGAGGAGTGGAGCGGAGGAGGAGCCTGCTGGAGGAGGTGACGGAGGAGAGAGGAGTGGAGGGGAGGACGAGCCTGCTGGAGGAGGTGATGGAGGAGAGAGGAGTGGAGCGGAGGACGAGCCTGCTGGAGGAGGTGACGGAGGAGAGAGGAGTGGAGCGGAGGAGGAGCCTGCTGGAGGAGGTGACGGAGGAGAGAGGAGTGGAGCGGAGGAGGAGGCTGCTGGAGGAGGTGACGGAGGAGAGAGGAGTGGAGCGGAGGAGGAGGCTGCTGGAGGAGGTGATGGAGGAGAGAGGAGTGGAGCGGAGGAGGAGGCTGCTGGAGGAGGTGATGGAGGAGAGAGGAGTGGAGCGGAGGACGAGCCTGCTGGAGGAGGTGATGGAGGAGAGAGGAGTGGAGCGGAGGAGGAGGCTGCTGGAGGAGGTGACGGAGGAGAGAGGAGTGGAGCGGAGGACGAGCCTGCTGGAGGAGGTGATGGAGGAGAGAGGAGTGGAGCGGAGGAGGAGGCTGCTGGAGGAGGTGACGGAGGAGGAGGTGGTGAAGGGGGAGAGAAGAGCAGTGGAGGAGGTGACGGAGAGGAAAGAGGTGGCGGAGGAGGCGGCGAAGACGACAGGAGCGGAGGAAGAGGTGAACAAGAAGAACAGCATGGAGAGAGACTTGGAGCAGAAGAAGGAGGTGGAGGAGGGGAAGGCCAAGATGGGGAGCAGACTGGTGGAGGTGGAGCAGAGGTGGAGCAGCCTCTCTCTCAGGAGGGTCCTGTGGGTGGAGCTGCTGGTCTGGACTCTCAGGAAGGTGGAGTTCTGACTGGAGGCCAGGAGGCGTCGGAGCAACCTTTGACCGATGGAGTGAGGGTGGATGTGGAGATGGAGGAGGAGGGGAGCAGCAGGATGGTGCTGCGAGACAAGCGCAAACAGAAAGAAGTGGGCGGAGCTAAAGGAAAGAGGGTTAAGTCAAATAAAAGGAAGCTGGTGAGTTCTCAGGAGACTGGGACTGATCACAGCTCAGCTGAAGAGGGTGGAGGAGGGACCAGAGACTCTCTGGAGGAGGGTGGAGGAGGGAGCAGAGACTCTCTGGACGAGGGTGGAGATTATAACTGGGACTTATTGGCCGAGGAGATCCAGGAGGGTACGTATGGGACAATAGCAATGAAGAGATTCTTGGACAAAACCAAGAATAAAAAAGGTGTTAAGGTGGAGGACTATTTTTCTGATCTGGAGGATTTTGTTTATTTTGGAGGAGTCAACATAAAGTACACCGGAAGCGGGGAGCTGACTGATCGGGAGAAATACAGACTGAAGAAACTGGTGCAGAAAGTGAGAAAAGAGTTAAAAGAACAAAAAGAAAACGAGTTCCCGTGACTCTTTCTCATGTGTAAGATTCTGTTTGCTGACAATGATGGAGGCTTTAAGCTATGGAGGAGTCTGAGACCTGATATGTGAACTGCCTTAACAATTTGTGAACATGAGAATGGTTATGGAAATGTAAAGAGTTTTTTTGAAATGTGAATAAAGTGTGTTTTAAAAATCAAAAATCTCTCTCTCTCTCTCTCTCTCTCTCTCTCTCTCTCTCTCTCTCTCTCTCTCTCTCTCTCTCTCTCTCTCTCTCTCTCTCTCTCTCTCTCTCTCTCTCTCTCTCTCTCTCTCTCTCTCTCCCTGCCCCATGCCGCTGTGTGTGCAGAGCAGCCCCTCCCCTCTGTGATCAGAGAGCCATCGGCCACTATCGGAGCCATTTGCCATTGATTCCGATAGTTTGTAAAACGTCCTATCGGGCCGATTGATCGTCCACACCGATGAATCGGTCGACCTCTAATGTACACAGACTGGACGGCTGGTGGACGGATGACGCAGGGCATCAGGCTGGAAGGCCTATCCAGCTGAATCCGTCTCCCAGTGATGCTGAGAGAGATGAACCAGAACACACCACAGCAAGGTGTCTGGTC
The DNA here is from genome assembly GCF_902148845.1 of Salarias fasciatus. Taxonomy (NCBI): domain Eukaryota; kingdom Metazoa; phylum Chordata; class Actinopteri; order Blenniiformes; family Blenniidae; genus Salarias; species Salarias fasciatus. The sequence continues at coordinate 33,432,579 of NC_043760.1, read as the reverse complement.
TCATCAGATCAGGTTAGATTTCCCTTCTTGGTCACAGTGACCTGGGCTCTGTTGGAGCCTCAGGGGCCTGGAGCTGCCACTGAGCAGGGCAGTGTCTGGGCTCCGTTCGGAGAATCACAGGCTTGAGGGTCGGTGGAGAGAAATCCCGGTGGGGAGAACCGGGCCACCGCTTAGCCCCGCCAGCCGGCGCTCACGGTGCTTTCCCCCCCAGCCACCCAGCACGGCCAGCGGCAGGCCTTCCCCCCACCTGGGATTCTCTCCGTCAACCCTCAGCCCTGTGGATCTCCCAGCAGAGCCGAGACCCTGCGGCTCGGCTGCGGCCAGCGAGCGACGCCCCGAGCCTGGAGCTGGATAAAGAGGGACAAAGCAACCTGCATCCAGCATGAAGCAGCACTGTGGAGAAGAACGGTTATAGGAGAACTTAATCTTAATGTCAGCTCCTCAATGTGAATCTCCTGAAAGATGCAGGAAGGATCTGTCAATCAAGTAGCCACGCCCCCTCATTAGGAAAACTTTGACGCTCTGTAGAAAATTCAATATTGATATATTTTGAGATGGAACACCTGGTCTGTCTTCCAGACCATGAAATGTGATGAAAAAACATCTGTGAGCTGCAGAAACTCAGCCCATCAGTTGTACTGATGTTTTATTTTGGAGTCTCTGGAGCCGCAGCTGCTTTGGAGCGGCCCCTGGTGGACACGCTGATATTGACAGTTGTGGACACTTCTGGGTGGCTTCATTTGTGGACCACATGCTCTGTCCACCTTATACCCTGCCAAAGATGGAATGGGCTATATGCACTGAGCAACGTGACGTCATTTCCGCTGAAATCTCAGACCGCACAAAACTCCCGGTTACAGTGGACGCTGTCTATGGACGGTCTCCCTTCGACTTCGATCTCCAAGTGATCACAGATTATAGTGTTTTTTTTTTTTTTATTTCAAATCCACGTTTCTTTCTTTGTTTCCTATTTTTAGTATACAGTTGGTGTGTACAATATAGCCTCCAGAGTTTTGAATAACTGCGTTTTAAATAACACTCCAGTCAGAAGAGCTGCTGCCAAGGAGAGAACGAGAGGAGTGGAGATGATGAGGAGACATCAGACGAGGAGTGGAGGAGCTCTGAGGAGCTCTGCTCAGCACCCACTGTTTCAATACTCGAATAAATATACATTTTAGTGAAGCGTGAAGCTGTGTTTTGGTCATGGAAATTCGGTAACAAATTATTAAGTCATGGAAAATTCATTGAAAATCATAGGTGAGAAAATGTCTGAACCCTTTTGACTCTATCTGGTCTATTATGGTCACTTTATGATCCCCAGTCAATCATAGACACTTTATTATACACTCATTCTGTTGCACTAAACATATCTGTACATATTTGTATATATTATAGCTCCTGTTATATTTTAGTAGTAGTAGTAGTGTTGTATTTTAGATCTGTTGTATATTAAGTTTAATCTTTTCTTCTTTTAAATTTCTATAACTTATTCTTTATTTTCAAATTTCCTAATTTTTTCGCACCCGGTTTTTCTACAAGCCTCCATAACTAAATGTCTCCATGGTGAGATAAATACAGTCTATTCTGTTCTATATGAAGCATAGATCTGCCCATACCTGGGTAACATTCATAAATTCCTCTGACAGAGCAGTTTGCTGTCAGAGGAGGTTTAGTTTCAAACTAGTCTTAGGAATTGTGCAGAGACTACATGCTTGTCAACATGAGGCCAGCTCAGAAATGTAGGTTAATAAATAACAGGAGGATTGTTTAATAAGGCTGTATTTAGTGTGTTTAAAGATGTAACGCGGTAAGATTAAATCAGTACTGGCTTCTTCCTACATGTACATGACTCTGGCTCCATCTTCCCTTTCACTCTTCAACAGCAGTCAGACTGAAGTGTGTGTTTCCATAAAGCACCCTGTTACTGTAACGTGTCTGTGCAGAGTTATCTGGATTGAAGTTCATGATAATCACCATATAAAATATTCAAAACACCACATGCAACATTTACAAATGAAGTTATTTCATCTCCATTCAGCACCACTACTTAGAAAGAAATGCCAAATGCAAAAACACTGCTGTGCTTGTGTTGAGCAAGAACCAGTGAATTCAGACACATACGGGGTGAAAACTGTTTCTATTGGAAAGGACATCAACACCACCAGTTGTTGAGTTGCTCCTGTGTAACGCTGGGTTCTCAGGGTCTGGACCAGCAGAGAGACCTGCTGCAGGACCGTCTGAAGGCCTGGCTCTGCTGCTGCTGAGAGAACAAATCAGCCTCATTCAGCCTCGCTGCCCTGCTTCATCTCCTCGCCTGGCACGCCAGATCTCTCCATGCTCAGGGATACACGGAGATACAGTCTGGTACCGCGCCAATTGAAGCTGACTTCTGCCCGGCAAACTTCTGCCGGGCGAATCACAGCCCACGAGAGGCGGGAGTTAGCGATGCGTCATAGTATAACCCCCCACCCCCCCCAAAACAATCATGGTGGCGGCCGCAACACAGCGAGACTTTACCTCGGCTCTGTTTGAAGTTTTGAACGAAATGAATTTGGCGCTGAAACCACAGCAGGAATCTGCTCTGAAGGCTTTTCTTTAACCCCAAATTAAGAGAGAGCCGGTGTTACGACAGATCACCAGAACGAAGGTGCGCGCCACGGCGCTGGTGATTCGCTTCAGGTCGCCGCTTCTAAACGGCGTGGCGCGGTGCTCCCGGTGTGCATTGACTTCAGGAACAAGACGCCGGCGTAACGCGGCGCTTAAGCGTCCGGTGGAATTTGGGGGTAAAACAGACGTAAAACTCCATGCCAGGATCCCATGTTTTGGACTACAAAACTACTACAACGGAGCTGCGTACGTCGCATTGTCGTTGCGTCACAGCCTCGTTTCTTGGATTGGTTCTCTCCGCTCAATAGTCCCGCCTCTCGTCAGCCTGTTTGAAATGAAGCCCCAATGGCGCCGTGCCAGACTGTCTCTGAGTAACATATGAGGTCAGTCTGGCATGCCAGGCCATCATCTTCAAGGAACTGCAGGTTCAGATCCTCCTCCTCCTCCTCTAGAGTTGGCTAGAATGTTATAAACTTGTTCCTACTCCTTTTGAGCAACAGTGTACAGAATATTTTACTGTTTATGTACAACTCTTGTCATTGACAGATATACTTGTATCATCCTTTGTTGTTGCTCAAATGAACTAAACAGTAAGCATCCAGCCTCTAGACATTAGTAAAGAAAAAAATGAATAGCGTTAGCGTCTTGTTACCTCGACCTGTCCTCCTCCTGCAGCCGCTGGAATGGCATTCTTTTTGAGGTTCATTCTCTGGATCTTCTGGCCTTCATTTCTTTCCTGAACTGGGAAGAAGTCCTCCGATGTGAAGTGGGCACTACACACCCGATAATCCAAATGTGGTAAAGTTGGAACTTTGATGCTGGGGTCCATGTTGAGCGCTATTAGCCATAGCTTCAATAAATCCTGGTCACGCAGTGGGAGCCTGTGAGCTCAGTGACGTCCAGCTGGTCATTTTACTTTCACAGCCAGGATATATGAACACTGGAACCATTGTACCAAAGTTACAACCAGCTGAAAATAAACTCTGACTGCCTAAAAAAGCCGATCGAGATGCCATGGTCTGACCGCAGAGCAGAGACGCTACTTCCATGTAAACAAACAGAATGAATGTGCGCCACGGCGCAGTGTGATGACATCATCACTTCAGAGTTCCCGGAGATTTGCTCAATCTAGCCGATTTACAGACTTCCCAATAGCGCTAAGTGATGCTGACTTAATAAATTTACATGTATCTACCACCCCACAACAAACATAAGAGAAAAGAGCGTCTGTAACGGCTGCATGTCGGTGCCCCGCCCGCTGCCTTATATGGATATGGGAGCATCTAATTATCTCCGAACCAACTGCAAATCACACGAAAGTCAAACGGGTGAGTAAATGTTGTGACGAATGTGAAATAAGGTCCAGATTGTAAAAACGACCATTCTCCTTTAAGATAAATATTCTGGTTTCTGAAACATTTGGAGTAAACTCAGGGAGATCCTCATTCAGACCACGGCCACAGACGACGCCATGACTGCATTTACACTTCATGCCACTAGGGGTGCTGTTTGCATGTTCAACCTTATTTTACACAGACACCACAAAAGAAGAACGGCGCTGCAGCGCTGCAGGCTCTCTGCATGTTGTTAGAAGAAGAGTGTCAGCGGTAAGACGTGGTGACATGTTCAATGATGCGATGCATCGTTTTTTCAGTAAAAGAGAAGAACTGAACCATCGTTAGTTAAACTTTATCACCAGTAGTTCCTGGACTCAAAAGACCACATTCCTTGCGCATCGGTGAGCTAGCAGCGGTGAGCTAGCAGCGGTGCGGGTGGAGCAGCCTTTCCTGTCAGCAGCAGCCTCATCTTCAGAGGATAACGCCGAGGCATGGCTGACTTCCTCTGCTTCGCTGCCCTCGGCTCCACGTTCAACTCATCTCTGTTTACTTCTCAGACAACTTACAGGCGGAAGCTGAGCAGGAGAAAGTCGACTGTGATTGGCTGTGGTCACGCACATTTCTGCCATGTCTGATCGAGTAAACATGCTCACAGCTGATCGCCGTGATCGACTGGAAATTAATCGCGATCACTAATCACTATCATATATTCGCCCAGGCCTAAGTCCCGCTCCCTTCTTCGAAAAATCAGAAAATGGCAGAACCCAATTTTATTTTCTACTGGGAAAAACAGCAACAGAAACACTCACCATGATCCACACCGCGTACAAAGATGAGGCTCTGGGGAGAACACAGGTCTATGGGCGCTGTAAGATGGTCAGATGTCCATCGAAGACTCGCCTCGCTCCGGCCGACCCTCCACCTCCCGCACAGAGGACAATGTCCGCAAAATCTAAGCTGATCTGCTTTTTTGACATCAAAGGGACGGTCCACAGCGAGTTCGTGCCGCCGGGGCAAACCGTCAACCAGGACTTTTACCTGGAAGTGCTGCGGCGCTCCGGGAGGCGGTCAGGCTGAAGCGGCGGCGCTGTGGGGGAGGGGGGACTGGTGGCTCCATCACAACAAGGCGCCAGCGCACAGGGCTCTGCGGTAAAACAGTTCCTGGTGAAAAACGACATGGCCCTGCTGCCCCATCCGCCGTATTCCCTCCATTTAGCATCTTGCGACTTCTGTCTCTTCCCAATAATGAAAAAGGAACTGAAGGGGCGGAGATTTGATGATGAGGAAGAGCTGCAGAAAAAATCGAAGAACGCTCTTAAAGCGATCATTACGCACGAGTTTGCCGACTGCTTTGAGCAATGGAAATCCTGGCTGCTGCAGCGCTGGATTCAAGCCGAAGGAGAGGACTGTGAAGGTGACAGTGTTGATTGAATGTGAAAATAAAAAAAATAAAAAGTTATAACCACAGTCCGGGGACTTTTGGGTCCCCCCTCGTATATTTATATCAGTGCTCTGCATCCATTGTGCTGTCCACTGGGCCCTGCATCCAGCTGGAGCAGCAGTGGTGAATGTATCTCTGTGCTTTTACTTGATAGAATACCAGTTCGGATGCTGAATGGTTCACTGCAGTATCTTCAGCATGAACAAAGCTGCTGCTCACCTCAGAGCTGCTGGGTTTCATAACACAGGAGAGTCCAGCTGGAGGTGGAGTGGATGCTCCATCCTGCTCCTCCCTCCTCCACCCTGGACCCAGAGGAGGACTCCTGGTCCAGGAGGGACTCCTGTCCTCCTGTAGAAACTTTGCACAAACCGCACTTCATGCAACATGACAACGCTACATGGAATATGATGTCCAGCTGGGTGCAAAGCTAACTAGCTTGCGCATGCTAATGCTAACCAGCTAGCGCGCTGCTTGGACACAAATTTAAGACAAAAACCTCAGATTTCAGCTGTGGATCACTGCATGGGAACACTGGTGGTTGTACAGTTCAGAGTTTAAAACTTACCATCAGCTCCTCCTCAGCCGGGCGGCCGCGCTGTCACCCCGCCTCCTCTGCTTCACTCGCCGGTCTATGGTCATAAATTCGGTCCATGGCGTCAAACCACCGTCGGTTTTTCCTCAGGATCCCACTGTGGCTGTTGTGATCCTTTTTTTCTGTGATCTCTCTTCAGTTTCTTGCATTTTGCGCGGTGCTGACCGGGTCTGGAGCCGACGGAGAGCAGCCGCTCACTCCAACAGATCCTCCCAGACGGCCGGCTCGCGGGCTTGGGTCAGCTGTTTCCAATATGATGGCCTCCAACGTTATTCACCTTTCTGACTGCTGCACACAACGCGCATAGCAGCGCAGCGCGCCGCTCCGCTTCCTTCTATTTTTCACGCGAGCCGCGAGCGCCTTGGCAACACGCCCTGAACCAGGGCCAGTGCACGCCACTGAAATGTACGTGCAGGGGGCTGGTAGAACGGCGAAGGGATTTGATTGGTTCCTGCAGAGCGGTCCGCGCCTTATGATTGGTCGGAAATTTTACTGTCCTGTGGCCGCTACAGTGGTCAGATTTTTTCCGCACCTTTTTCCGTCCACATGATGTATTGACTCCTCCCAGGGGGCAGGAGCATTTCACTCAGGATGACAAGAAGTGCTTTTGGACAACATCGTCTACCCGAGCTTTAAGGTTTCGGGTCAAAAGTGATCTGTGATCTACCTGTTCAGCCTGTGAACTCGCGATCAATTAGTTTCATCTCAGAGGCTGTGCAGAGATGAACCAACGCCGTCAGCTATGTGTGTTTTCAGTATTTATGCTCTTAAAGTTTTAGTTACATTTTGTAATTCATTTATGTCTGTTGTGAGAACATTTTAAGGCATTTTAAGTGCTCTGGGGACACTATTCGGAGGGTTACATACTTAATTAGTGAAGCTGCTTCACTCCTTTTTTATAATTAAAAAAAACAAACATACAAACTCTGGCAGGGGCAAACAGTCAGGCAATCCAAAAAATAACACAAGCAAAAGAATAAAAATTACAAGGGGGGAGGGGGGATGTCAAACAATCAAACATGGCACAAACAAATCAACACAAGTTAACGTCAATTAAATAAGCAGTGGTCTGGGTCTTCTATCAAATCAAAAGAAAACGGGACATATCACGGCATCTCTTTTTGGGAACAGCATCTGACATTCTTTTCAGAGACAGAAAATAAAGGTCAAACTGATTTTTGAAATAATTAAAGGAGGGTTTTTTGTTCTTCCATTTATTGCAGTGTAAATGATATTTTCCCAGCAGAAGAATGATATTGATTATCGTAGAGAGGGCTGTGTCTGGGTACGTTTTGTAATAAAGGATGTCAGAGAGGTTCAGACTGAACATCATGGATCTTAAGAGAAATCCAGTCTCTAACATCACTCCAAAATGTTTTGGAGAGAGGACAGGAAAAAAATAGATGATCTAATGATTCATTTGGTTCGTTACAGAAAACACAGGGATTACCTTCAAAACCAAATCTGTTTTTTAAGAATTCTCCAAGAGGGCAAAGCTTATGAATAATTTTAAAATGTGTTTCCTTCACTTTTGGGGGGATTGGCCACTTCATAAAGCACTTTTGAGCTTTTTCCAGTTTTGACCGAGTTTCCACATCATAAACATGTGGATGCATCTGTCTTTTATAATTACAAAAGAGGATTGATTTGAATCTCTCTTTCATAAATCTGTTGTTAAATCCAGTTGCTTTTAATTTACATCCTTGGACCGACAGTTCAGGCAGTGAAGGAACCACATTGAAATATTGTATGGTGTTTTGGATCAGGTGTATCAGGGGCGAGCGGTCATAATAAGCTATAAATGCAGTGCATGCCCAAGCCCTTCAATAAAATAATTGAAAATATTCATCTGTCAGTGTGTTCTATAATGCAGTACGTTTTTTCTACTGTTTTGGTCTGAAATTCCTGCCTCATCTGTCCCGTTTTGCTTGCGAAAAGCTGGGAAACTGACAGCTTGTTTCGCGCATGCGCACTGCGATATTGAGCAGTCCCCGCGCTCGGGGCTGTCTGCTGCACATGAGCATTTTTAATGGCAAAAAAGCTGTCAGTGAAGCAGCTTATCTGCCAACGGGCACGCTCACAACTGGATTCACTTCACGACCTAACTTCACTGCCTTGTAGTAGCCGAGTCAGAATGAGTGAAATCAATACAGTTCAGTCTTTGCGTTCAGTTTTGTTTTCCTGGAGAACTTTTGAAGAAAAGAGGGAAATAATTTCAAGTGGTCGACCTGCTCCTGATGTAGTCGCCACAAAAACGGTAAAGAATTTTGTCCGTCACTTTCAAGCTAGCACATATGACGATAAACGTGAATGAAACATACGTTTGTTTTAATATATCTGATAAACTCAGTTTATTAACACTGTGCAGACTTTCTGAATGGATTAATCAGGATAAAATAACAGTTTACAGGACGCAGAGACGCTGATGATCCACCGCTGTCCATCTCATTCGTGCGCATTTGCGCGCTGCTGTATGCTCCTACGAGACAGCGTCAGTCAGAAAACAGTCTGATCCTGCTGATCTGCTCTCAGATAAAATACTACACATCAGGAGAGCTGACAAAACTCAGTCTGTGCCTCTCTGTTAGCCTGTTCAGCGCTATGGCTCTGAGATGTTTGGCTCTGCAGCAGCGATCTGTCAGCAGGGTCGGCGGGAGAGAGTGTCCGCCTTCAGGTTTATAAGAAATAAAATACAGCGATAATCACTTTAATAAGAGCTCACTGAAGGGGAGCTGCTGGAACATCAGGTTTTGCGTTATGGGAACAAACTTCTCCAACATTGTAAAGCTCAGTTTAGGTCTCTGTGTTTGCTGCCTCTCATCACACACCTTGTGCGTAATGTCATTAATATAATTCGCTCTCCGTGGTGCCGAAGCTTGTAAGTCCCGCTTGTTGCGGGTGTATGTTGTGTAATGATGTTATTATGACTTTTATGGTTTGGATTAAAAGGCCCGGTCATTTGCCCCGCCCCCGGCCCGGCTCTGATTTGTTCCGCTAGTGGCGTGGAGGGAACGCTTTATTAACGCGTACCCACACTACAGAAGGCGTTCCCTCGCCTTAATAAAATATTCTGCAGCCGAACACCTCTGGGGCTCCGTAAAAAACATATGACGTTTTTTTTATTAATAAATAAATACCCAAAAATTGGGCGCTGGCTGTAGTTGACACTTCAGCAGGACGACTGTAACAGGTCACCGCTCGCCACTGAGGTGTATTAATGGGAGTGGAATTGCTTTACATACTTTAGTGAATTCTGACCTGGAAGAGTTCAAATTAAACTTGTTAGTAAAGATCTGAAAGTCAATAAAATGTCCTCCCTCATCCAACAAATCAGTCACAAAACACAGGCCCTTCTCAGGCCATTTTTCTTTAAAAATACATTTTCCATTTATTACTGCTACTCTGATTCCAGAGAGTTGAACTACGTGGTGAAAAATTGTGGGAAAATATCATTTTCCAAAACAGCAAAATTTGTTTGTAAAAATTAGACAGTTTGATCGGAATCTTGTTCACATCAAAATCACATTTCAAGAGAAATTCAAGCCCTCCAATTCTTTTGAAAAGAGATCTTGGGATATGGAACCACATGGAGTCAGGATGTGAAGCATACAGTTTTAACCATTTATTTTTAATGTTCCAACCAGTGACTCAAAGTCTAAAACTTTTATGCCGCCATTTTTATAGTCTTTCACCTATTGAGATTTTTTAATATAATGCGTTTTATTCCTCCAGATGAAGTTAAAGATAATGTAGTTTGCTTTTTTAATATTGCTATTTGAGATGTAGAGTGAATGACATGGGTAGATCAGTTTAGAAAGACCATCTGTTTTTGACAAAAGTACTCTCCCAAGAATAGTCAGATCTCTGCACAGCCAACGACTCAGTGATTCTTTCATTTCTCCTGTTCGTTTAACAATATTATTGTTTTCTCTTCTTATCACATTTTTACACGCCGTAATTCCCAAATACTTAACCTCTGTTTGAACTTTAATTGAAGAAATTTCTTTGTCTATGCATGAATGGACGGGAAGCAGCTCACACTTATTGATATTAAGGGAAAGTCCAGATGCTTTAGAGGAAATGTGAATATCATCCAGAGCTCTGCTGACCAGGGACTTTCTTCCAAAAAAAATGGCCATGTCATCAGCAAACTGACTGATCTTAAATTCTTTGTGCAATATCTTAATTCCTTTAAGTATTGTATCATTTTTAATAACCAATGTAAGTAGCTGCGTTGTTAAATAAACTGTTTGGGGGATATGGGGCACCCTTGGCGGATTCCACGTGAAACTTTGAAACGGGCTGACATTCCGGGGTTGAGTGATACAGCACTAGAAATATCAAAATAAAACATCTTAATAGTTTCACAGAACCTCTTTCCAAAACCCATGAATTTTAAAGTTCGAAATAAGAGGGGATGTTCAATGGTGTCAAACGCTTTGTAGAAGTCCAGGAAACGCACCAAACTGTCTGAATCAATTAATTCACTATAATCCAGCATGTCTAATACTAATCTAATGTGATTGTGGATACTGCACCCTTTGACAAAAGCTGACTGACATTCATCAGTTTACAGCGGCAAAGCATTGTTCAGTCTGGTAGCAGACATGAGCCAAGATTTTATAGTCACTGCAAAGAAGAGTTATCGGACGCCAATTGTCCAAAATCAACTTGTCTCTGTTAGGTTTGGAGATTAATGTGAGAAGGCCTGATTTCATGGTAGGGGAGAGACTTTGTTCAGAGATACATTCCATCAAAGCAGAATAGAGTAGATTTCTAATGTCTTGCCAAAAAAATTTATAAAACACAACAGTGAGACCATCTACTCCCGGGGATTTTCCAAGTGGCACATTGCTTATTACTTTATCAAGCTCTTCAATTCGTAATTCTTCTTCCATGTTTTTGTGAAGGTTTTCATCAAAATCCTTTTGAAAATATTTGAGTTTTTCCATGAGGTAAGAACAGCTCTCTTGTGAAAAACATGAAGTGTAGAGTTTCTGGTAGAAGGTATGAATCTCTTTATCTACTGTCCCTTGATCCTCAGTAATGCCCGTACTGGTTTGGATTTTGAATTCTCTTTTTCATTTGACGCTGTTTCTCCAGATTAAGGAAAAATGAAGATTTTTTTTCCCCTTCTTCCATCCAGCGTGCTCTTGAATGGATAAATGCTCCTTTTGCTTTTTCTAGATACATGATATCAAGTTCAGATTGAAGGTTATTTAATTGGACAGATTCATCCTCTGATAAGTCAGATTTGCAATTTAAAATATTTATGCCCTTTACAATTTCAGATAGTTTGTGCTTTTTAGTATTTGATATTGGTTTACTGATCTTTACTGCTATGTGTTTCACCCTGAATTTAAACCATTCCCATTTTCCTGACTGTGATAATTCCATAGCTGTCACATCTACGACTAACTGTTTGACTTCATTGCAGAATTCAGCATTTTCCAAAAGATTATCATTAACTTTCTACATTAGATGACGAAAATTGTCTTGTTTTGACAGAGTTAACGTCAAAGAAATAGCACAATGATCCGTTAAAGGTGTTGCAGAAATTTCACTCTTAAGTACACCATTCAAAATGCTGACTGAAATCATCCAGTAATCTATTCCAGAACTCAAACTGTTGGATGCATTGAACCAAATATATTGTAGCTGCTTCACCCCGTCCTCCCAGCCGCTGCTCCTCGTTACCATCTGGTCTGTATCGATGCTGATCAATCAGGGACTCCAGAGCAGGATTCACTGTTGTTTATCAGTTTTGGGATACAGCTGTTGTTCTTATGAGTTCGTTTGTAAGATGAAATGTGGTCAAATAAAACTAGACAGACGTATCTCTACAGTTAATCTGCATTCATTCATGTCTATGTGTAGAATTTTCAAGGACAGTTTTATGGTCACTTGTTAGATAGATAGATAGATAGATAGATAGATAGATAGATAGATAGATAGATAGATAGATAGATAGGTAGATAGATAGATAGATAGATAGATAGATAGATAGATAGATAGATAGATAAAACTTTATTAATCTCCCAAGGGAGAAATTCAGGTGTCCAGCAGCACACAAATCATTCAAAAAAAAAAAAAAGAATGATTTAATGCCTTTAACAGACCAGCGTACAAAAGCCTGATCCATGAATGAAGGAGGAAAAACGGGATTTAATGCTATGGGTGCTAGTGTTGAATATGTCTGTAAACCAAAATGGCGCCTGAATTGAGTCCAGGTTCTTAAGCGTGTTTTCACTATAATATTTTTCGTGTATGCGTTTACAGGGAATGTGGTAGGCGAATGAACCAGGGCAGCAAGAGACACCCCGCCACATGTATTGCTTTCCATCTTCAGCCAGACTGCGGACGAGTACCGTGACTGGGGCTGTAGCCAGAGTTGCATTATTTTCAAAGTAGCAGCCCAGTAGTAGAAACGGAAGTTAGGTAGAGCCATCCCCCCTGACTTTTTTGGCCGTTGCAGAAATTGTTTCCGTAATCTTGGTGTTTTTCTGTTCCAAATAAAATCGGAAATAATAGAATCAAATTTTTAGAAAAATGTTTGTGGGAGGAATATTGGAAGACATTGAAAAAAGTATAGAAATCTGAGGAGAATGTTCATTTTAATACTGTTGATACGGGCCGCCAGCGACAATGTCAAAATTGACCAACGGGCCAGATCCTCCTGTGTTCGAGTCATGAGGGGGGTAAGGTTAGCCGCGATCAGGTCTCTGTGTTTCTTAGTTACCTGGACCCCCAGGTATTTAAATTGGTGGTTGGCAATTTTAAATGGCAATTGTGTGACGGGAAATCGTGAGCTGCCTTATTGAGAGGAAGTAATTCACTTTTAGTAAGATTTAGTTTATACCCGGAGATGGCCCCGAAGAAAGAAAGAAGTGAGAGGGCAGCGGGAATTGATGACGAAAAATCAGAGATATAGAGAAGAAGATCATCTGCATACAGAGACACTTTTTGTTCCTGGCCACAGCTGACAATGCCTTTTATTGGAGGATCACTGCGAAGAGCAATAGAGAGCGGTTCAATAGCTATAGCAAACAACAGAGGGCTAAGTGGGCAGCCCTGGCGGGTCGATCGATGTAGAGGGAAGTAAACAGACTGATTATCATTTGTCTTAATTGAAGCTGAAGGAGACGAATATAAAAGTTTGATCCAGGTGATAAAGTTTGTCCCAAAACCAAATTTCTGTAGGGTATAAAATAAGAAAGCCCACTCTACGCAGTCAAAGGCCTTTTCAGCATCCATCGAAATAACTGCTTGCGGTAAATTGGACGGTGGAAGGTTATAAATAGTGTTGAAGAGACGTCTCAAGTTAAAAAAGGAGTGCCGGTTTTTAATAAAACCTGTTTGGTCAGGGGAAATTATATGAGGTAGAACAGATTCCAATCGGGTTGCAAGCATCTTGGACAATAACTTTAAGTCTACATTTAGTAAACTAATCGGCCTGTAAGATGAGCAGTTCAAGGCATCTTTGTCCTTTTTCAGAATGAGAGAGATCGTAGCCTGGTTAAGTGTAGGAGGTAATTTGGAAGTAGCAAAAGATTCATTAAACATCTCCATCAGCACAGGTTCCAGCTTCTGCTGAAATTGTCTATAGAATTCCAGGGGAAAGCCGTCTGGGCCTGGACATTTACCAACAGGCATTAGTTTAATGGCTCCTGATAGTTCTGCTGCACTTAACGGTTTTTCCATTTCTTTACACCTGTCAGAAGAGACCTGAGGGATTTCCAAAGTAGAAAAGAATGATTCATATACTGATCGATCTGCATTAATTTCTGAAGAATACAAGTCTTCATAATAGTTTTTAAATTCATTATTTATCTTTTTTGGGTCCACAGTGATCCCTGATAATGTGTTAAGTTTTGGAATTTGATGCGAAGAGATAGTTTGACGCAACTGGTGGGCCAGGAGTCTTCCTGCCTTCTCGCCCTGCTCAAAGTATGTACTGCCTGTCTTTTGTATTAATTTAACGGCTTGGTCAGCAGCTAAAATGTTGAATTCAGACTGAAGGGTAATACGTTCTGCATAAATCTCTGGACTTGGGGAGATCGCGTACACCGAGTCTAATTGAGCAATGCGTTTGTAATGGTGGCAATTTTCTCTTTCTTTTTCCTTCTCTCATAACTCACATAAGAAATTATCTGTCCCCGGATATATGCTTTTAGTGTCTGCCATAAAACAGATGCCGAAATATCGGAAGTTTTATTAGTACTCAAGAACAGGTCAATTTGCTCTGAAATAAACTTATTGAAATTGTCGTCCGATAGCAAGCTTGGGTTAAAGCGCCAAGGAGCACGAGATCGAAGGTTATTGCTAAATCGGACGCTAAGAGTAACTGGGGAATGATCAGAGATCACAATAGGTTCATAAGAGCAAGAGGCAGGAGTAATATTTGGAAGAAGGCGATTATCTAGTAAAAAATAATCTATCCGGGTGAATGTGTGGTGCACTGAAGAGAAAAACAAGTAGGTTTTACTCGTAGGATTAAAGAAGCGCCAGGGATCAGAAATTGAGAATTCATCCATAAAGGACCTTATCATCTTAGACGACTTTGACACTGCGGCAGCACTGGTAGAAGAACGATCTAAATTTGGACATAACCAGCAGTTGAAGTCTTCACCCATTACCAGCAGATGAGAGGACATGTCAGGGATCTTCGAGAAAAGCAGTCTAAAAAACTCTGCATCGTCCCATTTGGGAGCATACACATTTACTAAGAGCAGCAAAGTGCCAAACAGGGTACCAGACACAATTAGAAATCTACCGTTTGGGTCGGATATCGCAGAGGAACAAACAAAGGGGATTGATTTATTAATTAAGATGGCGACCCCTCTGGATTTCTTATGAAATGATGAGTAAAAAGTTTGTCCAATCCACTTGGATTTAATTTGAGGATGAACTGAGGGTTTAAAGTGAGTCTCCTGCAGGAAAATTATCTGTGCCTCCAGATGACGTAAATGGTTTAGTACTTTGGTACGTTTTAATGGTGAATTAAGGCCTCTACAGTTCCATGAGATGAATTTCAGCTCACCACCATCAGGGCCACGGTTTGATTTCAGCTGGGTCATTGGTCGTTGGACAGTGAGATATTGACGAGTGGTATGTGAATCATCCTCACTGCAGCTGTAGACATGCAGACGGCTGTAGGGACAAAAAAAAAAACACAACAGCAACAAAACGAGAACAGACACATAAAAAACAACCTTAAACCGTCCCCCCACCCACCCGCCCCGGTGCCAGCATCCATCAACATGGATGCGCACAAACCCCCCCAGAAAAAAACAATGAGAGCTGCCCGAGAGAACCTGCATAGTTCCAGCATTAGTGTCCTGAGTTATTAAAAAGGTAAAAAATTATAATATTAAATTGGAAAGCCAGTATTGGGAGTGAAGAAAGGGGAATAAATAAATACATAAATAAATAAATTGAAAGAAAGATTTAAAAAAAAATAATAAATAAATAAATGAAATAAAAACAAAAATATTTTGTTGGGGGGAAAAAAATATAGATAAATAAAAAAATAAAAAAAAGAAAAGAAAGAAAACTCATCAATATGAAAGTAACAGAATTCTGTGCTTAAGAAAAAAAATAGATAAATAAATAAAAAATAAAGGTGACCAAGCTGAGATGCAAAGTGAGAGTAGCAGAGATAAATTCTAAATCCATAAAAAAAGGGAATATATATATATATATATATATATATATATATATATATATATATATATATATATATATATATATATATATATATATATATATATATACATACACATATACATATACAAAGGAGTAAATACATAATTTTATTCAGCTTTCTATTTTATTTACATCCAAGAAGAGGAGAAAGAGAAAAAAAAAATGTGAGAACTGCAAAAGTGGTCCCAAGTAACCTCTCAAACATCAGATAGTAATTTCCCAACATTGGAATACTATACCAACGGAGAGGGGAGACACATAACACACTTCCTCTCTTTTTTCCCCCTTCTTTCCCCCCCCCTCCTTTTGTTCTCCCCTCTTTCCTCTCCCCATCCTCTCTTTCCTCCCTTTCCCCCCTCTTTCTCCCCCCCCCCCCCCCCCCCCCCCCCACCCCCAATACATGAAGAAAAACACGAGATAACACACTGAAGTAAGGCACTAACCGCTCACTGTAAGAGAGTACAGAAACAGTTCACCTTAAATTCTGTTCAATGAACTCAGCCACTGATGAAGGATCGCCAAACTGACGAGAGGTTCCGTCTGATAGAGTTATCTTCAGAGTAGCTGGGTAAAGCAAACCGTACTTCACCCCTGTGATGGAACGCAGTAAGCGCTTAACGGGCCCAAACGCTGCCCGTTTCTTAGCAATGGAGGTGGTGAAGTCCTGAAATATGGAGATCCTCTTGCCTTTATACAGGAGTGGAGATGCCTCCCCAGCGCGCTGTAGAATCAGGTTCCGGACGTGGAAGAAGTGGACCCGGGCAACTATAGGTCGAGGTGGAGCTCCAGGCTTGGGCTTTTCGCGAAGGGTACGGTGAGCTCGATCCAGTAAAGGCTTCTCCATCAGACCTAAAGTCTCCTGCAGCATAGTGGCGATAAAGTCTGTGATTCTGGCTCCTTCAAGATCCTCTGGAACACCAACCAAGCGGATGTTGTTCTTGCGTGATCTGCTTTCCAAGTCTTCGCAGTGTGCAGACAAACGAGTCACCTGAGCCGTTAGCATGCTAACATTAGCCTCGAGCTCACTCAGCCGGCTACTATGGTCGCTAGCGCTTAGCTCCAGGTCCTTTATGATCTTCACATGTGAGTCAACCAGTTGTTGGAGTGGCTCAATAGAAGCCTTCAGCTCATCGTTTGCAGACTTAATTTCGGTGCGAAGCTTGGCAGCAATGCCATCCATTTTGGCGAAAACATCTACCTTTAGGGCGTCCATCATCGTTTGCAGGATCTTAGCATCCAGGGCGCCGCTAGCCGTCGATTCGGCCGCGCTAGCAAAGGCGGTCGGCAGGGCAGATCGGTCGGGAGAGAGCGGCGATGTGCGGCCTCCTTTAACGGTGTCTTTATTTCCTCGTGTGGGCATCTTTCTCTTGGCGAGTGAATCCAGTAACGATGCGGAGAGGTTCTCAGTGACTTCAGACGTCGTCAAGAAGATTACATTTGCAGAGTGTAAGGCTAATTAGTATGTAAAAGTCCGGTTCTCTCGGAGCACGTCTATCCACCCACACGCTCCATAGCGCCCCCCCTTACTTCCACGAATCTTCTCCTCCATGTTTTTAACATGTTGAGAAGATGGACAGCGTCGCCCCGGCAACCAGCATAAACACATCCCACAGACACTGAGGTGATGATGTCATCCGTCGTGATGAGGTCACCAGAGCTTCTATCTCTCACCACTGCTTCCCTCTGCTGCTTTACTCTGCTCTTGGCCATTGTTCCAAAGACTCACTTGACGAAGGCAGTTTTCACAGGACAGAGAGACACGCAGTTTTCTCACTACAGAGGGAAACACAGTTTCACAACAGAGGGAAACACCGTATTCAGACGACAGAAGCAAACACACACTTCATCTGAGATTTCACCAGCGTCAGCAGATATGGAAAAGCAATTAGCACCCGGATCCCTGTCGCACTTACTGTCTTTACAGGCCTCTGGTAAGAGATTTGAGAAAGTCCTGCTGACTCAGCAGCTTCACTTTGGTTCTCACACTGTTTAAAGGAAAACACAGTTCAAAGGCTGAGACTGGGAGACATTTGGGGAAGAAACTCAGTGAATCCAGGACACACAGCTGCAAACACATGACCCCATCATGCAGCTGATGTTTCAGTTTCATATCTTATTGGATATGATGTTCATGTTAGGCACAAATCAATTGGTAAAGAATGGAGTCCAGCTCCTCAGTATGCTGGAGCCTCAAGAAGCTCAAACATCTCAAGATACTGAGATGTTTGAGCTTCAGATCTAGATTTGTCCTGATTCCAGTCTCTTTTTCAAAGCTGGGGTCAGCAGGGCGGCCTGTGTTCATCTCATCTCAGCAACACATGTTTCTTCAGCGTTAACACAGTTGATTTATTTGGACTGAACTCACTCTCTCTCTCTCTCTCTCTCTCTCTCTCTCTCTCTCTCTCCACACTGACAGCACCAGATTTTAGCCCGGGACAGATTATCTACAGCTTCAGACACACCTACCTGATCACAGACCTCATGGGGGAAGGCTCTTATGGGAAGGTTGTCAAAGGCCAGAAGCTGGACGACAAACGGAACGTGGCAATCAAGGTCTTGAAGAGGGATGGAGAGGACGTCTGGCGCGAGGTAGCTGTTTGGGCCTCTGGAGATATGTCCATGCTCACATTTCTTTTCCCACGGCACTATAAGAACTGGAATGTGTTTTTTTTTTCTTTTCGTTGGAATCATTGACATATTTTCCTCTTTCCTCCCCAGCTGAACGCATTAAGAACCATAGCAGTGCTGGATGCGGACCTCTGCAATGTGGTGCAGTTTTATGAATGCTTTAATAGCATGGGCCGCCCCTGCATGGCCTTTGAAATGCTGGACTTGGATTTGTACCAGTTCATGGGAACACGGAAGTGGGCTCCCATGCCTTGTAGTGAAATCCGCCCGATCGCCAAGCAGGTTTGTATTCTTTGTGCCAATAATGAGAAAAGAGTGAGTCCTCATCCTTGTCAGCATCACTAACCTGACCTCTCATGCTTTGTTTGTGCAGCTTCTGGTGGCTCTGGACGCTCTGGCCAGTCTGGGTGTGGTCCACTCAGACGTCAAGACGGACAACGTAATGCTGGTGGATGCAGTGAATCAGCCACTGAGGGTGAAGCTGATCGATTTCGGGCTGGCTCGATCAGCCGTCACAATACTGCAAGGAGAGTTGCTTCAGGCTGTGGCCTACAGGTAGGTTGACCCTGCAGGGTCCTGGTTCAGTCCACGCTTCTCGCGTTCTTCTGAACCTCACTGTTCTGTGGCTGCTCTCAGTCAGCCAGTAGATCTGACAGATTGTGCTCCTGTCTTTCCTCCTCAGGGCCCCGGAAATCTGGCTCGGCCTCCCCATCACCGAGGCCATCGACATGTGGGGGCTGGGCTGCACGCTGGCCTTCCTCCTCCTGGGAATCAACCTCTTCCCGTCACACTGCGAATACCAGACGGTAGGTCTGCTTCCTCAACATGTCTCCACAAGCAGGTAGAAACCCTGGAAAGAGTCTAAGCTCGTGTGTGTGTGTGTGTGTGTGATTTGTGTCTGCAGGTGAGGTTCATGGTGCAGATTCTGGGCCAGCCAGAGGACCGGCTGATCCAGGCCGGGATGTTCTCCCAAGCGTTTTTCGTCAGGCAGTTTGCTCCAGGCCGTCCACGCTTTAGGCTGCGGGTAAGTTCACCTGTCCTCTTCCACTGAAGCTGCTTTCATCATTTTCCTTGAAGAATTCTAAAACTGTTCTTTTCACTCTGTTTCTTCAGACACCAGAAGAATATTTTGCGGGCACCGGCTACCAAACAACAGCGTGTTCCCCCTTCACGACGCTGAGCTGCCTGGACCAGCTGGTTCATGTAAGTCTCCTCTGCTCTGCTCTTGGACCTTCTTCCCTTCCTCAGTTCCAGTCACTTTACAACCTGCCCCAGTCACCCACACCGACACTTCACCCAGGCCCTGCTCTGGACTGTTCATCACAGCGCTTTGAAATCTTCACTGCTTCTATTCCATGTCTTCTATCTTCTATATCAGTCAGCTAAAAGATATAAAATCAATGAACTAATGAAGCATAAAGGAAAAAAAAAAATCCTAGATTGGAACAATACGAAGTTTGATCCAAATACATCTCACTGAGCTGATTTCATGTCTGAAAGAAGTGAAGCCCTGGAGGTGTGGAACCTTCCATTCCTCTTCCTGTGCTTCACCAAAGGAATGCTGTGAAGAATCAGACCAAATCCCCTGATCTGACTGTGTTTCCTCATCCAGATCCATCCACACCACCACGACAGCGAGCTGGAGGACAGGAAGGCTCTTGTGGACCTGCTGAAGGGGATGCTGGATCTGGACGGGCGTCTCAGGCTGAGGCCTCACGAGGCTCTGCAGCACCCCTTCATCTCCATGAGCCACCTGAGGCAGGACCCCCGCCACACTCAGTAGTAAGTTTCTGTTCGAGTCTCACCTGAGAGCTGCTGCTGCTTCTGACCAATCACTGACTGTCCTTCTTCTTCCAGCCTGATCGCCTCCCAGCAGAACCTGGAGGTCTCTGCAGTCAAGGACTCCATCCAGGGACAGATGCCATTTGTGGCCCCCAAGGACTCTCTCAGCCCCGACTGGCCTGTGGCCCCCAAAGAGTCTCTCAGCCCCGACTGGCCTGTGGCCCTCGGAGGGGCTTCTCGCCCCGACTGGCCTGTGGCCCCCGGAGAGGCTTCTCGCCCCGACTGGCCTGTGGCCCTCGGAGAGGCTTCTAGCCCCAACTGGCCTGTGGCCCTCGGAGGGGCTTCTCGCCCCAACTGGCCTGTGGCCCTCGGAGGGGCTTCTCGCCCCAACTGGCCTGTGGCCCTCGGAGAGGCTTCTAGCCCCAACTGGCCTGTGGCCCTCGGAGAGGCTTCTAGCCCCAACTGGCCTGTGGCCCTCGGAGGGGCTTCTCGCCCCAACTGGCCTGTGGCCCCCAAGGACTCTCACAGCCCCGACTGGCCTGTGGCCCTCGGAGGGGCTTCTCGCCCCAACTGGCCTGTGGCCCCCAAGGACTCTCACAGCCCCGACTGGCCTGTGGCCCTCGGAGAGGCTTCTAGCCCCGACTGGCCTGTGGCCCCCGGAGAGGCTTCTCGCCCCGACTGGCCTGTGGCCCTCGGAGGGGCTTCTCGCCCCAACTGGCCTGTGGCCCTCAAGGACTCTCACAGCCCCGACTGGCCTGTGGGCCCCAAAGAGTCTCTCAGCCCCGACTGGCCTGTGGGCCCCAAAGAGTCTCTCAGCCCCGACTGGCCTGTGGCCCTCGGAGAGGCTTCTAGCCCCAACTGGCCTGTGGCCCCCATGGACTCTCACAGCCCCGACTGGCCTGTGGCCCTCGGAGAGGCTTCTAGCCCCAACTGGCCTGTGGCCCTCGGAGGGGCTTCTCGCCCCAACTGGCCTGTGGCCCCCATGGACTCTCACAGCCCCGACTGGCCTGTGGCCCTCGGAGAGGCTTCTAGCCCCAACTGGCCTGTGGCCCTCGGAGGGGCTTCTCGCCCCAACTGGCCTGTGGCCCTCAAGGACTCTCACAGCCCCGACTGGCCTGTGGGCCCCAAAGAGTCTCTCAGCCCCGACTGGCCTGTGGGCCCCAAAGAGTCTCTCAGCCCCGACTGGCCTGTGGCCCTCGGAGAGGCTTCTAGCCCCAACTGGCCTGTGGCCCCCATGGACTCTCACAGCCCCGACTGGCCTGTGGCCCTCGGAGAGGCTTCTAGCCCCAACTGGCCTGTGGCCCTCGGAGGGGCTTCTCGCCCCAACTGGCCTGTGGCCCCCATGGACTCTCACAGCCCCGACTGGCCTGTGGCCCTCGGAGAGGCTTCTAGCCCCGACTGGCCTGTGGCCCCCAAGGACTCTCACAGCCCCGACTGGCCTGTGGCCCTTGGAGGGGCTTCTAGCCCCAAGTGGCCTGTGGCCCCCAAGGACTCTCTCAGCCCCGACTGGCCTGTGGCCCTCGGAGAGGCTTCTCGCCCCGACTGGCCTGTGGCCCCCAAGGACTCTCACAGCCCCGACTGGCCTGTGGCCCTCGGAGAGGCTTCCAGCCCCGACTGGCCTGTGGCACCCAAGGACTCTCTCAGCCCCGATTGGCCTGTGGCCCTCGGACAGGCTTCTAGCCCCAACTGGCTTGTGGCCCTCGGAGAGGCTTCTCGCCCCGACTGGCCTGTGGCCCCCAAGGATTCTCACAGCCCCGACTGGCCTGTGGCCCTCGGAGGGGCTTCTAGCCCCAAGTGGCCTGTGGCCCCCAAGGACTCTCTCAGCCCCGACTGGCCTGTGGCCCTCGGAGAGGCTTCTCGCCCCGACTGGCCTGTGGCCCCCAAGGACTCTCACAGCCCTGACTGGCCTGTGGCCCTCGGAGAGGCTTCTCGCCCCGACTGGCCTGTGGCCCCCGGAGAGGCTTCTCGCCCCGACTGGCCTGTGGCCCCCAAGGACTCTCACAGCCCCGACTGGCCTGTGGCCCTCGGAGAGGCTTCTAGCCCCGACTGGCCTGTGGCCCCCAAGGACTCTCTCAGCCCCGACTGGCCTGTGGCCCTCGGACAGGCTTCTAGCCCCAACTGGCCTGTGGCCCTCGGAGAGGCTTCCAGCCCCGAGCCGTCAGTGGCCCTCGAAGAGGCTTCCAGCCCCGAGCCGTCAGTGGCCCTCGAAGAGGCTTCCAGCCCCGAGCCGTCAGTGGCCCTCGAAGAGGCTTCCAGCCCCGAGCCGCCTGTGGCCCTCGAAGAGGCTTCCAGCCCCGAGCCGCCTGTGGCCCTTGAAGAGGCTTCCAGCCCCGAGCCGCCTGTGGCCCTCGAAGAGGCTTCCAGCCCCGAGCCGTCAGTGGCCCTCGAAGAGGCTTCCAGCCCCGAGCCGCCTCTGGCCCCCGAGGAGGCTTCTAGCCCCGAGCCGTCTGTGGCCCTCGAAGAGGCTTCCAGCCCCGAGCCGTCTGTGGCCCTCGAAGAGGCTTCCAGCCCCGAGCCGTCTGTGGCCCCCGTGCAGTCTCCAAGTCCCAAGCCGCCATTGGCCCTCAAAGAGGCTTCCAGCCCCGAGCCGTCAGTGGCCCTCGAAGAGGCTTCCAGCCCCGAGCTGTCAGTGGCCCCCGAAGAGGCTTCTGGCCCCGAGCCGCCAGTGGCCCTCGAAGAGGCTTCTAGCCTCGAGCCGCCAGTGGCCCTCGAAGAGGTTTCCAGCCCCGAGCCGCCAGTGGCCCTCGAAGAGGCTTCTAGCCCCGAGCCGCCAGTGGCCCTAGAAGAGGCTTCCAGCCCCGAGCCGCCAGTGGCCCTCGAAGAGGCTTCTAGCCTCGAGCCGCCAGTGGCCCTCGAAAAGGCTTCTAGCCCCGAGCCGCCAGTGGCCCTCGAAGAGGCTTCCAGCCCCGAGCCGCCAGTGGCCCTCGAAGAGGCTTTCAGCCCCGAGCCGCCTGTGGCCCCCGAGGAGGCTTCTAGCCCCAAGCCGTCTACCGAGCCATCTGTGTACCCCGAGGAGTCTCCCAGCCCCGAGGAGGCTTCTAGCCCCGAGCCGTCAGTGGCCCGTAAAGAGGCTTCCAGCCCCGAGCCGCCAGTGGCCCTTGAGCCAATTCTACCGCCCGAGCAGTCTGAGGCCCCTGAGTCGTCCGAGGCCCCTGATTCCTCTGTGCTCCACCATGGCCGTTTCAGGACATTCATCAAGCGGATCCACAGAGTCTGCAGGAGGATCAGGACTACTTTCGGTCGCTGCCTCCGTCCCCAGGTGGAGGAGGACTAATTCTGTGTGCCTGCCTCAAGGTTACGATGCACAACAAGAAAAAAGAAAAAAAGGGGGGGCAGAGAGGGAGATGGTGGCTTAAAACCGGCTCCTGCAAGTCCCGGACAAATCAGCACCACAAACGGAGCAAACGACAAACACCAAAACTCCCAAACAAACAAGAAGAGCTGGCTGTGGAAGAGGACTCGGCTGACGGAGACATGCTAACAGCTAGCAGCGCAGCTCTACACCAAGGCTACGTAGCATAAAAAGCGAGATAGGAGAGCTCAAACAACACAGGAAAAAGGAGCTGACCACGTTTAAGGAGGAACTCAAAGTGTCACAGAGCGGGATGGAAACACCCACCCAGGCAGACAGGCAGATTTGAACTTCTTTACTTCCAGGAATGCAGGAACTAAACAACGCAGGACTGAGCTGAGCTGAGCTGAGCTAAGAAGATGAGCGAACATGAGAAGAACATGAAAAACAGACAAACAGTTGAGACAGGGCATTTTAAAACAATAAAAAAATAATCACTCAGAACATCCAGGACTTTGGGAGCTTTCTTGTGTACATCGACACCTGTGAGCTGCTTTCAGCACACAGGGTAGTGCGGGGGGGGCAAGCTGAAACTGTCCTGCATCCCGAGAGTCACACCGCGCTCCAGCTGAGCGTCAAAAAACCCACACGCGCTTTTTACTGTAAAACACAGTCCATTCCTCATTATTTGCCATATTGAACTCTGCCGAATTATTAGAAAAATCACGAGGAAAAGGCACAAATTGAAATAAGGAACGCAAATACGACAAAAATGAAAATGAAACTTAAATCATGTGTTTTGCTGGTGCAATGTTTCGACTCGCTGGGTCTTTTTTGGGCGCTGAAACCACGCAAAAAAAGTACCGTATTGGCCCGAATATAAGACGATGTTTTTTCCCAGAAATTGCATCCTCAAAAGTGGGGTCGTGTTATAATCGCGGACTTACGGTAGATGGTCAATACGCATCCGCGCCGCTAGATGGAGCCAAAGTATCACTGAGCAGAGAGCGAGTGGAGCGATGAAATGAGGTCAAATGATCTGATGAAAAATGGTGGATCATCTGGAACAAAGGGGCTGAACGCTGGACAACTGAGCAAACAACAGAGGAGAAGTTATGATACCAACTTTAAACTGATGGTGATCAACGCAGCAGAGTCATCAAACTACTGCCAAGCCGCCAGGAGGTCTGGTGGAGCAGAGCCTCGTTCTTATTGGAGAGCACAGAAAAAACACTACAGATGCTAACGCTATGAGAAAAGCTTTCCGTGGTCCTGAGAGACGCTTCAGAGAGACTGATAGAAGGGAGAGTGAATACGTCTCTGAAAGACGGAAAGACAGAATGTCCACCACCAGAGCCTGATTCAGCTGAAGGAGCTGGAAAGTTATTTACATCATTTATGCAGTTTGGACCCCTTGAGGTTCTTATTTGTTGCTTATTGTTTCTTATTTTGAGAAAGAGAATATATTTTTTATTCAATACTCTATATTTTTTCATTTTATATCTCGTGAAATGTTATTTCAGTTGTGAGTTTTTTAGTTTATAATAATAGTATCGTAAAAAGTTGTTTTATGAGTGACCTTATTGTCTTCAGCATTTTTTTTTTTTTCACAAAATGATCTTTGAAAAATAGGGGTCGTGTTATAATCGGAGTCGTCTTATATTCGGGCCAATATGGTACATGTTCCTTCAACACACAATCGGGCTTAATAAGGTAAATATGAGGCACAATTCGGCGTGACTGAATTTAGGCTGTCTTCTGTGTCTGAGGCTCAGAGACAGAATGAAGTTTGAGGAAGTGGCCTCAAAAGAAACTTAAATTTTTCATCTGCTCTGCTGTTGGTGGTGTGCGTATTTGTGTGTGTGTGTGTGTGTGTGTGTGTTGGGGTCACAATATTGGTAAAGATTGGTATTTTAAGCTATTATAAATGATATTTGATGAATTGTAAAATTATTACACACACATTTTGAATGGCCTCGGTAAACTTCAAATGAGCCATTTTAATCGCGATTAATCGTGATAACTCCAGGATTGGGATGCGCTTAATCGCGATTAAGAAATTTAATCGTTGCCCAGTTCTAATTTTTTTCATCTCTGCTGGGAGCCAGTGATGCTCAGGACCCGGAGCAGGCTGTGCATCTCCTGCTGGAGCGTGAAGAGGCTGGGATATGGAGAACTCAGGGGGAGCAGTCGGAGGTGGAGCAGATGGCCACACAGAGGTGGTTGTAATAATAATAATAATAACAATAATAATAATAATAATAATAATGATAATAATAATAATAATAATAATAATAGTAATAATAATAATAATAATAATAATAATAATAATA
This sequence comes from Salarias fasciatus, assembly GCF_902148845.1. Lineage (NCBI taxonomy): Eukaryota > Metazoa > Chordata > Actinopteri > Blenniiformes > Blenniidae > Salarias > Salarias fasciatus. Next base: position 33,406,862 of record NC_043760.1, on the reverse strand, counting down.
ATACAATTCATTTCACAGCGCCTTTCTGAACCCCCAACGACACTTTACAAAAGATTAAAACACATTACAAAAAACTACAGAAAACATAACAACAGTGAATTAAAAGAAATAATGAGGTTACAAATGATAGGCTGATTAAAACAGAGTTTTGAGTCTGGATTTGAACTGAGATAGAGAATCGAGGTTGCGGATGTCTGGAGGAGAGAGTTCCAGAGTTGGGGAGCAGAGCAGCTGACTGCTCTGCTCTCCATGGTGCTGGGGGGGATGGGGGCACAGAGAGGTGGAGAGAGGAGGACCTGAGGGAGCATGAGAGGGGGCCACGTGTATGAGATCAGGCAGATTGGGGGGGGGGGGGTTGTGGATGGCTTTAAATGTAAACAGAAGTATTTTGAAAATGATCCGGAAATTCACAGGGAGCCAGTGGAGCTGCTGGAGGACGGGGGTGATGTGCTGAGAGGAAGGGGTTTTGGTGACGATACGAGCTGCTGAGTTCTGAGTTCCAGTTGGAGCTGATGGAGGGATTTGTGGGGGACGCCAAAGAGGAGTGAGTTGCAGTAGTGGAGGCGGGAGGTGACGAGGCTGTGGACCAGGATGGCAGTGGTGTGAGGGGTGAGGGAGGGGCGAGAGAGGGGTGAGGGAGGGGCGGAGACGGTTTATATTGCGTAGGTGGAAGTAAGCAGACCGAGTGATGTTATTAATGTGGGAGTGGAAAGAGAGTGAGCTGTGAGGACGACACCCAGACTTTAACCTGAGGGGAGGGGGACACTGTGGAGCTGTCCACTGTGAGGGACAACCTGTTTGATTTGGAGAGTGAGGACTCGGTGCCAACAAGAAGAAGTTCAGTTTTATCACTATTTAATTTCAGGAAATTTGAGGTGAACCAGGATTTGATTTCAGCGATGCAGAGGGTGAGAGAGGAGGGTGGGAGAGTGGAGTTTGGTTTACTGGAGAGATAGAGCTGGGTGTCGTCCACGTAGCAGTGAAAATTAATACCGAACTTCCAGAAAAAGTTACCGAAGGGGAAGGAGGTATATGATGAAGAGGAAGTTGTTGGGATCTGAACCAGGTTTCTTCAGGATGGGGCTGACAGCTGCAGATTTAAAAAGAGCGGGAACAGTTCCAGAGGACAGCGAGGAGTGGATGATGGCTGATATGAGGGGGAGTAGAGAGGGGAGGCAGGATCTGACCAGGACTGTGGGGAGGGGGTCCAGCTGACAGGTCGAAGGCTTGGACTTGGTGATGAGGACGGAGATATCAGAGGCGGGAGGGAGTTCAAAGGTGGAAAGTAGATGAGATGGCGGGAGAGGTTCAGAGGAGGGGAGAAGAGAGGTAGTGGAGCTGAGATGTTGGTGGATTATCAAAACCTTGTCATTAAAGAACTGGAGGAGAGAGTTACAGGACTCTGCAGAGTCCAGGTGGGGGGGTAGAGAGTCAGGGGGCTGGATGATGCTGTTGAAAACCGAAAAGAATGTCTTACTGCTGCTTGCATTGGAGCAGATGAGATCGGAGTAAAATTCTGATTTAGCTTGGGAAATTGAGTCCTTATAAAGAGATAAATGAGCAGTAAACATGTCTTTGTGAATGTTGAGTCCAGATTTACAAAAGGGTCTTTCAAGCTGATGATTTTTGGATTTCATATTACGGAGAACAGGAGTAAACCAGGGAGCACACCGGGTAAAGAAAACAGAGCGAGATTTTTCAGGAGTGAGTGAGTTGAGGATGTGAGTGAGTCCATTATTGTCCAGGGAGACAAGGTCATCGGGGGTGGAGGAAGAGTCCAAAGTCAGGGTGGAGATGCAGGGGGAGAGGGAGTCCATGTTAATATCCTTAATGTTGCGGAATGAAATGAAACGGAGAGACGGAGGGGGACATTAAATGAGAGAAGAAAATGGTCTGTAATATGAAGGTGAACAGCAGAACAGTTGGAAGGAGTGAGACCGGAGCAGCAGGTTAATGCTGCGTTCACACCGGATGCGAGTAGCGCGGCGAGTGCGGCCGATTTACATAGAAAATATATGGTTTTCGCGCGGTAAGGAAGCGGCGAGCGGTGACGCGGCGAGAATTCAGCGAATTGAGCGGCGGCTGCTCCGCCGCTCTACTCACGCGGATCGCGCGGCGGCCGCGCGAACCGCACGGCGGCCGCGCAAACCGCTCTACTCGCGCCGCTCAAAGTTGGAAAAGCTGAACTTTTGAGGGAATTCGCGAGCGGCGAACCAATCACATTGCCGCTCTATATGACGTCGTTTATGACGAACCGGAGCACCCGCGAAACACCAGAAATGGATGATAAACTGATTACAGCGGTCTGCGCTCGCCCTGAGCTTTACGACCCTTCGTCGTATTTTTATCGGGACAGGAATAAAAAGGAGCTTGCTTGGAGGAAGATTAGTGAGGAGGTCGGGTCCCCGGGTAAGTTTTGTTCACTTTTTACGTGAGTGCGCCTTGTAAATGTGTGTAGCTACTCAAATCTGGTTAGCACAATGTTAGCTACAATGCTACTGCTCGTTCTCCGTTCACTAGTCAATGTGTGTTTATTCAGCTGAAGTATGCAAAAAGCGGTGGAAAAACCTGAGGGACACGTACACCAAAGAGAGCAGGAAGGAGAAAGAGAGGAGGAGAAGCGGTGCAGCAGCAGAGTCAGCACAGAGGTGGAAGTACCTTGCTGTCCTGTCTTTCCTCGAGCCCTTCATCACCCCCCGGGAAACATCGGGCAACATGTCCCAGGGAGGGGCCGAGGGGGATCAGGCAGCAGGGTACAGCCCAGAGCCGCAGGAAGAAGCAGCAGCAGCAGCAGCAGGGCTGTCAGGTGCAGCTCGGTGGTAATGACAAGGAAAAAGAGCAGATATGAAATGGTAGAGAAAAAAAATGCTTTGTCTGCCCAGTTTGCTGCCTTTTTTTTAATAATAATTGTCGGAATTATCATTATTTCTGTCTTTATTATTATTATTAATTCGTTATTGATGATATTGGTAGTAGTATAGCAGTAATTTTAGTAATTTAAGTATAGAAGTGCACATTGCATGTGGCGTGAAATCATTTTAACTTTTGTCATGACAGAATCAGACACTGAGCCTGACGCCCTGCCTGGCCCAGAGTCCCCCGCTGCTGCTTTTGCTTCCACCTCTGTGCTGACTGACCCCGCTGCTGCAGCTGCAGGTGAGCATGCATCCAAAGAAATGTTTCATTACTTGAATTTAGGTATTTTACCAAACTTCTCATCTGCCTTCTTGATTTTGCTTGTGATTTGCTAAAGAAGTCCTTAACAACTTTATAAACAGAATGTGTGCAGGTTTATTGTTTATTTCGTATTTTTGTGAAGCTTGTTTCTGCTTTTAACATTCTCATTGCTTTGTTTTTTTTAGGCCCACCAAAGAAGAGGCAAAGAAGGAGGCCCCAGTTCTCTCCAGGGCCGTCCGAGTATGAATGCCGGATCATGGAGGAACTGAGGGCCAGCAGGGAGGCGCGATTGTCTAGTCCAATGACACCTGATGACCACTTCCTGCTTTCTTTGGGGCCTCTCCTGCAAAAAGTGCCACCTCATCTCAAAGACTTTGTAAAATTTCAAATTCACAAATTACTTTATGAGAACAGCACTGTAACGCTGAATTTGGAACCATTGGAGCCGTCAGAGTGATTTTTCACTAAACGAGGTGACATCTTTTGCAGGAGAGGAAAGACTTCTTTACGTGTCTCTCATTTTTTCCACCGCACCTCCTCCAAGCAAGCTCCTTTTCATTCCTGTCCCATGTTTAAATATGTAAATAGTTTTCTGTGTAATAATAATTCAAATTAAATATTCTTTTGTATCAAGACTTGGTTTGGTACTTCAAGAACAGCATTTTTATGGTTGGTTTAAAAGGTTTACCTTTCAAAATACTAATCTTTTAAACACAAAGGAAGGATGGACAAAAGGTAAAGTTGCTTTGAATGTTTTATTAATTTCACCTTATTAGACGTGATGATCTTGAAGACAGCAGTGGAGTCAGTAATTACCTGCAAAAAGGAAGAGACGTGAAAAGAACAACGGTACATGCAGCATAACCATGTGCTTAGAAAACATGACATTATAGCTTTTTATGTCAAATATTAATTAGTGAATATACATTTTTAAAGTCAGACAGCAATAAATAGACAGAGACTGCCTGCTCTTTATTTGTTTTGGGTGGCTCTTAAAAGAACCGTTGTGGGTCAGTCGTGTGGAGGACTGACTACTCCGCTGGCTGCCACGGCACAGATCCCTCCTGGCTGAAGTGGGCCATGAACACCTCCCTCGTTGCCATCGCCTCTCTGGTGGAATTGTTGGCTCCCACCCGCCTCACACCTGGGAGTGGTTCTTCACCTTGGGCTGGAGCTCTCCTCAAAGCAGGTGTTGGCCCACGCATCCTCATGAAGTTGTGGAGAACACATGTGGCCTTCACGCACTTCTCCACAACTTCTGGGAGGACCTCCAGTTCACGGCGAAACATCCTCCACTGTGCAGACCAAATCCCGAAAGCATCCTCCACCATCAGCCTGGCCCGGGAGAGACGATAATTGAAGATGCGCTGCTCACGGGAAAGGTCGCCACGTCCAGGGAAGGGGCGCATTAAATTCCTGCGCAGCGGAAAGGCCTCATCTGCGACAAAGACGTGGCTGGGGTCCTCTGTGTTCAGCTCCAGGTAGGGGCCGGTCACCAGGCAGATCCAGCGTGCCCTCACGCAGAGCCTGACCAAAGGCAGAGTTGGCCAGGGTCCCTCCATCGCTCGATCTGCCGTACCCACCAACATCGATGACTCTGAATCTGTAATGGGCGTCCACTACAGCGAGGAGGACTATGGAGTAGCCCCCCTTGTAGTTATAAAAGAGCGACCCTGAGTTGGGAGGTGCCTTTATTTTGACATGCTTCCCATCCAGAGCGCCACAGCACAGAGGGAAGTTCCACCGCACCTCGAACTCCTCTGCAATGGACCTCCACTCCTCAGCTCCAGGCACAGCCATGAACTCCTCCACCAGGCCGTCCCAGATGGCTGCCACCACATCTGGGACGATGGTGGAGACAGTGGAGACCCCCACCCTGAAGCTGTCAGCGATGGTCCGGTAGGAGTCACCAGTGGAGAGGAACCTGGAAGTAAACAACAGATTCATTATAACAAACTGATAGAAATAATAAAATATGTTTCATCTTGGGCCTGTGTAGCAACTGAGACCTAGTTTAAATGTAATTTAAAATCCAATAGGTGGCGGTGTTGCACTGTATGTAATTTTATCTTGCGTTTATTTGTATGCTGTATTTAGAAAGAGTCACGGTAAATATTGTTTGTTTTTGCATATTAATTGAAGTATTTTGATAAGAATTAAATTTATACTTGTATTTATTTATTTGAAAGGGGGAAAATTGTATTTAACCGTTCGAGTTTCACTTTCGGGTGATGACATGTCAGCGGAGTGTCCGCATCTGATCAGCTGATGGCGGAAGATTGCCTCACGGTGGAAAGTTTATTATTATTATTTTTAGTATAAACTATTTGTGTTAAAAGCACATTTTTCAGAAAAAAAAAATATTAAACACAACGCAGGAAATTTCTCAGTTGAAAGGAATCAGACTTTTGACAAAAGACACATCAAAAGGCTCAAATATGAACGTATTAAGAGCAGAATTAGGACTTTTCATGTAGTGAATGGTTTAAATTATACTTTGATCTCTGAACTGTATTTCAAAGCAATTAAATAATAACCTGGTTTAATCCTGGTTTTGCGCACTTACCGCAGACAGATGGAAAGGCGCTCATCAGGTGGAATAGAGCGCCTGTAGTTGGTGTCCTGGTACGTGATGCGAGCGCCGATGCGGGACAGCAGCTCGTCAAACTGGGCCCGGGAGAGACGGAAGTACCGCTGAAAGCGTCCTTCATCCTGGCGCAGCTCCTGGAGTAAATGGTGAAACTCACCATACTCTGAACGCCTTTCCAAAATATGATGAATCCAGACACGTCGCCTGGACTCACGACGACGACGTTGTCGGGCTTTATTTAGCAAATAAAGAAAAGCCAATGTCTCGATCTCATCCGCCATTGTCGAAAAGACCGCCGGCAACAGAGACGCGAATTCAGCGGCAGCCGCTGTTGGGTCACAAAATGCACACGCGGCCAACCAGGGGCGGATCGCGCGGATCTCGCCGCGCTACTCGCTGCCGGTGTGAACGAAGCATAAGTCCAGGGTGTGTCCTTTGACGTGACTGGGGAAATCTGCAAACTGCTGAAAACCAAAACTGCTGAGTGATGAGGAGAAGTCCTTGGTAAGGGGAAGAGCAGGATTGTTCATGTGTACGTTGAAGTCACCCAGCAGAATGACATTTGGAGAGAGAGTGGCAAGGTGGGTGAGAAGGACAGAAACTTCGTTTAAAAAATCGGAATGGGGCTTGGGGGGATGGTAGACTGTGGCGATGATTGCAGGAGTGGCGCCGGAGATCTGACAAGCAAGGCATTCCAGGGACGAGAGAGCAGGCAGAGAGACGGGGAGGACCTTCCACTTCTCACGGTGTAGTATCGCGAGACCGCCACCGCGACCCGAGCCTCGAGGTTTGTTGATTTTAAACAAACCCCGGCGGAGTAGCATCGTTCAGCTGGGAAAAGTCACCAGGAGGTTGCCACGTCTCATTTAAACAAAGACAGTCAAACTTACGGTCCATAAGATGGTCCCGAATGAGTTGTCCTTTGCCCGTGAGGGAGCGGATGTTCAGCAGACCGAAGCTGACGTCGGTGTTGTCGCTGGAGAGCGGAGCAGCTGGAGCATTAGCCGACCTACCCAGGCAGGCTAACATTCTGTGGTTAACAGACCGGCCGGTGTTTCTGGAATGACGGCGAGTAGAAGACTAGATGGAAGGAATCCCTTTGGAGCAGCCGAAGAGAAAGCCCCGCCGAGAGCCACGGTGGACGTACCTCGGGTGAGGCTGGAAGCCGATGTCCAGGTGGAGCTTCAGAGCTGCTGGTGGAGGTCCGGACCGGTGCGAGCGCAGCCGGAGTAGCTCTGCCGCCGAGTACTGCAGGATTCCTTCCACCGGTAGATGGAGGAGTGACAAGACAGTCCAGGCCAATATGGACCACACAAAACCCCTACAGGCCCACACCGGAAGGCGTTGAAGAGAGGCAATGACGTGGAGCCAGGTGAAGAGCAGGTAGCCAGTTAGCTTGCGGTGAGCAGCGGCAGCAGGATGCACCAGCATGCCGGTGAGCAGCGGCAGCAGAGCGCGCCTGCGTTCACTCAACCGGAAACTCCGCTTGGTCTGTTCGTTGTAGAGGACAGGGGATTAGAGGAGCTGGGGATGAGGCTGATGATGTCCTGGACTGCAGACAGCTCAACACTTCATGAATGACAATGGATTGTGAGACTGTCAGTGACTATGAAGCGTTTCAACAATCCCATTGAAATGAGCCGGACGCCACCGTGCTGCTGCTACATTACCTTGCTGACATGTTTTGGCCTAGAACGGGGGTGGGCATTAGAGGTGGGCGATACTCCAAATTTTGGTATCGATCCAATACCAAGTAAATACTGGGCCAGTATCGCCGATACCGATACCGATACTTTTTACTAGGCTTTTTTAAAAAAATGTTTACATTTTTATTTTTATTTTACATACATCACAGGTAGCAGTTTCGCTGTCTGATGCTCTGAAGTCGCTCCTAACAGTTCCTGCTCCTCTTCCTCATCTTAATGTTGCCATTAAATGAGCTTTTCTGGCAGTTTGTGTTTAAAATCGCTTTGGAGCAAATTGTTTGTATTCAAGTATTTTGTATGTTCCTGTCGCTGGCACGGCTTTATGATTACTGCTACTGTAGTGTGATCTGAAAATGTTTTATAAATTGTGTCTGTCATTTTAAATGCATATTTCATCACATCGTGCTATCACAGGGATCATTGTCAGGGCTGCAAAAAGCGTCATCCTCAGTACAGCACTGAGAAAAAGCACATCCAGGGGATTGTTGGCAATTATGTTAGCTAATTCAGCTAATTCAGGAGTTATATGTCTAATGCTGGAAATGCTGATTACTGTTGATCACATTTTACTTGAATGACCTGACAGGCAGTGACAGTATTCAGTGTGTGAATGAGTCCTGGGTTCTGTGTGTTCATGAAAACATGTGACACATGTTCTGGACGGCTGGCCCATCACAGATCGGTCAGTATGGATGAAAGAAACAGCGTTTAAAGCTCGTGTCCGCAGTTTCCGTTCGTTTCCAACGTATGTATCTTTTTTTTTTTTTACAAGGTTGCTTTATTAATTTGCAGTGCATCTTTAACAATTTACAATCATGTAACTGTGTTTTACGAAAATGCGTACAGAAATAAAGTAGGCCAACTATATAAAATAAATGAATTAAATAAAATACAATAAAGTGTCACGGGGCGGAGAGCCCCAGTTTACTTAGGTCACAATGGGGAGTTCCTCTGAATAAATAAAACATGCAACGCTAGGAGTAAATGTCTCTAAAACTTGATTTATTGATTTCAAAAGACAGATAAAAAAAGAGAAGCCGTAAAACGGCGCCAACTAAAAACCTAAAAATCTAAAATCTAATAAATGTATCCGGTGAACAGGGGATCCAGCTCAACGTCCTTGGTGCTCTGCTCCTCTTCTGCCGTGGGGATCAGCCGGGTGGACAAGGGCTGGTGGACACCCTCCTCCTTCGACGTGTCTCTCTCTCTCTCTCTCTCACACACGCAGGCAGAGACGGGACCTGTATGAGGGGCGGGGCAGGGCGGCCGTCACTAATAAAGGGGGGGCAGTGGCAAGCGTCGAGCAACTACGTTTGGCTCGGGGTCGGTTGGGCCGGAGCCACTGTCAGTACACACTGCAACACACCACACAAAACATCAATCGGTGTACTCCGACCTACAACCACCAACCAAAGCCACGAAGGGAAAACTTAGCTCGAAGGAGGGGGTTTGCACTCTCCCCCCCTCCTGTGTTCCCACGACGCTTCCTGCCACTGCCCGGGAAGCTCTCGCTCTTCCTCTCTGGTCCACCGTCCCTCTGGGTCCGTCTCCGGGTCTCTCTGGTGCCCTCAGGTCTCCGTCTTCTTGGCTCCTGTCCCAGGTCTCTCTGTCTTCTCTCTTCTCCTTGCCACTGGAGTCATGCACATGCCGCCCCCACACACACACACCTGTGCCCAATTTACTGATTCCAGGAGGGAGGCGGGGCTCAGCCACACACACTCCAGCCCAGCCCAGCTCTGACACCCCCCCCACAGGATCACCCTGTGACAAAAGCACCCCCCCAACCTCATATATTAATGAACTTATCAATTGGGAGACAAAAAACAGGGAGTGAAAAAAAAAAAAAAAAAAAAGGTGAGACAGAGTAAAGTAAAGCAAACTGTAGTTACAATTTCCAGAGGTCAAACTCAGAACATCAAAAGACATATGGACACAGGGTACATTTCAGGCAATCCTCCAGCTTTTCTTCGGAGCTTTTTGTTGTATTCATAGACCCCCTGGGGCTATACATCCACAAAATTATCAGGACTTAACATCAATTTGACTGAGAAAAGGTTGCTGTGACACACAAGTGCCACCGCGGGTCGGCTAGACACGAGCGGAACCACAGCCAGTGAGTTTGAACTTCCTTTATTGTCCAATCAGTGGGCCCAATCCCCACCCCTCAATTTGGCGGGCTTCTCGAGCCGCCGCCGCCGCCACACCGTGCAGACCTCGATCCGGGTCGCTCCAGTCTTCAGCCTTTCCAGGCTGGCGTGCGCGTCCTCTCCAGTCTGCTGCTCAGTTCAGCTCTGCTCCTCTCTCTCCTCTCCGCCCGGTCCAGCACACTACTCCAAGCAGGAGAGAGTAATCACATCAATTGCCAGCACCTGCTGCACCTTGGACACCGGCTCCCTGAGCAGCTTCCCCGCCTCCTTCTCTCCTGCAGCCGAGAGCAAACCACGCCCCTCCTCCACAGTTGCCATATCATTAAGAATGTGTCGGCTGACCCCCTTATTGTGTACTTGATCTTCTCTAACTTAATAAAATGAAGCATGTCTCTAATCCACTGTTTGAGTGTTGGAGGGTGGAGGTCTTTCCATCTAATCAAAATCTGTCGTCTAGCTATTAGTGTGGCAAAAGACCAGAGGTTTTGGGAATATTTATTAATCGCTACCTTTTGTGTCACCACCCCAAAGAGAGCGAGAAATGCAGATGGTTCTAATACGAGTCCTATAGTTTCACAAAGTAACTTAAAAATCAGTGACCAGTAATTAGACAGACTAGGACGTCCCCAAAACATGTGGATCAAAGTGGCTTGGAATCATTTGCAGCGATCACACATGGGGTTTATGTTTGGCACAAACCTTGACAATTTAACCTTGGTCCAGTGCAATCGATAGCAAATTTTGAACTGCATAACAGTGTGTTTCATACAAATTGAGGATGTGTATATTTGTTTGATCATTTCCAACCATACAGACTCAGAAATTTCTGTACCAAGATCTCCTTCCCATTGGTTTTTAAGGGCATTAAGGGTTATGGACTCTTCATTTACTAATATGGAATATATATCCCCTGTTTTGCTCCTTCGAGATGATATGAGATTATTAATAGAATTTATCAGTGTCTGTGAGGGTTTTGAGGGAAAATGAACTATATTAGATGAGATGAAGCTACGAATCTGTAAGTATCTGAAGAAATGGGACCTGGGAAGACCAAACTTCAGCATAGCCTGCTCAAATGATGCAAACACCCCATCAATGAACATGTCATTAAAAGAACAGATCCCATATTGAGGCCATGTACTAAATAAACCATCTGTCAGAGGGGGTGTGAAAACAGGATTTCCTAAAATAGGGGAAAGTAACGAGAAATGACAGATATTGAAATGCTGTCTAAACTGTTTCCAAATTTTTAATGAATGGATAACAACAGGGTTGGATGTATATTTAGACAATCAATCAATCAATCAATTTATTTTTGTATAGCCCAGTATCACAACAACAGTTGCCTCAGAGGGCTTCAAGATGTTACATTTGTCGGTAAAAGTAAAAACAGTGAATAAGCATAATGGTAATATGTCAATATTTACAGTAACGAGACAGAACGAAGCAACCACCGCCTTCGACCCTCACATCCGGCAAGAAAAAACTCCAAAAACCCAGTGGGAAAAGAAGAAATCTTGGGGAGAACCACAGTATGGAGGGATCCCTCTCCCAGGGACGGACAGCTTTGGCAACAGCTAGCATGAGACAATAAGAAGTAAAGCCTAGGACAATGTTGAGGACAGTTCGTTGGACGGTCCAGCACAAGAACCACGGATCCCAGCAGTAGAACCGAAGCCAGTCCACGGGCAGGACCGACAGGGGTGTCCTCCCGGTCCGGACGGAGCTTGTTCATAGGCCTTCGTAATAGTGGAGTCAGCAACTGAAACTGGAGAAGACTCCCCCTCGAAGGGGGGGACAACAGGTGAAAAGCAATGAACGGACTAAAGGGAATAACATTCAGACATTAGAGGACAGGGCTCAGTGCACCGTACTTCCCACAGCATTCTAGCTCCTGGGGCAGCTTTGTGGACACTTAACTGTTTAAACTAGTATTTAGTTAGTATAGTTTAGTTTAGTTTAATTTAGTTTGGTTTAGTTTAATTTTGTTTAGTGTAATTTGGTTTGATTTAGTTTAATTTAATTTAGTTTAGTTTAGTTTAGTTTAGTTTGGTTTACTGTAGTTTGGTTTACTGTAGTTTGGTTTGGTTTACTTTAGTTTGGTTTGTTTTAGTTTAGTTTAGTTTAGCTTAGTTTGGTTTACTGTAGTTTGGTTTGGTTTGTTTTAGTTTAGTTTAGTTTAGTTTAGTTTAGTTTAGTTTAGTTTAGTTTAGTTTGGTTTGGTTTGGTTTGTTTTAGTTTAGTTTAGTTTAGTTTAGTTTAGTTTAGAATCCCTAGCTGACCTGATCATAGGCTGCATCGAAGAGAAACGTCTTGAGCCTAACCTTAAATGTGGAGACTGTGTCTGCCTCTTTGACACCACTTGGAAGCTGGTTCCATAAAAATGGTGCCTGATAGCTAAAGGCTCTTCCACCTAGTGTCCATTTAGAGACTCTAGGAGTCACCAGTAACCCTGCATTTTGAGAGCGAAGTGCTCTGATTGGTTGATAAGGCGTTAAAGCATCTTGGAGATAGGTTGGAGCCATCCCATTTAGGATTTTGTAAGTGAGGAGAAGGATTTTAAATCTAACTCTAAACTCGACTGGAAGCCAGTGAAGAGATTTTAGAACGGGAGTAATGTGTTCACGTCTTCTAGTTCCAGTTAATAATCTGGCGGCTGCATTTTGAACCAACTGAAAGTTTTTTAATACACTTTTTGGGCAGGCTGCGAGAAGGGAGTTGCAGTAGTCCAATCTCGCAGAAACAAATGCATGGATGAGTTTTTCTGCATCGCTTCTAGGTAGAATGTTTCTTATTTTAGCTATGTTGCGCAAGTGGAAATATGCTGTTTTACAAGCCAGGTTGATGTGTGCTTTAAATGAGATATCCTGATCAAATAAGACCCCGAGGTTCCTCACAGTAGAGGAGGAGGATACACTGACGTTATCTAAGGTAATAATCTGTTTGGATAGACACTCTCTCAGTTTATGGGGGCCTAGTATAATGACCTCTGTTTTGCCAGGATTCAGACGGAGATAGTTCGTAGTCATCCAGGTTTTAATTTCTCTGATACAGTCACTGAGTCTGTCTATTTGATTAGTTTGATCAGGTTTCATAGATAAATACAGTTGTGTGTCATCTGCATAGCAATGAAAATTGATATCGTGACTTCTAATTATGTTCCCTAAAGGAAGCATATATAACAGAAATAAAATTGGCCCGAGCACGGACCCTTGAGGAACCCCATAACTGACCTGGGAGCACGGTGAGGACTGTTGGTTAACGTGAACAAATTGGTACCTATTAGATAAATAGGATTTGAACCAGCAGAGGGCTTTTCCTCTGATGCCAACCTCACATTCTAACCTCTGCAGGAGAATATTGTGGTCGATTGTATCAAAAGCTGCACTGAGGTCTAAGAGAACCAGGACTGAGACTAGACCTGCGTCAGCCGCCAATAGCAAGTCATTAGTGACTTTAACTAACGCAGTCTCAGTGCTGTGATAAGCTCTATATCCTGACTGAAATTTCTCAAATAAACTATTGTCCTGTAGGTGGCGGTAAAGCTGTTTAACCACAACTTTTTCCAGGACTTTTGAAATAAAAGGCAGATTTGATATCGGTCTGTAGTTAGCTAGAATATCAGGATCGAGATTAGGTTTTTTCAGCAGTGGTTTGATTACTGCGAATTTAAATGACTGTGGCACATAGCCATTTTCTAGAGAGGTATTTATTATAGTTATGATCGTATTTAAGATAACTGGAAGGATATCTTTGAAAAGCTTAGTTGGAATTGGATCTAGGAGACAGGTTGAGGTTTTAGAAGACATTACAATTGAAGTAATCTCAGCCCCATTTACTAATGAGAAACTATCTAGTATTTCAGGTATTTCAGGTGGAGGCAGTGGCTGGATTCCCTGAGCTTGATCTGAGGAAAGCGCTTCACTGATTTTACCTCTAATGGTTATGATTTTATCATTAAAGAATTTAAGAAAGTCATGGCAGTTTAAAGATTCTGGGATTACTGGTTCCACTACAGTATGACTGGTTGTCAGTCTGGCTACAGTGTTGAATAGAAACCGAGGGTTATTTTTGTTTATTTCTATTAAACGAGAGTAATATAATGTCTTGGCTTTAAAAAGAATTTGTTTATAGCTTAGCAAGCTACATTTCCAGGCCTTCAGAGATTGTTCTGATTTAGATTTACGCCACAGTCTTTCTAATTGCCGAGTTTTTTGTTTGAGAACACGGGTTTCAGAATTAAACCATGGAGCAACGCGCCTGGGTCGATTGGTTTTCAGCTGCAACGGGGCCACTACGTCAAGGGCAGATTTTAGTGAGTGCATAACACTGTCAACAAACTGATCACTATTATCACCACTGGTCAATAAGCTCATTTCTGTGAGTTCACAAGATAATGCAGCAAATGCAGGCTGGATCAATTCTTTGTACCGAGCCACAGATTTTTCAGATAATGTCCGTATCAGCTGAATTTTATCTTTTTGAGCACAGTAGTCTTCAATCAAAACCTGAAAAGTAATTAAAAAATGGTCTGAGAGTATGGGGTTCTGAGGGAGAACATTTAGATCACTGACTTCTATCCCATATGTTAAGACCAGATCCAGGGTGTGCTTGTGACTATGAGTGGATTCATCAACATTTTGAGTGAAACCGATACTATCTAATACTGCAATAAACGCATTACTCAAACTATCACCAGAATCATCCACATGGATGTTAAAGTCACCTATTATAAGGATCTTGTTATGAGTCAATACTATATTGCTTAAAAACTCTGAGAACTCAGTTAAAAAGTCAGAGTAAGGACCAGGAGGTCGATACACAATAATTAATAGCACAGCTTTTTGATTCTTCCAATTTGGACAAGTAAGCGTTAGTATTAAGCTTTCAAAAGAGTTGAATTTAACATTAGTTTTGGGTTTAAGAAGAAGACTGGAGTGGGAAATCACTGCCACACCTCCCCCTCGACCTGTTGATCTAGCTGTTTGGAAATTAACATAGGTTGGAGGGGTACATTCATTGAGCCTCACATAATCATCTTGCTGGAGCCAAGTTTCTGTTAGAGCAAGGAGATCAATGTTATTGTCACCGATAAGGTCATTAACTAACAGAGATTTAGTGGAGATTGCTCTAATGTTTAGTAGACCACATTTTATGTATTTCCTACTGGAAAAGTTATTTTGTCTTGTACAGATGTTAAGCTTTTTACCCATTGACTTTTTTTTAATGCTTTGAGCACTTTGGACAGACTCAGTCTCTGTTAGCCTAGGTAAACCTCCATGCTTGACTTGTAAAAATCCGGGAGCAGGATTAGTGACGAGATCAACAAGATCAACAGAGGAGTGTTCTACACGACTGCTCTGCGCCCGGGGCTCATAGCTGGATTGTCAATTTAGAGTTCGAAGCCGATCAGCCATATTGTGAGCTAAAAGGGCTGCACCATCCAAAGTTGGGTGGATGCCGTCCCTGCGGATGAGCCCAGGCTTTCCCCAGAAGGTGCACCAGTTGTTTAGAAAAATAACTCCGTTTTCCTCACTCCATCTAGACAACCAGCGATTGAATGATGAAAGTCGGCTATACATTTCATCATTGACCAAATTGGGCAGGGGACCAGAGAATATTACGGCATCAGACATCGACTTAGCCAATTCACACACCGAGGCTACTTGTAATTTGAGCACCTCTGATTGTCTCCGCCGGGCATCATTACCGCCTGCGTGAATCACGACTCGACGGAATCTCCTACCTTCCTGTTTTAAAAGCCTAAGGTTCCCCTCGATGTCCCCCACTCTGGCCCCCGGGTAACACCTAACAATGGGTCGGGGAGTGGAATGCTACAGCATAATAAAGCGTTCAATGAGACATTACAGGAATTTTGTTCTAAAATCAGCCAGTCAGGAGCACCTGCTGTTCCTTTGTTTTGCAGCCAGTAGGAAATCATTTTAATATTTGCAGCCCAGTAGTAAAACTGAAAATTCGGTAAACCTAGTCCTCCCTCCTGGCGAGGTCTCTGTAATATAGCTTTGCGTATCCGGGGTTTCTTTTTATTCCAAATAAAAGACAATAGATTTTTGTCTAGGGCAATGAAAAACGTTTTGGTTAAAAAGACTGGAATGCATTGAAACAAATATAAAAGTCTGGGCAAAAGAGTCATTTTGATGGTATTAATCCTACCTGCCAAAGATAGTGGGAACAGGCCCCATCGATCTATATCCTCGTTAAGGGAGGACAGGAAAAATGGAAAGTTTGCATCAAAAAGATCTTTAAATTTGTGTGTGACCCAGACACCCAGATATCTTATCTTTTCCCTGCAAATCTTAAAGGGAAATGCATGTACAAAGGATTGTTCTTTTATAGTTAAATTTACCGGCATCAGTTCACTTTTTTGTTTGTTTATCTTATACCCAGAGATCTTACCAAATTTATCTAAGAGATCTAAGGTAGGGGGAAGAGAGGAGGATATGTCAGACAAGTAAAGCAACATGTCGTCTGCATATAGCGAGATTTTGCATTCCAACCCTGCTCTTGTAATACCTTTAATATCCTTGTTGCTACGTAAAGCTAAAGCTAGTGGCTCAATAAAGATTGCAAAAAGGAGAGGGGAGAGTGGACATCCCCGCCTAGTCCCACGAGTTAGTGCAAATAGAGTGATATATTATTGTTGGTCCATACTGCTGCCATTGGAGAACTGTATAAGGTTTTAATCCATGATAGAATATTGGGCCCAAAACCAAATTTTTTGAGGGTATAAAATAAAAAGTCCCACTCCACCCGATCAAAGGCCTTTTCAGCATCTAGTGATATGACCACTTCAGATGTGTCGGGTGGAGAAGGATTATAGATTACATTGTACAACCGCCGAACATTTGTAGTAGAATGGTGGGTCTTTATGAAGCCCGTCTGATCTGGAGAGATTATAGTTGGGAGGACTGTTTCAAGGCGACGAGCAATCATTTTTGAAAGAATTTTACTGTCCACGTTGAGCAAGGAGATGGGGCGATATGATCCGCGGTCGTTTATTTTTTCCCTTTTTTAAAATAAGTGATATAGTAGCTTGTCACAAAGTTTCAGGCAGCACGCCTGTTGAAAGGGATTCAGCATACACAGAATGTAGTATAGGAGCTAATTTGTTTGAAAACATTTTGAAGAATTCTGTTGGGAACCCATCTGGGCCAGGAGATTTTCCGTTTTGCATACTTTTAATGGACAATTCTATTTCTCTGATTGAAAATGGGGATTCTAGTTCAGTTGCTGATGCAAGGTCTATGTGAGGAAATTTAATATTTTCAAAAAATGAATCGAATAAATTGTCACCTTTCAGCGATTCAGATGTATACAAACTCTCAAAATATCTTGCAAAGCATGCATTAATAGTTTGATGGTCCGTATGAATCTCTCCTGACTCATTTCGAATTTCTGGTATTATCTGACTTGCCGCTTTCTGCCGAAGCTGGTGTGCGAGAATCCTTCCTGCTTTCTCCCCGTGCTCATAATAGGCACAACCAGATTTAATTAAGAGATTTTCCACTTTTTGAGAAGACAAAAGGTCAAATTCTTTCTGAAGTAGTAGACGTTCTTTAAAGCCATCATCTGCTGGAGACCTGGCTAACTGCAAATCAAGACTGGCGATCCTGTTCATGAGTTCAGTAATACGACTGCTTCTAATTTTGTGTAATTGTGTGTTGTATGAAATGATTTGACCCCTAAGATATGCTTTTAGTGCTTCCCATACCATTGATGGTGACATATTTGGTGTTTGATTAATTTCCAAAAAGAAATCAATTTGGGAAGAAATATAATCTGAAAATGTTTTGTCTGACAGCAGCCATGCGTTCAGACGCCAGGGTCTGTAAAGAGGTTTTATGGTTGGTAGATTAAGTTTTAGCCTATGAGGAGCATGATCGGAGATTACGATTGCATCATAATCACTTTCTTGAACTAGTGGAAGGAGACGCTTATCCATCAGAATGCAGTCAACTCGAGTAAAGGTTTTGTGAACCGCTGAAAAGAAAGAATATTTACGCACTGTTGGGTTTAAAGTGCGCCAGACATCTGCTACACCATAAGTGTCAAGAAACTGCCTGATTGAAGTGGCTGTCTTGGAACTTGGGGTCATCTTAGAAGAACTTCTGTCCAAGCAGGGAGATAACACACAGTTCAAATCTCCACCTAATATCAAGTTGTTTTTATTTAGGTCGGGAAGGCGAGAGAACAGATTTGTCAGAAATGCTGTGTCGTCCCAATTCGGGGCATAGACACTCACTAAAGTGACAGGCTTGCAAAAGAGTTTACCAGTAACAATTATGAATCGGCCCATGGGGTCCGCATCAACGTGAGAGGAAGCAAAAGGCACATGTTTACTGATAATCACAGCAGCTCCCCTTGATTTGGACCGAAACTTTGAGTGAAAAACTTCCCCAACCCAACTAGTGCGCAGGCGGAGATGGTCAGATAGCCCCAGGTGAGTCTCCTGAAGAAAAGCGATATCTACCTTTAAGTTTTTTAGGTGTGTGAGAACTTTTTTGCGTTTTATGGGATGGTTCATCCCCTTAACATTCCAGCTCACAAATGAGACTGGACATGAAGCTGTTATTCCTGTGTTCACAGTCTGAGCCATAGTCCAAAACAATAAGTATACATGAACACAGTGGCGGACCGTGCATTTCACACTAAGGCCTTCAGAACAGATCCGCCTGAATCAATCCACCCCTCAATAACAATTTTGTCTACAAAAAAAATCTTATTATGCAGATATGCATATAAAGAGTTGTTGCACAGCAGATAGATACTTGTGCAGCCAGAATAAATGCCTTTGCTGAAGAGCACAAGTCTCCTACTACATCTGTGCACATACAATGAGCATCAACTTAATAAAACAGCAATATTATTTAGGAAAAGAGGAACATTTTACTCACCAAAATCCCAATCATTTGAAAACAAAATCCATCCACCTTTCCTTCCTCAAAAAGAGTTCAACTGCTCTGTCATATAGATTATCCGTGCGTTTCAGTTCCATAAAGCCAGGGCTGAAAGTCCAGCTGCCCTGTGGGATTTCTGGCCTAAGTTTTATTTCTCTTCAGGTCTTCTTCTTCTTCTTCTTCTTCTTCTTCTTCTTCTTCTTCTTCTTTGGAATAATTGAGGTAGGCGACCAACAACTTAGGTGCATACCGCCCCCTACTGTATCTCTTGGTGAATGTAGATCAGAAGGCCTGGATCTGCTGTTGTTAGTGTAGCTAGCTAGAAGGCGCTGAGTCGCCAACTCGAAATCTGATTGGTTGAAGCAACTGTCTGTTTGACGCTTCACTTTACTTCACTGCGCCATCAGGAACGGATAGCGAAGGCCTCGGGCAGATTTCTTTGACCCTAGCAACAGATGATGCCTGAAATCTGATTGGTTAAATGATTTAATATGAAAAAAACATGTCTGGAAGCAGCGCGACCACGGGAAAACTATGAAAGGAACTGGAACATACCGTTTGGAATCATTTATTAATTATTTATGGACAAAATATAATTTACATCAGTCTGTAATTCAGATACTTTTAAGGCCAGCAGAGAAGGCCTTGCAGGCCCTGACGGCCCACCACTGCATGAACATAAATAATAAAATGCACATCAGACCTCTTCTATTACATGTCTCAGGTAAAGAAAGAAAAATAAGTAACGAAACCCACAACTGAACAAATCCCACAGACTCCCTTTCCCCCCTTCCCACCCACTGATCCATAAACATTGGTCAGATTCAAACTTTCTCCCCAAAATATCAAAATCCGCACTATGTGCTTGTAACCCTCCCTTCGCGTCTGCACCAGGTTTAGGTGTGGTTTAGGTTCGGGAGGGAGTTTGATTGAAAATCTCTGATATATCTTTTTAGTTGGATCTTCTGTCCTTAATTCAAGATACAATGACAACAAATGGCAGTTCAAAAATATATTGAAGGAACAACACAAGAATCAACAAGAATCAACTATTTACAACAATAATTTCGCCCACATCTTTTTGTTTCAGTCAAGATAAATGTCCAATACACACTGGCCGGCCAGGCAATCAAAACCAGAAAACCAATAAAGAAAAAAACTATTGAGTGCACTCAGAAAAATCCTACCGCCCCTTTAAAACGAGTGTCCATGGGATGGCCCAAGATGGTGGAGATGGGGGATGGAGACGATGAAGAAGGGGACGAAGATGGACATCACCCAGAGTGGCAGCTCTGAAGAATGGGGTCGCTGAACGGGATCCAAAAAAACCAGCCTGCACAGATGTGCAGGGCAATAAATCACACAAATATATAACTATTCTTTTCAATAAAGTCCTCATTATTTCAGTCTTTCTTTTGCCATTTCACAACAGTTCAACAATATGGAAGGATTCAGCAACACATAAAATGTCTGATCACATGGAAAGTCTTTTACAATCTGCACACGTGCAACAATGATCATCACAGTAAAACAGCAATCATAAAACAGAGCAACACAAAATACTAATCAACACCAACAGAAAGATAATTAATTCCCCTCAAATATATCCCGACTGGTTTTGTTTTTAAGACGAGCTCACGTTTTTTTTTCCTCATCATTTTGTAGTAGTCAGCGTGCTAAGACAACTCTGAAAACACCATAACTCACCGGGATATCTGTTCACACGGGCTTCAATGGGGGTCTGTTGCATCTGGTCAACTCCTGCAGTCGATCTCGGTCACACAAATAATCAGAATCTTATCTTTAAAGAAATCTTCAGCTCCAAAAGTGTCTGTATGGTCTGGCGCAGGCCAAGGAGAGACAACCAAGATGGCGGATCTCAGTGAGATAGCCACTCCCAGCTTTTTTCGTGCACTAGAATCTCTTTCTAGGGACAATGACAGCTCTCTACTGACACCTAGTGACCAACTTGAAGCACTAATTTTGAACAATCAATGGGAAATCAGAAATATACAAGAACAGACACAATTAAAGCCGCAAGCGGCATTGGACGGGACCTCGCCCTCTGGCAAGGTGGCCTGACTGAGGTCGTCCTTGTACCTTGATGACTGAAGTCCAGGTCACTGGGAACCTTGCTCCTCCATAAACAACCATTTTCATGACTTGACCTCATTTCCTGTTGTAAATGGCCTTTTATTTTGAAGGGAATTTGGGCTTTCATTTTGGAAACGTAGTACATGCTTCCACTAACAATGTGTAAACCGAAATTATGAAGCTGCTTTGTTAAAAATGTCATTTCTTGCAAAAAAGCGACTTTTATTTTGAAGGGGTGTGAGGCTTTTATTTTGATAGTCATGAGTGCTCCACTTTAGCAAAGACCAATGTATACATGTTGCTCCTCCATAAACATCCATTCACATGACTTGACCTCATTATGTGTTGTAAATGGGCTTTTATTTTGAAGGAATTTTGACCTTATAATTTGGAAACGTAGTACAAGCTTCCACTAACACTGTTTACCCCGAAATTAAGAAGCTGCTTTGTTAAAAATGTCATTTTTTGCAAAAATGTGACTTTTAATTTGAAGGGGCGTGAGGCTTTTATTTTGGTAGTCATGTCTGCTCCACTTTTGCAAAAAGTGCAAGTCAAAACAAGTGCATGAGGCTTCACCTGTCTCCGTTTCTTACCCCCATGCCACACAGCCACTGTGAGTAGTGAAGTTGTGAAAGCTGCAGTGGGGGGGGGGGGGGGGTGAGACCTGTTGTCGACACACTGCCCCATTCTATATATGCCGAGCAACTGGTTAGAAGGTAGTATGTACTATTTTCAAAGTGTTCGGTGTGACCCGGCCGGGACGCGAACTCACAACCTTGTGGTTGGGAGGCGGATGCTCTACCACTCAGCCATCACTCCGGCAGAGAAGTAAGTGATTCCACTAACACTATTCAATACAATACAATCCACTTTATTTCTATGGCACATTTAACCAACAGATGCTTCCAAAGTGCTGCACAGCAGAATAAAAACGACAATGGGATATAAAACTGAGAAATAAATCCATCAGAACAAAAAGAAAATTCAAAGATATGTAAAAAAAAAAAAAAGAAAAGAAAAAAAACCTGTTGAACCTGAAATTATGAACATGAATTATGAACATGCTTTGTTAAAAATGTCATTTTTTTTGCAAACATGTGACTTATTTTGAACGGGTGTGAGGCTTTTTATTTTGATAGTCATGTGTTCTTTGCTTTCACGAACACCAATATATCCATTTGAGGTTCAGAGTAGCGTTATTCCATACATCCCATTGTCTGTCTGTGCATCCACGTATCCATCCATCCATCATTTATCCACCAACTTAAAGACTGATTTCAGGTGTATAGTGTGTATCAGGTGACATTTCTGCAGGGTGACATCTGTTTAGATCATTCCAATGTGTTTCAAGTGTTGCTTCCTCAGTGGCTTGCTGCTGCAGGGGCACTGTTGCTTCAGTCATGTGTGATTTGTGGTCACGGTGCGCCATCTACTGTGGAAAGCAGGTACAACATGCAGAATGTTTTACAGCAGCTCTCAGATCAGCCCAGAGCAGCTGCTATGCCCATATATGGCTTAAGTAGGTCACATGATGTTAGAGTGTGACTCGGCAGACACACAGTTTCTCTTTGGTAAAAACAGCTGGTCTTGGCATTCCCGTTGCCCAAAATGAAAAAAACACCCTCAACTTTGATAGGCATTTTAGTTGTCTTTACATATTTCAAGTTTTCAGAGCATTCAGACTTATAATTTTGACCATGGAAGCCTTAATTGGTGAAGAAGGAGAGAGTTTTTGAGCAAAAATGTACAATAAAAGTGTGAATGACGGACTTCCTGTTTGATTTAGGTCATGGGTACGAGTGAGTAAGTTGTAGATCTCGATGAGACGAACGCGTGCATATGTTTCTTTTCTCTGTACGACACTGTGAAGGGTGAAACAGTCCATATTAGTGGTATTTGAGTGAAAAGTGTTTTGAGGCACATTTGATTTGACAGGAAATAACGGACTTCCTGTTGGATTTAGGTATAGGTATGTCTCTTGGTAAATTGTAGAGCTCGATGAGACAAACTCATCCATGTTGATTTTATTTCTGTGCGACATTCGTGCGGGTCGCACTGTCCATTGTAGTGTTGCAAGTGCGTTTTCAGACTTCAAACTTTAAGGGTTAATAAAATCCACACCCTGAGACTTTTGAAAAAGTTTTGAACATCGTCGGAAGAGAAACTTGTCCTCTTTTATTTGGCACCACCCTGACGTCTCCACGACAAGCAGTCTCGGAGCAGATAATTTTTAAAGGAGGAGTCATTTTTTGCCAAATTTTACACTGAAAGGGAAATAGTGGACTTCCTGTTGGGTTTAGGACATTTTTGTCAATTAGAGATTTTTAGATCTCGAGGAGACGAACACATCCACATCGATTTGGTCTCTCTGCGACATTCTTAATGGTTGCTGTGGCTATTTTACTGTTTCTAGGTGGCGCTAGAGAGCCAATTGGGTTATGGGGTTAATTTTTCCACTTTATAAAATTTTTCGCCAGTCTGGATGTGCCTGCCAAATTTGGTGAGTTTTCGTGCATGTTGAGGGGCTCAAATAAGCAATTTACTTCCGGGCAGTAAAATAATTAAAGCCGCAAGCGGCATTGGTCGGGACCGAGCCTCCCCGCCGGCCTGCGACTGAGACGTCCACCCACTAACATGGAACTGTTAGAATCTGTCTTCCATTAACGCAGAGTTGTTAGCATGTTCCATCCACTAACATGGAATTGTTAGCATCTCCCATCCACTAACATGGAGTAGTTAGCGTCTGCCATCCACTAACATGGAGTTGTTAGCATCTCACATCCACTAACATGGAGCTGTTAGCATCTCCCATCCACTAACATGGAGTAGTTAGCATCTCCCATCCACTAACATGGAGTAGCTAGCGTCTCCCATCCACTAACATGGAGTAGTGAGCGTCTCCCATCCACTAACATGGAGTAGTGAGCATCTCCCATCCACTAACATGGAGTAGCTAGCGTCTCCCATCCACTAACATGGAGTAGTGAGCGTCTCCCATCCACTAACATGGAGCTGGTGGCGTCAGTCATCCACTAACATGGAGTTGTTAGCATGTTCCATCCACTAACATGGAGTAGTTAGCATGTCCCATCCACTAACATGGAGTAGTTAGCTTTTGCCATCTGCTTTTGAGAGTCACTGAATGAAGGCAATCAGTGTCATAGTTTGATTGACAGCTGCTGTCAGCTGTGTAACTGCAATGCATGCCCATATATGGTAATGTGAGTTAGAGTGGAGAGAGGAGAAAATAAAAGTCTTTTTTGGGGAAACAACTGCTCCTTGTTCCTTTGCTGTTTGGCATAACTGAACAAAAAATATCACGTTTGATAGGAAAATTTGTTGTCTTTCAGTTGGTGAGGCTTTCAGAGCAGTCAGACTTTTAGTTTGGACCCCAGAGGCCTCAGCTTGTGAGAAGCGCGAGATTTTTCCCCATCCGGCTCCATTATAACTGAGAGCAAAAAAAATGCAAGGCGCACACCAACTTATACCTGTGAAAACATACATATATCATGAAATTTTCCCCACTTATGTTACATCATCTTGTTCGGGAGAACCTGCTGGAACTTTTCGTGTGCTCGGTTTGTTGATAGGAGTTACGGTTTAGCCGCAGTCACCACTTGTTCGAGGTGCTGAAAAAAGGCGACTTTTTTCCTTTTTTCCCCATTATAACGGATGAGGGCCGGAGAAAGGCAGGATTTCAGACTTCCAACTTTGAACGCTAATAAAATCCACACCGTTAGACTTTTGACAAAGTTGTTCACAACTTTTGTAGAGAAATGTGTCCTCTTTCACGTCGTGTGACTCTTATATCTGTACGACAAACGGTCTCGGAGGAGATAATTTTTTCGTGAGGAGTGATTTTGATCAAAATTTTACTTTGAAAGGGAAATAGCAGACTTCCTGTTGGATTTAGGCCAGGGGTGTCAGCACGTGAAATGTAGATAATGATGAGACGAACGCGTGAGTGTTGGTTTGATCTCTCTATGACATTCCTGCGGGCCGTAGCGACTGTTTTAGACGTTTTTGGGGATATAGGTGGCGCTAGAGAGCTGATGGTTTTTATTTTTGTATTTTATAAAATTTTTCGCCGGTCACGATGTGTGTGCCAAATTTGGTGAGTTTTCGTGCATGTTTAGGGGGTCAAATTTGAGGTCAAAGGCGCGGGGAGTATAATAATAATAATAGCTAAGAAAAAGAAACGGACGAATAACAATAGAGACCTTGCCCTCCGGGCATGGTGGCCTGCGGCCACCATGCCCTCCGGGCTCGGTCCCTAATAAGAAACAGACGAAGAACAATAGAGGCCTTGCCCTCAGGCAAGGTGGCCTCAGTTGAGGCCACCTCGCCCTCGGGCTCGGTCCCTAATAATTAACTTGGGGGTCATTAACCCTGGTTACAACTATAAAATCTTGGCTCATGTCTGCTACCAGACTGAACAATGCTTTGCCACTGTAAACTGATGAATGTCAGTCAGCTTTTGTCAAAGGGTGCAGTATCCACAATCACATTAGATTAGTATTAGACATGCTGGATTATAGTGAATTAATTGATTCAGACAGTTTGGTGCGTTTCCTGGACTTCTACAAAGCGTTTGACACCATTGAACATCCCCTCTTATTTCGAACTTTAAAATTCATGGGTTCATGGGTTTCAAAGTTTCACGTGGAATCCGCCAACGGCGCCCGGTCAGTGCATGAAGTATAATTCATTGTTGTTGTTCACACTCTACAAAGAAAACACTCGTTTTCGGGGGTATTTCCTATTTCTCTGACGTATGAAGTGAATTGCAATTCTGCACAACACAGCGGCGCCAAGCGGCCGCTTTCCCCTTATCCAACTTGTACAATGAAAATTAAAAAAAGGAAGTCAAAGCCTTCAGCGAGCCTTCAAAGTAAAAGCATGGCGTTTGTTAGTTTGATTTCCTGTTAAAATGACATAATCAGATTCCATAAAATAGGTCATTTTCACGTATTTTCGTTTAATGGAAAAAAAGAAGAAAAAAAACGAGAATTGAACTCGTTTTTTTCGAAAACGGATTTTCCACATTTCCTGTTTGACAGGTGGGCGGGGCTTACGCCGCTCAAAGTGTTCTCAACACAGCAGCAATTGTGTGACTGCTGCTCCAACCTCCTGTCGGACTGTAAATATCTCATAGTAGTAATACTACCACTGCGCACACATGATTACTGTGTGCTTTACTGCTCTTTGGTTCTAATTGTCGACAAAAACTGCGTTTTTTCGATTCACGACTTCATGAAAGTAGTTAAAAAAATGACCAGCAGGGGTCGCCCTGTATTGATCTCCTCGTCACTCCGAATTTTAAATAAATCTAAAATCTAAAATCTAAATCTAAAATAATCCATAGAAATGTTGATATGCTGAAAAATAAAAACATCTCATGTGGTTCTTTCTAATTAATCCAGCCTCACTGCACTGCAGCCTCATCTTCTGTGATCAGTGGAGAAACACAGTGGCGCTATGCAGATTGTTATATTATTTTCATGTTTTTACCATGTAAATATAATAAATCCAGGACAAAAGCAGGTTTCAATACATATTTCAAACGGTACTTCTGACAGAGATGCATCATAAATCATTTCCACGTATGACAGGAACACTGAAACTGGAGCCATTACAGTCAGAATGGTCTTATTGTTAGGAGATTAGAGAGTTTCTCCTTTCCAGTGCAGGCACAACAAATATAACAATATTACAAATATAGAATATAAATATCACAAAGAATAAATATTTTTTGGAAAAATGTGAAAGAATTTTAAAGAAAAAGAACAATGTAAAAAGGTGGATTGTATGCTTTAGGTGTGACTGTATTCCAGGGGTTGAGTGGATATGACTAAGTGAACAGCAGCAGAGACAGAGTTGCATTATATTGTTGAGCAGTTGCTTCATGTGAGAGTTTAGGATGGTGATGGCTCTTGGAAAGAAGCAGTTTTGCAGTCTGTTCGTCCTCACTTTAAAACATATGTAAAGCCTCTCAGAGGGCAACAGATCAACAAGTTAAGAAATGGATGTGATCAGTCCTTGATGATGTTCAGAATTCTGCTGAGCAATCAGATGTTGAGTATACAGGTAGATGGAGCTTCCTGCTGAGCATTGCTGCTTGTCGCACCTCCTCCAGTGCCCATGGGACAGCTGCCGGGTCAGCTGCGGGGTCGTCAGCCAGGGACCACCATTCACCAACGTTTCGCCCCTTTAAACCTGGAACGTCTCCTGGTGGCGGGGCGGTGACAGGGACGTCTCCCTGCCACCCCCTGCAGCTGACAGATGGTATCCCCGGCAGCTGCTGTTGGGGTTAGGTGTTCTTTCCCCAGCTCTTGTCTCTCCTCCTCAGCCAGAGCCAAAAACTGCCTTTTTCGGCCTCCTCCGACAGGTCTTTGACCGCCTTCCTCAGTTTCGCTCCAGTTACCCCAGCGTCTCTCAGGAGGCGAGTCATTGATGTCCCCACGAAGCCTCGACATCCCACCTCCACAGGGTAGATGGTGGTCTTCCATCCAGCCTCCTGGCATTCAGCAGCCAGCTCAGAATACTTGGCTCTCTTGCGCTCAAAGGCGGCCTCGATCTCTTCTTCTGATGGTACTGTTAGTTCGATGAGGTGCACGACCCTTGCTT
This sequence comes from Salarias fasciatus, assembly GCF_902148845.1. Classification (NCBI taxonomy): domain Eukaryota; kingdom Metazoa; phylum Chordata; class Actinopteri; order Blenniiformes; family Blenniidae; genus Salarias; species Salarias fasciatus. The sequence continues at coordinate 33,379,603 of NC_043760.1, read as the reverse complement.
CCGTGGACCACACAACTATGTCAGGGCGCAGCGATGTGGTTGTGGTCTCGGTGGGAAACTGGAGCTGTGTGTTCAGGTCCACTCTCATATCCCACTCCTGGTCAGGGGAGAAAGGCCTTGGTGTCTCTTTTGGCCTAATATATTTCCCTCCCCCTTCCTTGACAAAGCTGGGGTGGTTCTCTGCTGGTGACGGTTGCCTGCCGCCTTGCCTACGCTCTTCCATCACTTCCGCCAGCTTCCTCAGGACCTGGTCATGGCGCCATCTATATCGGCCCTGAGAGAGTGCCACTGTAATGGAAATTTCTCATGTATGCATGCTTTTTCTCACTTGTAGTGCTCACAGAGGTATTTTTGTAAACAACCGCAGCTCACACACTCAGATGTGTGGGGAACCGTGAATGCTTTGTCTAGAATTTACTTTTCCTGATAATCTTAGCGTAGCAGCTGCGGCACTCGTGGGAGTCTTCCTGTGTCCAGTCTATGGCTGGGTGCAGTCAAGGCCCCTGGGAGTGATCGTAGCAGATAGTTATTAGAGGCTTGCACGCCCCTGCGAGGGCAGAACTCACTCTGTTACTCTGTTGACTGCGTGACTTCTCCTGCTGTACAGCATAATAAAAGATACCAAAACAAACTCACCGGCGGAAGCCCTTTATTAAATAAAATTGCCATAACACCACCTTACAGCCTGACAAGATGTGCAACAGGCTTGCGTTGGGTGTGTTGCAGAGTGGGCAAGCTTCCTCGTTCCCAAACCATTGATGGAGGTTTCGTGGGCAGGGGAGTGTGTCATAAGTTGAGCGAATAAGGAAGCTGAGCCTTGTCTGTGGCATCTTCCACAGATCGGACCAACTGATGTTTCGGCTGACAATTTCCTCCCAAGTTGTCCAGCTTCCTTGTCGGCCTTGTGACACCGCCTTGATCTTGTAGCGCTCTTCCTCCATCCTCGTTACTTCCGCCACTACCATCTCCTTCCTTTCTTTGCGGGACGCTTTGGACCAGAACCGCTTTGCTTCTCCCCATCCTAGTCCTGCTCTGCCCACCTGGACTCTGCCCACGATTTCTTGGTGTTGCAGCCTACTAACAGCTTGATCTACTTCTGCTTGGACTTTCCATTTTCGGCCAGTAGGAACCACTGCGTTGGCGTTTCTTACTGACTGGTCCGTAGACTCCCTCAACTCGAGAACCAGCCTGGTCTTCTCCTGCATATAGCCCATACTGATAGATTGAAATGGCAGTTGCAGTGTGTTCTTCCCAAAAAGACCTGACTCGGAGAGGCACCGTGGCAGCCCCAACCACTTCCTGATGAATGAGTTAGCTTTTCCATCCATCTTCCTCACGGTAGATGAGGGGATCTCACTCATCTTCAAGGGCCACATCAGCCTTCTGTATAGTATGAACTGGTAACACCAGGTCTTGTACTTCCCTGGAAGTTGGCTTCGATCTATCCTTGTCAGACCATCTGTGAGCTGTTTCATAACGGCCCTCCCCATGCGTTTGTCCGAAAGCTCGGCAGAGTACTGCTTACCCAAACTCCTGATGGGTTGGTCGGAAAGGAGAGGAATTTTCTCTCCCCCAATGACGAAGGTGGTGTTGTCGTTTCTAACTCCCTTTCTGAGTGACAGGCTACGGGACTTGGAGGGCTTGATCTTCATTCTGGCCCATGATGTCAACTCGTCCAACCTTTTCAGTAGTCGAGATGTGCATGCTGCTGTTTGAAGAAGACTGGTAACATCGTCCATGTAGTGTACCATAGTGTAGAGTGTTACTTTATTGATCCCATTACAGCAAGAAATTACAGCATCAGACAAATCAAAAAATGACTATATATATACTGTATATAAAGTGTTCTCGCCCACCCGGCTGTATTGTGTCTGTCTCCTTCAAGCTCGGGTCCTCTACCAGAGGCCTGGGAGCTTGAGGGTTCTGCACAGGATCTTAACTGTTCCTAGGATTGCACTCTTTTGAACAGAGATCTCAGATGTTGTTCCTGGTATCTGCTGGAGCCATCCTCCCAGCTTGGGGGTTACTGCTCCTTGTGTCCCAATCACTACTAATATAGCTCACATCAAACATGTTCATAAACTCAAACAGATCCAAGTAAACGGAGACCTTTCCAGCTGTTTTTGTAATTGTTTATTGTTTTAGAAATTCTTCTTTCTGCACATAAGAAACCCAAACAAAATACGTGACAGGAACAAACGGAAAACGAGTGATTTCATCACTCAGTGGCCAAGGCCTCAAACAATGGCCAAAGGCCTCTGACAGGCCAGCCACAGCAACGGTCTGGCCTTGGCTGAGAGGGGACATGCACTTTGGGCAACCATCAGCTCTTGCAGGCTGCGGTGGGAGAGAGTAGGGCCCTCCATCTCCGCTGAAATGACATTAATACAACAAAGACGGCCAATGTAGTTCAAATTAATAAAGACATCATATACTGTGATTTGGTGCTCCGACATTACATTACATTACATGCAGCATGCAAAATTAGAAAAAGAAAGACGTACAGAGAGGAAGATTGACAGTGAGAGTGTGAGAATATGAGCACCTGGCACCCTGTGGGCATTCCATGACTCAACAAAACGGTTAAGGCCGACACTAGCGACCTGGCACGCTAAAGCTGACACAGAATTTGATGGTCTGGTCTTCCATATTTATGACCTCTTGATTCACCAAATGAGTCAGACAGGCCTTAATAGGGTAATTGACCCTATTATTCACCTAGGAAGGAAAGCATACATGATGTCAAAGATCAATTTCTGAATTGATATGACCAGTATTATTATATGTTACCAGTTAAAATAAAAAAAAACCCTGCACTGTAGTGCTTGTTAACTACTAACTACTACTAACTGTAGAAAAAGGTAAAGACGTTTTTACACTATGGAAAAAAGCTTTTGTTTGAACAGACAAACCTCTGGTCAAATCCTCTCAATACGATGGTTCTGGAATTGAGCAAGGAAAAGTTATGTTTAAGTTTATAAACGTGAATGGAAGCAAAACATCACAACAGCTCTACCCAACAACGCAGTACATTTACTCCAAAACCAAACTTACCAATGTTGACGGTGTCTGAAGAAATGGTGGTCGGTCTGTGCTGTATCTGCAGGCTGCCAGTTTCTCCTGCATGAACACGGTCAGGTGGAACTCGTTCCCACAGTCAGTTCGCAGCTGATCCCATAATCCATAGCTACGAACTGCTTCCCTAAAACACAAATGAATGAACAAAAATAAATAAAATGAAAAAAAAGAAGACACTTAGAGTGTAAGTACCCGGTACCTGCATAGGTAGGGAAGGTAGTTACTGGCAAAGTACTCAGTAGTTACACAGTAAGTGAAGCCGACAAGTGTTCGCTTTAGAATACGGCCCGGTTCCCTGTTGTTGAGCAGTAGTTACAGGTCAGTACTCGGTAGTTGCAGTGGAAGTACCGGATAGTTAGACAGTAAGGAAAGACAGGGGTGATCTTCAGGGCTGGGTAACTTTAAAAGGTGAATTGGTGTATCTGAAAAATGAAGACATTAAATAAAGATGTTTGGCACGTCTGCATGTCTTGTCATTATTATGTGAAACACATTTTAATCAGTACGTTACAGTATTTCAGTTTGTCATTGGTCACACAATCTGTAGGGGTCCATGGTGATTCTTAAGAGGAAGTGGCTCATCAGGGTTGTACAGTAAAAGCATATGTGAGAGATATGAACAGTTTTTGCTATTTCAAGAGTGGGTGAACCATTGTTAATGTTTTTTGCTGTTCGTAGGCACCCCATATTTGTTTAATTCATATCCTGTGTTTTTATTTTATTTTATTTTATTGTTTCTGGAGGCACTGAATGTCATTGAATGCCTCACAGAAAAACGAGCGTCTTTGAACTACACATTAAGAGTGTCGGAGAGCAGTTGAAGCTGAGGAGACGTCATGAATCTTGTTCGGAATCGAAAATAAAATCTATCTATTAAAAATCCATCCTGTGGATCTTCATTGCCGGGGACTACAGGAGCAACACATATGTTCAGGAAAATTACACTGTCTTGACAAGTATCTATATGGCAAAACACAGGAAACTACCGTGTAAGACTTCAGAACTTACACTGTAAGACACGAACGTAAGTACCCCATAAGAGTCTGTAAAATGTCATGCTACATTTATGAAAGTTACCCCCACACTTTAGGAAATTACCTATTAAGACACATCAAACTACACTGTAAGACAACCGCACTTACGCTGTCAGACACAAGTGTAAGTACTCCTCGGGTTCCGCGAAATAACTTGTACATGTCCGACAGTTACCTTCACAGTTGAGGAAACTACACTGTAAGAGAAGGGAAGTTACTCTGTAAGACGCGGGCCGTATTATAAAGTGCTACCGACACTTTTCTCCCTAACAGGTTTTAAATAGATCTGAATTGAATAGATCGATCGATGGTTCTATACTGAAATCAAAGCAGAACCATTTAGCTCTATAATTTATGTGTTGCAATTTGACCTGAATTTTAAATAGTCATTCATGATCTTTTCTAAGAATACTATGTATACTTAGAAGATGATTTATTCTGGGTTAAATTGTTCTGTCTTTTTCAGCGAAATCTTTCTTTCTACTTCAACCCACCTAAATTACACAACTGCAAAAGCTATGAAATAATATACACAACACAACACACAACTCAACATTGCAGGCATACCTGTAAATCTCTCCATAGATGGTGAGGTTATTTTTTATGGGCATTGTGGAATAGCCAACCACCTTTCCACTATAGCCATCAATGGCTACCACATGAGTCACACCAAACATGACCAGCTTTTCATTTTGGTCCATGTGAAGTTTCTGGCCAAAATATTCTGCACAGTAAGGGTGGGGATTCAGGTTCCGGGCACCCTAAGAAGACATGAAAAGTAATAATAAGAAGAATAAGGGGAGAGAGAGAGAGAGAGAGAGAGAGAGAGAGAGAGAGAGAGAGAGAGAGAGTTACTTTATTGATCTCAAACTGGGAAATTCTGTAATAGATAAAGATATTCATATCTTCATAATAATCATCATGACATTCGTGATCAACCATGCTCATCGAGAAAAAACAATTTGATCTCTCCAACATTTTCTTTCTGTTAATATCATTCATTCTTTCATGTTATGTTGTCAAATCTGAAAGAAATTCTGGCATACTTGTTGGCGGGCTTCATGGTACTGCGGACGGACAGATTGGAAAGCTGCTCCCACTCGCTCTTCACTCGCATGAATGCCTCTGGAGGACAGGAATCCCGTCATCATTTTCCTCCCAAACATTGGCCCGACCTGAGAAATAAGAGCACATCGGTCCAAGAACACGATTTTAACTGTGCTATCATTTCCCCTGCCAACTCACTGCAGAAACTAAACAAATAATCCAGCCACAAATGCCTCAGTGTTAATAGAGAGAATACACCAATAGTAACAGAGCTTCACTGCAGCAGTCTGCTCAATAAAGGCTATACTACAACAACAACAACTACTACTACTACTAATAGTAATAATAATAATTATTAGAATTATAGGACTTGTACCTGTTGTACAGCTTCTTCCACAGCAACTTCAAGCTGATGAGTTGTTGTCTTCCCCCACATCTGATTCACCAGACCGAATTCTTGACAATATTTTTTTATGTTGCTCACCGAGGCTCCCCTCTCCACACCAACAGCTGCGAGTGCTAATGAGATTTCATGGTAAGAGCTTCCACTTTGCTTCATACTTCTGATTATTCCATGATGCGGCTCTAACGTTGGAAAACTCATCTCCCTCTTCTGGGTTTCCCGCTCTGGTTTAAACCTGCAGTGTATCTTCTTCTATGACATTATCTGCCATAGTAGCGCCCCCTGTATACGGCTGTAGACCACAACACTTGGCGATCAATAAGAACTACGTTGGCTTCGGCTGCCTACATTGTATATCCTGCAATACTCCAACGCAACCTGCAGATGGTGCACGCGTGCATTAATCTATAAATACCATGGCATATCCGGTCTTTCGGCACATGGCAAGATGGATGGAGAAAGATTCACATTGATGCGTGCTGCCAAGACCTGTACAGTCCGAGCAATGGATATGACCGTGGCGAACCTCTCCCGGATCTTTCAGGTAGTATATGTTAATTGATTGTCATGACAAAATAGAACAATTGTGATGCCTCATGTCCAGTGACTACTGACTTGCTAGCATTTAAGCACACATTAAAACATAAAATGTCAATATTATAATGTCAGATTACATAAAGCACTCCCTAGATAGAACAAGGGTGGGTAATTAGCTTTTCTGAAGGGCCACATTGGCTATCGCTCAATGGATCGTCTAGGCGATTCATTTAAACTAGTTAACAACCGTGCTTGATGGCGGGAAATAGTTGGCGGGAAATAGTTTGAAAAGTTGTGGCTCCAACAAACTCTAATGGATCCTTAGAAACACTTCTTCTGCACAACGTTGCATGAAGTATCTCTGGCCAGTTAGATAATGGAAAAAAGCAGAAACAATATGCATTCAAAGAGTAATCCACTTACATCACCAATTATTGTCCATAAAATCCTGACCTCCAAATCACCCGGACTTATTTTCCTTTTCCTTACATATTAGTATTACTTAATGCTCTGTCATGCTGGTTCACTGAAACACAGAAGACTCCAGCAGCAATGTGTATTTTCTCTCTCTCTCTCCTTGCTTTTTCAGCAAGAAATGTTTAACATTTCTGTTGATTTGTTCTTTCTTTGCATCTACCTTCCTGCCTAGATCCATCCCCAGACCATTTATCTTATGGAGAGGGACACTGCCGATGTAGTCTTTCCCTCACATGACTACTTCTCGCATGTTGACCTGTCCACTGGCGCGACATACAAAGTTGAGGGTCAAGACCACTTGGCACCAGCTCCTGCCATGCCAGCCCCAGTCCCAGCCAGGGCAGGTGCAGGCAGTGGCATCCGGTTTCATTTCCCCCCTCAGAGTGCACTTGCCCGTCCTCCTCCTCCTCCTCCTCCAAAAAAGTATTCACGGTAAGCCAAAACAGTTTATGTTCTGTAATTACATCTAAACATTTCAGCAAAAATATGTGTGACATGGTTTCTCCTCTTATTGTCTTTGCTTAAGACCTGTCGCTGTAGCCCAGATGATCAACGGCCAGGTCAACCTCAACAGCATTGTGACTAGTGTGTCATTCACCGAGGAACAGGCCAATGTGAATGGCATTGCAAATGCTGTTAAATCAGCACTGGACACGGAGTTGGATGTCATTTTAACGGATGGCAGTGGGCGACGCATACTGTCCTCCCCAGGAACATCTGGTTGGTTATAAATATATTTTAAGACTTAGATGTATGGTAGAACTAATAATATGTTTTACTCCCAAAAGGGCTGGATTTTTGGCGTAGAGGGGCAAGGAAGATCGTGGCTTTCCGGCAAGATTTATTCGACCAGTTCTGCAAGATCAAAAGAAGGAGGTATTTCAGTGCAGTTGCTCACAAATCATTTTATCTCTTGGCCTGTTGCATGCTTTTATGACATTTTGTACACTAATTTCAAACAGCTGCACAGTGCAGAAGTTGGATTTGAATTGTCTTTTTACATGAGAATTCAATTAGCTGGATTGAAGACATTTGTGACAACACAACTTGACAATTTGCTTTACATGTATGTCTTTAAAAAAAAAACAGATCCAGTAATGATGACCTGACTGGTGTTGCGGGGGTCATTCAAGAGTTCATCCAGGTGGCTGAGACTCTCCCCACTGTGGCAGCTGAGATGAGGGAAGTTGGGCGCATGAGTCTCAGCAGGGAACAGCTGGAGACCCTAAGGGCCACATTCTGCTGTTTAATATGCAGAGGTAAGTACTATCTGCCCTTTATGATCTTTGACCTCATTTTTTTTCTAGCTTTCACATTTATTTGAAAGAACAAAAGTAATTGATGTTTAAAATGCTTTTTTTACATTTCTTGTTTACACATATCATTTAAGTAATTTGAACTACATTGGCCTTCTGTGTTGTGTTAATGTCGTTTCAGCGGAGATGGAGGGCCCTACTCTCTCCCTTTGCTGCCGCAGCCTGATAGGCTGTCAGGACTGCATTGCAATCCTCCTAGAAAGAGGTGATGGTTGCCCAAAGTGCAGGTCCCCTCTCAGCCAAGGCCAGACCGTCGCTGTGGCGGGGCTGTCAGAGGCCTTGGCCATCGTGCGAGGCCTCAGCCACTAAGTGTCAGAGTGATGAAGTCATGTTGTTTCCCGTTTGATCCTGTCATGTGTTGTCTGTTTCTTATGTGCAGGAAGAAGAATTTCTAACAATAAAAAAACTCTGTTTACTTGGATCTGTTTGAGCTTATCAACATGTTTGATATGAGCACTGTGTAAAGATGACATGCAAACATCCAACATTAAAATTGAACTCATATGTTCCAGTGCATCCATGGTATGTTTCATACAAACTACTGTATTGGCCCGACTATAGGACGACTCTGATTGTAAGACGATCCCTTTTTTTCAAATATGATTTTGTGAAAATAACATGTTGAAGACAATAAGGTTACTCATAAAACAACTTTTTATTGTACAATTATCCTCAGAAAACTCAGAGATAACATTTCATGTGGCTTAAGATAAAGAAATATCACTGCAGTATTACATAAAAAATACTATCTTTCTCAAAATCTGAGGCTATGACTCAGTGAATATGCAGCACATAAGTACCCTCAAAGGTTCAATAACTGCATTAATGATGGAAAATAACTTTGTAACCATCAAATCCAATTTTCATTCAACTTCATGAATATTAACAATTCAGTCTAAAAAATAAAATTCTAGACTGCAAGAAAACAAGCATGCATTCAGTGACGCTTCATTCACTTGCTGGTCACCGGTACTTTGGCTCCATCTAGTGGCGCAGATGTGTAACGACAATCTAGTCCTTCATTATAAGACACCCCATTATGACCTGCCTCAAGATTCAGTTTGTTTATGACAACAAGGCAGAGCTTGTGAATATCTGGATCACAGACAAAGTCAGTTTTCCAAAGACAGATGTCTGCTTTCGAGACAATGTTCACTCTGTCACAGTCCACAGGCTGGAGAGAGTCCTGAGCTTGGTAAAGTTCTGATACATGATACATGATCAAAGGTTTTCCAAGGAACGGATCGTATCCTTCAGTGCCTGGCTGGATCCCATGGGTGTTCCACATTCTCATCACGACATCCAGCCTCTTTCTGTAAAATGAAAAAGACACAACATCAATAAAAGTGAATGTGCAAGTAAATGACAGTAAGTAAGCATTTGAGTGAGTGAGTTAATGAAAGGCGATGTTACCTTTATGAACTATAAGCAGAACTGGACATGACATTCAAACTACTACTGTTTTCTTTCTTGTCATCAGTGTTTTGTGCATGTTATGTGTGTACATGTATATGCATATATTGTATGTGTAATTTGATGCAGGTCTATCATCAGGTGTTAATGGACGTGTTTGTGTTTTAAGCTGTGTTCTTATGCTGTTATTAGTTTTATTTACCTTTCACTATAAAACTTGAAAACCAATAAAAATATTGGGGGGAAAACGAAAGAAAGCAGAACTGAATGAGACCCTTGTCAACCACGTTCCCACTGAAGTTTTCCACTGATTAGAACTCCTGGAACAAGTTTCTCCACCAGTCTGCTTGCTGTCTCTGATATTATCACCATCAGCTTTTAACTCACTGCTCAACTATTTTTTTTCTCAGATGTCACGTGTCTGTCTGCAAAAAGCAGCATAGAAAAGCTTACCTGGTGAATTTGGTGTAGTTGTCGCAGTTCTTTGAGCTGCATAAAACCTGCAGCTCGTCCTGCTCCAAAACACAGACAGAAGGTCTGGGTCAGACACTAGAAAACACACAGGTCCCCTGAATTAGGAGGGTAAATATCGCAGTTCCACTGTGCAGATGCTGGACTGATAGTTTTTGATTTGAGTGCATCACATAAGTCATTCAGAAATGAGTAACCGGCTGAACTCACCTCTGTCTGTGGTCCTTGGCAGCAGAGCGTCACTGTCCTGGCCAAAGTCTGGGATTTCCGGTTCACCGTAAGATTGTCATTTTCTCGAGATAGCGAGAAAAATAACTCGAGAACTCGAGAAAACCACTGAAATTAACTCGTTATCACGGCACAACAGAGGAAATACAAAAGTAATGAACCATGTCCTTTTAGGGCTTCCGTAGTACAATAATTAGCCACCACAGCTAGCTAGTTTTAATGGCCGTGTCGGTGGTCTTCCGATGTCAATAGCGTGGGACACTGTTGGCATATTAGTTACGACTTGTGTTAATTATGTAGGATATTGCTGTGCTTTTTCATGTCTTCTCCTTAAACTGCGCCGTCTTCGAAACGCCATGCTTTTACTTTGAAGGCTCGCTGAAGGCTTTTACTTCCTTTTTTTAATTTTCATTGTACAAGTTGGACAAGGGGAAAGCGGCCGCTTGGCGCCGCTGTGTTGTGCAGAATTGCAATTCACTTCATACGTCAGAGAAATAGGAAATACCCCCGAAAACGAGTGTTTTCTTTGTAGAGTGTGAACAACAACAATGAATTATACTTCATGCACGGACCGTGTACCCAAAAAAAAAACGGAATTTGATTATAACTTTTTATTTATGACATTTCAAAATAAAACACCACCGTCGCCTTCAAAATAATCTCCATCTGCATTAATGCAGCGCTCCAGCCGTGTCTCCCACTTCACCAATGCGTCGTCAGACCCGTGCGTAAAAGTGCCATTTTTTGCCGGCTGCGATTTGTCTGTCACCTCCTCCACATCTGCAAACCGCTGTCCCTTCAGCTGCTTCTTCAACCTGGGGAACAAGAAAAAGTCACTGGAGGCTTCATCTGGAGAATCAGGCGGATGGGAGAGGAGATTCATCTCATTCTTCTCCAGAAACTGCGTGAGGCGCAGCGCCGTGTCCGCTGGCGCTCTGTGGTGGTGGATCAACCGGCTCCACTCCGCCACGACGCTCTGCTTCCTCCTCACATCCTCACGGAGCGTCTGAGGACTTCCTGTAGTAGTCCTGGTTTACAGTCTGACCTGGAGGGACAGACTCGCTGTGGACGAGACCCTGGACAGCCAAGAAGCAGCTCAGCGTTGTTTTCACGGCTGAGCGGACCTGACGCGCCGACATCTGGCCCTTCTCAAACCCCCGGACCACTCATGGACCTGAGTCTTCCCCAGAGCAGCATCCTTGTAGGCTTGCTGCAACAAGCTGAGTGTTTCTGCTGCTGTTTTTCCAGCAAAAAGCAGAATTTAATGTTTGCGCTGCTCTGGCTTCACAGTCAATGTCGCCATTTTGGAAAAAATCGCAGACCGCAGCTGCACTCTGTTACTATAAATAGCGCCTGACAGGCGTCAGTGTCATGCTACGTTCACACCGGACGCGTCGCAAGCGTCGTGAGCGGCGCTTTTCTATGCAAAGTCTATGGTGGACGAGCGTCGTGGAGCGGCGGGCGGCGGGGCGGCGCATCAGGAGCGTCATGAGCGTCGCTTTTCCAGCGTTTCGAGCGTCGACGCCCACGACGCTCGTCCCCGGCGTCAAGAGCGTCGTGAGCGTCGCTTTTTGAGAGTTGGGAAAACTGAACTTTCGACGCGCTGCCGCTGAGCGTCAACCAATCAGAGACGATCTCTCCGGTGCTACGTCACTACGAGTGATCCGAGCACCGATGCGGGCCAACCAGCCAGTGTTGCTAACTTGACGACTTTCTCGCTAAATCTGGCGACTTTCCAAAGCCTCTTGGCAAAGTTTTTTTGTCAAAAGCAACTAGCGACAAATCTAGCAACCTTCTCTGGTGCTCTGGAGACGTGACAGGACGTCTCGCTGCTGTCGTCAATGAGCAGCGGGTGCTGCGTGAGCCCCTCCCCCGTCCCAAAGCGCTCACAAGCGGTCAGTCTCAGCAGCGCCCCCTGCTGCAGTCAGAGCAGAGAGGAGCAGAGCAGCCAATAGCGACTTTTCCGACGACGACGCGGTCTAGCTTTATTTAACAAATAAAGCCAAGCCGCTCTCCTGATGCGATCCGCCATAGCTGGAAACAGAAATCAGCCTCCTGCGCGCCAATTAACTGACGTGCATCAAGAGCGTCGCGAGCGTCGCGAGCTTTGTGGCCACCCGGTGTCAAGCGTCGTGTTTAAAGCGTCACAAGCGTCAGCTTCGAGGCGTCCCAAGCGTCGACGACGCCCGGGACGCGTCCGGTGTGAATGCACCATAACTCTCGGAGCTCAAATTTGCTTACCTGCAGCACATCTGACGGCCAGAAGTCGGAACTCATTATTATTATTGTTTTCTGACCAAATTCCGTTTTTTTTTTGGGTACCCCCTCGTATCGCTGCCCGCGACCTCGCGTGGCTCAGGTGCCCAGGCTACAGCAGCTCCAACTTCAGCGACCTCCACCAAAATTACTGCCTTCAAAGAGGAGCTGCTAACAACGCTCCGATCGGATTTTGTGGCCGTTCTCAAAGACGAAATCCGGATGGTTTTTGAGAGTGAAATGTCGGTCATCAAGACTGAAATTCAAGCCGCCAAGACGGAGCTTCTTAGCTTTAAAACGGCTGTGCAGACCCAGGTGACGGGGATGGAAAACACAACGAAGGAGATGGAGCGGGGACTTTCTGGATGCTCGGATGATGTAACCGAGCTACAGAACACTGTAAAACAACTTTCAATTCAGGTGGCTGCTTTGGAAAGTAAATGCGAAGACCTAGAAGGGAGATCTAGACGTAATAATATTCGAATATTGGGCGTACCCGAAGATCAAGGCAGCTGCAGCACAACTGCAATCTCCGCACTTCTGAAAGAAGCTTTCCAGCTGGAAAAGGCTCCGCTACTGGACAGAGCGCATCGGACCCTGCAGCCACCGCCAAAACAGGGAGCACCTCCGCGAGCCGTCATTGCTCGCCTTCACTACTTCCACGACTGCGCTAACATCCTGCGCCACGCCAGAGAACTGAGACGAGTGAAGGTCAAGGATTTAACCATCTCGGTGTATCCGGACTACACGGCAAAAGTTGCTCGTGCACGGGCGGCTTACAACGGCATCAGACAACAGCTGCGGGAGATCGAGGGAGTTGGCTTTGGAATACTTCACCCGGCCCGTCTTCGCATCACTCATAACGGAGTGGAGAAGGTCTTTTCCTCTCCGGAAGAAGCCCAGAGGTACATCACGCAAAACATGACTAAAACATGACTAAAACAGGTGCAGCGACTCAGTGACGGACATAGTGAAATTGATGCATTCTGCACAGACTGTCATGATGCTGCTAACCAGTGATAATTATAGCCAATGCTATTATACTCCTGTTAGCACATACATCCTAAGCATGCATAGTGCGCCACACTTTGCCGTGACGTGCCAAAATCAGCCTGCCAATGTATGTTCATCGTTCATGTCTTCTTATGATATGTTACTTTGAGACACCAGTTTATGTATCTGGTTGTAGTGATAAAAAGTTTCATATGACCGGTTAGATGTTTTCCAATATAATTTTCTTAGAAAATATTACTTTTTTACTTTACTGCCTAAAATGTTTATACATCTGTTGAGCTCAGCTCCTAGCTCAGTAGCTTCCCCTCCATAAGCACATGGTGCGGATTTTTGATATTTCCCAGACATTCCCATATTCCCAGACAGACATCTGCAGCCTGCTGTGTGGGGCCCTTATGTGCAGGAGGTGGAGAGCACACCACTGACACAACCTCTGATTCAACTGAACCCTGACGCCCCGGAGTTCGAAGCACATTCTTCTGCTGAGTTGCTGCCTGGGTCAGGCATAGGAGTGGATCAACCTCTTGCTCAGTCACGGGATCATGTCATCGTGGATATTCCAGAAAACAGTCTGTGTGACACATCACTTGAAGAGGAGAGGAGCAAAGATTCTCTGACAGTTAACAAAGAAACTGAAAAAACTCTGTCTGACCAGGAACATGTGCTTGTTACTCAGGAACATCAAGAGGAAGTTGATGTCACTCCAGAGACTGCATCAGTTCAACCAAGACGTTCCAACAGGGAGAGACACCCCCCACCCAAATTTACCTATGATGAGTTGGGAAAACCCCTGATTCTGGCTCTTCACTCATTCATTGAAAGCCTGCAAGTTCATATTTCTCAAATATCTAACTCTTACCAAGTGTCTTGTGAAGTTTAAATCGCATGCAGGGACTCATGCAGTTCAGAGGGGGAGAAATGTAACCAGGGTTAATGACCCCCAAGTTAATTATTGTGTCTGTTCTTGTATATTTCTGATTTCCCATTGATTGTTCAAAATTAGTGCTTCAAGTTGGTCACTAGGTGTCAGTAGAGAGCTGTCATTGTCCCTAGAAAGAGATTCTAGTGCACGAAAAAAGCTGGGAGTGGCTATCTCACTGAGATCCGCCATCTTGGTTGTCTCTCCTTGGCCTGCGCCAGACCATACAGACACTTTTGGAGCTGAAGATTTCTTTAAAGATAAGATTCTGATTATTTGTGTGACCGAGATCGACTGCAGGAGTTGACCAGATGCACCAGACCCCCATTGAACCCTGTGTGAACAGATATCCCGGAGAGTTATGGTGTTTTCAGAGTTGTCTTAGCACGCTGACTACTACAAAATGATGAGGAAAAAAAAACGTGAGCTCGTCTTAAAAACAAAACCAGTCGGGATATATTTGAGGGGAATTAATTATCTTTCTGTTGGTGTTGATTAGTATTTTGTTTTGCTCTGTTTTATGATTGCTGTTTTACTGTGATGATCATTGTTGCACGTGTGCAGATTGTAAAAGACTTTCCATGTGATCAGACATTTTATGTGTTGCTGAATCCTTCCATATTGTTGAACTGTTGTGAAATGGCAAAAGAAAGACTGAAATAATGAGGACTTTATTGAAAAGAATAGTTATATATTTGTGTGATTTATTGCCCTGCACATCTGTGCAGGCTGGTTTTTTTGGATCCCGTTCAGCGACCCCATTCTTCAGAGCTGCCACTCTGGGTGATGTCCATCTTCGTCCCCTTCTTCATCGTCTCCTTCCCCCATCTCCACCATCTTGGGCCATCCCATGGACACTCGTTTAAAAGGGGCGGTAGGATTTTTCTGAGTGCACGCAATAGTTTTTTTCTTTATTGGTTTTCTGGTTTTGATTGCCTGGCCGGCCAGTGTGTATTGGACATTTATCTTGACTGAAACAAAAAGATGTGGTCGAAATTATTGTTGTAAATAGTTGATTCTTGTTGATTCTTGTGTTGTTCCTTCAATATATTTTTGAACTGCCATTTGTTGTCATTGTGTCTTGAATTAAGGACAGAAGATCCAACTAAAAAGATATATCAGAGATTTTCAATCAAACTCCCTCCCGAACCTAAACCACACCTAAACCTGGTGCAGACGCGAAGGGAGGGTTACAAGCACATAGTGCGGATTTTGATATTTTGGGGAGAAAGTTTGAATCTGACCAATGTTTATGGATCAGTGGGTGGGAAGGGGGGAAAGGGAGTCTGTGGGATTTGTTCAGTTGTGGGTTTCGTTACTTATTTTTCTTTCTTTACCTGAGACATGTAATAGAAGAGGTCTGATGTGCATTTTATTATTTATGTTCATGCAGTGGTGGGCCGTCAGGGCCTGCAAGGCCTTCTCTGATGGCCTTAAAAGTATCTGAATTACAGACTGATGTAAATTATATTTTGTCCATAAATAATTAATAAATGATTCCAAACGGTATGTTCTGGTTCCTTTCATAGTTTTCCCGTGGTCGCGCTGCTTCCAGACATGTTTTTTTCATATTAAATCATTTAACCAATCAGATTTCAGGCATCATCTGTTGCTAGGGTCAAAGAAATCTGCCCGAGGCCTTCGCTATCCGTTCCTGATGGCGCAGTGAAGTAAAGTGAAGCGTCAAACAGACAGCTGCTTCAACCAATCAGATTTCGAGTTGGCGACTCAGCGCCTTCTAGCTTCTAACAACAGCAGATCCAGGCCCTCTGATTTACATTCACCAAGAGATACAGTAGGGGGCGCTATGCACCTAAGTTGTTGGTCGCCTACCTCAATTATTCCAAAGAAGAAGAAGAAGAAGAAGAAGAAGAAGAAGACCTGAAGAGAAATAAAACTTAGGCCAGAAATCCCACAGGGCAGCTGGACTTTCAGCCCTGGCTTTATGGAACTGAAACGCACGGATAATCTATATGACAGAGCAGTTGAACTCTTTTTGAGGAAGGAAAGGTGGATGGATTTTGTTTTCAAATGATTGGGATTTTGGTGAGTAAAATGTTCCTCTTTTCCTAAATAATATTGCTGTTTTATTAAGTTGATGCTCATTGTATGTGCACAGATGTAGTAGGAGACTTGTGCACTTCAGCAAAGGCATTTATTCTGGCTGCACAAGTATCTATCTGCTGTGCAACAACTCTTTATATGCATATCTGCATAATAAGATTTTTTTTGTAGACAAAATTGTTATTGAGGGGTGGATTGATTCAGGCGGATCTGTTCTGAAGGCCTTAGTGTGAAATGCACGGTCCGCCACTGTGTTCATGTATACTTATTGTTTTGGACTATGGCTCAGACTGTGAACACAGGAATAACAGCTTCATGTCCAGTCTCATTTGTGAGCTGGAATGTTAAGGGGATGAACCATCCCATAAAACGCAAAAAAGTTCTCACACACCTAAAAAACTTAAAGGTAGATATCGCTTTTCTTCAGGAGACTCACCTGGGGCTATCTGACCATCTCCGCCTGCGCACTAGTTGGGTTGGGGAAGTTTTTCACTCAAAGTTTCGGTCCAAATCAAGGGGAGCTGCTGTGATTATCAGTAAACATGCCTTTTGCTTCCTCTCACGTTGATGCGGACCCCATGGGCCGATTCATAATTGTTACTGGTAAACTCTTTTGCAAGCCTGTCACTTTAGTGAGTGTCTATGCCCCGAATTGGGACGACACAGCATTTCTGACAAATCTATTCTCTCGCCTTCCCGACCTAAATAAAAACAACTTGATATTAGGTGGAGATTTGAACTGTGTGTTATCTCCCTGCTTGGACAGAAGTTCTTCTAAGATGACCCCAAGTTCCAAGACAGCCACTTCAATCAGGCAGTTTCTTGACACTTATGGTGTAGCAGATGTCTGGCGCACTTTAAACCCAACAGCGCGTAAATATTCTTTCTTTTCAGCGGTTCACAAAACCTTTACTCGAGTTGACTGCATTCTGATGGATAAGCGTCTCCTTCCACTAGTTCAAGAAAGTGATTATGATGCAATCGTAATCTCCGATCCTGCTCCTCATAGGCTAAAACTTAATCTACCAACCATAAAACCTCTTTACAGACCCTGGCGTCTGAACGCATGGCTGCTGTCAGACAAAACATTTTCAGATTATATTTCTTCCCAAATTGATTTCTTTTTGGAAATTAATCAAACACCAAATATGTCACCATCAATGGTATGGGAAGCACTAAAAGCATATCTTAGGGGTCAAATCATTTCATACAACGCACAATTACACAAAATTAGAAACAGTCGTATTACTGAACTCATGAACAGGATCGCCAGTCTTGATTTGCAGTTAGCCAGGTCTCCAGCAGATGATGGCTTTAAAGAACGTCTACTACTTCAGAAAGAATTTGACCTTTTGTCTTCTCAAAAAGTGGAAAATCTCTTAATTAAATCTGGTTGTGCCTATTATGAGCACGGGGAGAAAGCAGGAAGCATTCTCGCACACCAGCTTCGGCAGAAAGCGGCAAGTCAGATAATACCAGAAATTCGAAATGAGTCAGGAGAGATTCATACGGACCATCAAACTATTAATGCATGCTTTGCAAGATATTTTGAGAGTTTGTATACATCTGAATCGCTGAAAGGTGACAATTTATTCGATTCATTTTTTGAAAATATTAAATTTCCTCACATAGACCTTGCATCAGCAACTGAACTAGAATCCCCATTTTCAATCAGAGAAATAGAATTGTCCATTAAAAGTATGCAAAACGGAAAATCTCCTGGCCCAGATGAGTTCCCAACAGAATTCTTCAAAATGTTTTCAAACAAATTAGCTCCTATACTACATTCTGTGTATGCTGAATCCCTTTCAACAGGCGTGCTGCCTGAAACTTTGTGACAAGCTACTATATCACTTATTTTAAAAAAGGGAAAAAATAAACTGGACCGCGGATCATATCGCCCCATCTCCTTGCTCAACGTGGACAGTAAAATTCTTTCAAAAATGATTGCTCGTCGCCTTGAAACAGTCCTCCCAACTATAATCTCTCCAGATCAGACGGGCTTCATAAAGACCCACCATTCTACTACAAATGTTCGGCGGTTGTACAATGTAATCTATAATCCTTCTCCACCCGACACATCTGAAGTGGTCATATCACTAGATGCTGAAAAGGCCTTTGATCGGGTGGAGTGGGACTTTTTATTTTATACCCTCAAAAAATTTGGTTTTGGGCCCAATATTCTATCATGGATTAAAACCTTATACAGTTCTCCAATGGCAGCAGTACGGACCCACAATAATATATCACTCTATTTGCACTAACTCGTGGGACTAGGCGGGGATGTCCACTCTCCCCTCTCCTTTTTGCAATCTTTATTGAGCCACTAGCTTTAGCTTTACGTAGCAACAAGGATATTAAAGGTATTACAAGAGCAGGGTTGGAATGCAAAATCTCGCTATATGCAGACGACATGTTGCTTTACTTGTCTGACATATCCTCCTCTCTTCCCCCTACCTTAGATCTCTTAGATAAATTTGGTAAGATCTCTGGGTATAAGATAAACAAACAAAAAAGTGAACTGATGCCGGTAAATTTAACTATAAAAGAACAATCCTTTGTACATGCATTTCCCTTTAAGATTTGCAGGGAAAAGATAAGATATTTGGGTGTCTGGGTCACACACAAATTTAAAGATCTTTTTGATGCAAACTTTCCATCTTTCCTGTCCTCCCTTAACGAGGATATAGATCGATGGGGCCTGCTACCACTATCTTTGGCAGGTAGGATTAATACCATCAAAATGACTCTTTTGCCCAGACTTTTATATTTGTTTCAATGCATTCCAGTCTTTTTAACCAAAACGTTTTTCATTTCCCTAGACAAAAATCTATTGTCTTTTATTTGGAATAAAAAGAAACCCCGGATACGCAAAGCTATATTACAGAGACCTCGCCAGGAGGGAGGACTAGGTTTACCGAATTTTCAGTTTTACTACTGGGCTGCAAATATTAAAATGATTTCCTACTGGCTGCAAAACAAAGGAACAGCAGGTGCTCCTGACTGGCTGATTTTAGAACAAAATTCCTGTAATGTCTCATTGAACGCTTTATTATGCTGTAGCATTCCACTCCCCGACCCATTGTCTAAATATACATCCAACCCTGTTGTTATCCATTCATTAAACATTTGGAAACAGTTTAGACAGCATTTCAATATCTGTCATTTCTCGTTACTTTCCCCTATTTTAGGAAATCCTGTTTTCACACCCCCTCTGACAGATGGTTTATTTAGTACATGGCCTCAATATGGGATCTGTTCTTTTAATGACATGTTCATTGATGGGGTGTTTGCATCATTTGAGCAGGCTATGCTGAAGTTTGGTCTTCCCAGGTCCCATTTCTTCAGATGCTTACAGATTCGTAGCTTCATCTCATCTAATATAGTTCATTTTCCCTCAAAACCCTCACAGACACTGATAAATTCTATTAATAATCTCATATCATCTCGAAGGAGCAAAACAGGGGATATATATTCCATATTAGTAAATGAAGAGTCCATAACCCTTAATGCCCTTAAAAACCAATGGGAAGGAGATCTTGGTACAGAAATTTCTGAGTCTGTATGGTTGGAAATGATCAAACAAATATACACATCCTCAATTTGTATGAAACACACTGTTATGCAGTTCAAAATTTTCTATCGATTGCACTGGACCAAGGTTAAATTGTCAAGGTTTGTGCCAAACATAAACCCCATGTGTGATCGCTGCAAATGATTCCAAGCCACTTTGATCCACATGTTTTGGGGACGTCCTAGTCTGTCTAATTACTGGTCACTGATTTTTAAGTTACTTTGTGAAACTATAGGACTCGTATTAGAACCATCTGCATTTCTCGCTCTCTTTGGGGTGGTGACACAAAAGGTAGCGATTAATAAATATTCCCAAAACCTCTTGTCTTTTGCCACACTAATAGCTAGACGACAGATTTTGATTAGATGGAAAGACCTCCACCCTCCAACATTCAAACAGTGGATTAGAGACATGCTTCATTTTATTAAGTTAGAGAAAATCAAGTACACAATAAGGGGGTCAGCCGACACATTCTTAATGATATGGCAACTGTGGAGGAGGGGCGTGGTTTGCTCTCGGCTGCAGGAGAGAAGGAGGCGGGGAAGCTGCTCAGGGAGCCGGTGTCCAAGGTGCAGCAGGTGCTGGCAATTGATGTGATTACTCTCTCCTGCTTGGAGTAGTGTGCTGGACCGGGCGGAGAGGAGAGAGAGGAGCAGAGCTGAACTGAGCAGCAGACTGGAGAGGACGCGCACGCCAGCCTGGAAAGGCTGAAGACTGGAGCGACCCGGATCGAGGTCTGCACGGTGTGGCGGCGGCGGCGGCTCGAGAAGCCCGCCAAATTGAGGGGTGGGGATTGGGCCCACTGATTGGACAATAAAGGAAGTTCAAACTCATGGCTGTGGTTCCACTCGTGTCTAGCCGACCCACGGTGGCACTTGTGTGTCACAGCAACCTTTTCTCAGTCAAATTGATGTTAAGTCCTGATAATTTTGTGGATGTATAGCCCCAGGGGGTCTATGAATACAACAAAAAGCTCCGAAGAAAAGCTGGAGGATTGCCTGAAATGTACCCTGTGTCCATATGTCTTTTGATGTTCTGAGTTTGACCTCTGGAAATTGTAACTACAGTTTGCTTTACTTTACTCTGTTTCACCCTTTTTTTTTAACTCCCTGTTTTTTGTCTCCCAATTGATAAGTTCATTAATATATGAGGTTGGGGGGGTGCTTTATTGTATTTTATTTAATTCATTTATTTTATATAGTTGGCCTACTTTATTTCTGTACGCATTTTCGTAAAACACAGTTACATGATTGTAAATTGTTAAAGATGCACTGCAAATTAATAAAGAAACCTTGTAAAAAAAAAAATGATACATACGTTGGAAACGAACGGAAACTGCGGACACGAGCTTTAAACGCTGTTTCTTTCATCCATACTGACCGATCTGTGATGGGCCAGCCGTCCAGAACATGTGTCACATGTTTTCATGAACACACAGAACCCAGGACTCATTCACACACTGAATACTGTCACTGCCTGTCAGGTCATTCAAGTAAAATGTGATCAACAGTAATCAGCATTTCCAGCATTAGACATATAACTCCTGAATTAGCTGAATTAGCTAACATAATTGCCAACAATCCCCTGGATGTGCTTTTTCTCAGTGCTGTACTGAGGATGACGCTTTTTGCAGCCCTGACAATGATCCCTGTGATAGCACGATGTGATGAAATATGCATTTAAAATGACAAACACAATTTATAAAACATTTTCAGATCACACTACAGTAGCAGTAATCATAAAGCCGTGCCAGCGACAGGAACATACAAAATACTTGAATACAAACAATTTGCTCCAAAGCGATTTTAAACACAAACTGCCAGAAAAGCTCATTTAATGGCAACATTAAGATGAGGAAGAGGAGCAGGAACTGTTAGGAGCGACTTCAGAGCATCAGACAGCGAAACTGCTACCTGTGATGTATGTAAAATAAAAATAAAAATGTAAACATTTTTTTAAAAAAGCCTAGTAAAAAGTATCGGTATCGGTATCGGCGATACTGGCCCAGTATTTACTTGGTATTGGATCAATACCAAAATTTGGAGTATCGCCCACCTCTAATGCCCACCCCCGTTCTAGGCCAAAACATGTCAGCAAGGTAATGTAGCAGCAGCACGGTGGCGTCCGGCTCATTTCAATGGGATTGTTGAAACGCTTCATAGTCACTGACAGTCTCACAATCCATTGTCATTCATGAAGTGTTGAGCTGTCTGCAGTCCAGGACATCATCAGCCTCATCCCCAGCTCCTCTAATCCCCTGTCCTCTACAACGAACAGACCAAGCGGAGTTTCCGGTTGAGTGAACGCAGGCGCGCTCTGCTGCCGCTGCTCACCGGCATGCTGGTGCATCCTGCTGCCGCTGCTCACCGCAAGCTAACTGGCTACCTGCTCTTCACCTGGCTCCACGTCATTGCCTCTCTTCAACGCCTTCCGGTGTGGGCCTGTAGGGGTTTTGTGTGGTCCATATTGGCCTGGACTGTCTTGTCACTCCTCCATCTACCGGTGGAAGGAATCCTGCAGTACTCGGCGGCAGAGCTACTCCGGCTGCGCTCGCACCGGTCCGGACCTCCACCAGCAGCTCTGAAGCTCCACCTGGACATCGGCTTCCAGCCTCACCCGAGGTACGTCCACCGTGGCTCTCGGCGGGGCTTTCTCTTCGGCTGCTCCAAAGGGATTCCTTCCATCTAGTCTTCTACTCGCCGTCATTCCAGAAACACCGGCCGGTCTGTTAACCACAGAATGTTAGCCTGCCTGGGTAGGTCGGCTAATGCTCCAGCTGCTCCGCTCTCCAGCGACAACACCGACGTCAGCTTCGGTCTGCTGAACATCCGCTCCCTCACGGGCAAAGGACAACTCATTCGGGACCATCTTATGGACCGTAAGTTTGACTGTCTTTGTTTAAATGAGACGTGGCAACCTCCTGGTGACTTTTCCCAGCTGAACGATGCTACTCCGCCGGGGTTTGTTTAAAATCAACAAACCTCGAGGCTCGGGTCGCGGTGGCGGTCTCGCGATACTACACCGTGAGAAGTGGAAGGTCCTCCCCGTCTCTCTGCCTGCTCTCTCGTCCCTGGAATGCCTTGCTTGTCAGATCTCCGGCGCCACTCCTGCAATCATCGCCACAGTCTACCATCCCCCCAAGCCCCATTCCGATTTTTTAAACGAAGTTTCTGTCCTTCTCACCCACCTTGCCACTCTCTCTCCAAATGTCATTCTGCTGGGTGACTTCAACATACACATGAACAATCCTGCTCTTCCCCTTACCAAGGACTTCTCCTCATCACTCAGCAGTTTTGGTTTTCAGCAGTTTGCAGATTTCCCCAGTCACGTCAAAGGACACACCCTGGACTTAACCTGCTGCTCCGGTCTCACTCCTTCCAACTGTTCTGCTGTTCACCTTCATATTACAGACCATTTTCTTCTCTCATTTAATGTCCCCCTCCGTCTCTCCGTTTCCAAGACCCCCCGTGTCATTTCATTCCGCAACATTAAGGATATTAACATGGACTCCCTCTCCCCCTGCATCTCCACCCTGACTTTGGACTCTTCCTCCACCCCCGATGACCTTGTCTCCCTGGACAATAATGGACTCACTCACATCCTCAACTCACTCACTCCTGAAAAATCTCGCTCTGTTTTCTTTACCCGGTGTGCTCCCTGGTTTACTCCTGTTCTCCGTAATATGAAATCCAAAAATCATCAGCTTGAAAGACCCTTTTGTAAATCTGGACTCAACATTCACAAAGACATGTTTACTGCTCATTTATCTCTTTATAAGGACTCAATTTCCCAAGCTAAATCAGAATTTTACTCCGATCTCATCTGCTCCAATGCAAGCAGCAGTAAGACATTCTTTTCGGTTTTCAACAGCATCATCCAGCCCCCTGACTCTCTACCCCCCCCACCTGGACTCTGCAGAGTCCTGTAACTCTCTCCTCCAGTTCTTTAATGACAAGGTTTTGATAATCCACCAACATCTCAGCTCCACTACCTCTCTTCTCCCCTCCTCTGAACCTCTCCCGCCATCTCATCTACTTTCCACCTTTGAACTCCCTCCCGCCTCTGATATCTCCGTCCTCATCACCAAGTCCAAGCCCTCGACCTGTCAGCTGGACCCCCTCCCCACAGTCCTGGTCAGATCCTGCCTCCCCTCTCTACTCCCCCTCATATCAGCCATCATCCACTCCTCGCTGTCCTCTGGAACTGTTCCCGCTCTTTTTAAATCTGCAGCTGTCAGCCCCATCCTGAAGAAACCTGGTTCAGATCCCAACAACTTCCTCTTCATCATATACCTCCTTCCCCTTCGGTAACTTTTTCTGGAAGTTCGGTATTAATTTTCACTGCTACGTGGACGACACCCAGCTCTATCTCTCCAGTAAACCAAACTCCACTCTCCCACCCTCCTCTCTCACCCTCTGCATCGCTGAAATCAAATCCTGGTTCACCTCAAATTTCCTGAAATTAAATAGTGATAAAACTGAACTTCTTCTTGTTGGCACCAAGTCCTCACTCTCCAAATCAAACAGGTTGTCCCTCACAGTGGACAGCTCCACAGTGTCCCCCTCCCCTCAGGTTAAAGTCTGGGTGTCGTCCTCACAGCTCACTCTCTTTCCACTCCCACATTAATAACATCACTCGGTCTGCTTACTTCCACCTACGCAATATAAACCGTCTCCGCCCCTCCCTCACCCCTCTCTCGCCCCTCCCTCACCCCTCACACCACTGCCATCCTGGTCCACAGCCTCGTCACCTCCCGCCTCCACTACTGCAACTCACTCCTCTTTGGCGTCCCCCACAAATCCCTCCATCAGCTCCAACTGGAACTCAGAACTCAGCAGCTCGTATCGTCACCAAAACCCCTTCCTCTCAGCACATCACCCCCGTCCTCCAGCAGCTCCACTGGCTCCCTGTGAATTTCCGGATCATTTTCAAAATACTTCTGTTTACATTTAAAGCCATCCACAACCCCCCCCCCCCCCAATCTGCCTGATCTCATACACGTGGCCCCCTCTCATGCTCCCTCAGGTCCTCCTCTCTCCACCTCTCTGTGCCCCCATCCCCCCCAGCACCATGGAGAGCAGAGCAGTCAGCTGCTCTGCTCCCCAACTCTGGAACTCTCTCCTCCAGACATCCGCAACCTCGATTCTCTATCTCAGTTCAAATCCAGACTCAAAACTCTGTTTTAATCAGCCTATCATTTGTAACCTCATTATTTCTTTTAATTCACTGTTATTATGTTTTCTGTAGTTTTTTGTAATGTGTTTTAATCTTTTGTAAAGTGTTGTTGGGGGTTTAGAAAGGCGCTGTGAAATGAATTGTATTATTTTTATTATTATTATTATTATTATTATTATTATTATTATTATTGTTATTATTATTATTATTACAACCACCTCTGTGTGGCCATCTGCTCCACCTCCGACTGCTCCCCCTGAGTTCTCCATATCCCAGCCTCTTCACGCTCCAGCAGGAGATGCACAGCCTGCTCCGGGTCCTGAGCATCACTGGCTCCCAGCAGAGATGAAAAAAATTAGAACTGGGCAACGATTAAATTTCTTAATCGCGATTAAGCGCATCCCAATCCTGGAGTTATCGCGATTAATCGCGATTAAAATGGCCCATTTGAAGTTTACCGAGGCCATTCAAAATGTGTGTGTAATAATTTTACAATTCATCAAATATGATTTATAATAGCTTAAAATACCAATCTTTACCAATATTGTGACCCCAACACACACACACACACACACACACACACACACACAAATACACACACCACCAACAGCAGAGCAGATGAAAAATTTAAGTTTCTTTTGAGGCCACTTCCTCAAACTTCATTCTGTCTCTGAGCCTCAGACACAGAAGACAGCCTAAATTCAGTCACGCCGAATTGTGCCTCATATTTACCTTATTAAGCCCGATTGTGTGTTGAAGGAACATGTACCATATTGGCCCGAATATAAGACGACTCCGATTATAACACGACCCCTATTTTTCAAAGATCATTTTGTGAAGAAAAAAAAAATGCTGAAGACAATAAGGTCACTCATAAAACAACTTTTTACTATACTATTATTATAAACTAAAAAACTCACAACTGAAATAACATTTCACGAGATATAAAATGAAAAAATATAGAGTATTGAATAAAAAATATATTCTCTTTCTCAAAATAAGAAACAATAAGCAACAAATAAGAACCTCAAGGGGTCCAAACTGCATAAATGATGTAAATAACTTTCCAGCTCCTTCAGCTGAATCAGGCTCTGGTGGTGGACATTCTGTCTTTCCGTTTTTCAGAGACGTATTCACTCTCCCTTCTATCAGTCTCTCTGAAGCGTCTCTCAGGACCACGGAAAGCTTTTCTCATAGCGTTAGCATCTGTAGTGTTTTTTCTGTGCTCTCCAATAAGAACGAGGCTCTGCTCCACCAGACCTCCTGGCGGCTTGGCAGTAGTTTGATGACTCTGCTGCGTTGATCACCATCAGTTTAAAGTTGGTATCATAACTTCTCCTCTGTTGTTTGCTCAGTTGTCCAGCGTTCAGCCCCTTTGTTCCAGATGATCCACCATTTTTCATCAGATCATTTGATCTCATTTCATCGCTCCACTCGCTCTCTGCTCAGTGATACTTTGGCTCCATCTAGCGGCGCGGATGCGTATTGACCATCTACCGTAAGTCCGCGATTATAACACGACCCCACTTTTGAGGATGCAATTTCTGGGAAAAAATATCGTCTTATATTCGGGCCAATACGGTACTTTTTTTGCGTGGTTTCAGCGCCCAAAAAAGACCCAGCGAGTCGAAACATTGCACCAGCAAAACACATGATTTAAGTTTCATTTTCATTTTTGTCGTATTTGCGTTCCTTATTTCAATTTGTGCCTTTTCCTCGTGATTTTTCTAATAATTCGGCAGAGTTCAATATGGCAAATAATGAGGAATGGACTGTGTTTTACAGTAAAAAGCGCGTGTGGGTTTTTTGACGCTCAGCTGGAGCGCGGTGTGACTCTCGGGATGCAGGACAGTTTCAGCTTGCCCCCCCCCCCCCCCCCCCCCCCCCACTACCCTGTGTGCTGAAAGCAGCTCACAGGTGTCGATGTACACAAGAAAGCTCCCAAAGTCCTGGATGTTCTGAGTGATTATTTTTTTATTGTTTTTAAATGCCCTGTCTCAACTGTTTGTCTGTTTTTCATGTTCTTCTCATGTTTGCTCATCTTCTTAGCTCAGCTCAGCTCAGCTCAGTCCTGCGTTGTTTAGTTCCTGCATTCCTGGAAGTAAAGAAGTTCAAATCTGCCTGTCTGCCTGGGTGGGTGTTTCCATCCCGCTCTGTGACACTTTGAGTTCCTCCTTAAACGTGGTCAGCTCCTTTTTCCTGTGTTGTTTGAGCTCTCCTATCTCGCTTTTTATGCTACGTAGCCTTGGTGTAGAGCTGCGCTGCTAGCTGTTAGCATGTCTCCGTCAGCCGAGTCCTCTTCCACAGCCAGCTCTTCTTGTTTGTTTGGGAGTTTTGGTGTTTGTCGTTTGCTCCGTTTGTGGTGCTGATTTGTCCGGGACTTGCAGGAGCCGGTTTTAAGCCACCATCTCCCTCTCTGCCCCCCTTTTTTTTCTTTTTTCTTGTTGTGCATCGTAACCTTGAGGCAGGCACACAGAATTAGTCCTCCTCCACCTGGGGACGGAGGCAGCGACCGAAAGTAGTCCTGATCCTCCTGCAGACTCTGTGGATCCGCTTGATGAATGTCCTGAAACGGCCATGGTGGAGCACAGAGGAATCAGGGGCCTCGGACGACTCAGGGGCCTCAGACTGCTCGGGCGGTAGAATTGGCTCAAGGGCCACTGGCGGCTCGGGGCTGGAAGCCTCTTTACGGGCCACTGACGGCTCGGGGCTAGAAGCCTCCTCGGGGCTGGGAGACTCCTCGGGGTACACAGATGGCTCGGTAGACGGCTTGGGGCTAGAAGCCTCCTCGGGGGCCACAGGCGGCTCGGGGCTGGAAGCCTCTTCGAGGGCCACTGGCGGCTCGGGGCTGGAAGCCTCTTCGAGGGCCACTGGCGGCTCGGGGCTGGAAACCTCTTCGAGGGCCACTGGCGGCTCGGGGCTAGAAGCCTCTTCGAGGGCCACTGGCGGCTCGGGGCTCGAAGCCTCCTCGGGGGCCACAGGCGGCTCGGGGCTGGAAACCTCTTCGAGGGCCACTGGCGGCTCGGGGCTGGAAACCTCTTCGAGGGCCACTGGCGGCTCGAGGCTAGAAGCCTCTTCGAGGGCCACTGGCGGCTCGAGGCTAGAAGCCTCTTCGAGGGCCACTGGCAGCTCGGGGCTCGAAGCCTCCTCGGGGGCCACAGGCGGCTCGGGGCTGGAAACCTCTTCGAGGGCCACTGGCGGCTCGAGGCTAGAAGCCTCTTCGAGGGCCACTGGCGGCTCGGGGCTCGAAGCCTCCTCGGGGGCCACAGGCGGCTCGGGGCTGGAAGCCTCTTCGAGGGCCACTGGCGGCTCGAGGCTAGAAGCCTCTTCGAGGGCCACTGGCGGCTCGAGGCTAGAAGCCTCTTCGAGGGCCACTGGCAGCTCGGGGCTCGAAGCCTCCTCGGGGCCACAGGCGGCTCGGGGCTGGAAACCTCTTCGAGGGCCACTGGCGGCTCGAGGCTAGAAGCCTCTTCGAGGGCCACTGGCGGCTCGGGGCTCGAAGCCTCCTCGGGGGCCACAGGCGGCTCGGGGCTGGAAGCCTCTTCGAGGGCCACTGGCGGCTCGAGGCTAGAAGCCTCTTCGAGGGCCACTGGCGGCTCGAGGCTAGAAGCCTCTTCGGGGGCCACAGGCGGCTCGGGGCTGGAAACCTCTTCGAGGGCCACTGACGGCTCGGGGCTGGAAGCCTCTTCGAGGGCCACTGACGGCTCGGGGCTGGAAGCCTCTTTGAGGGCCAATCGTGGCCTGGGACTTGGAGACTGCACGGGGGCCACAGACGGCTCGGGGCTGGAAGCCTCTTCGAGGGCCACAGACGGCTCGGGGCTAGAAGCCTCCTCGGGGCTGGGAGACTCCTCGGGGTACACAGATGACTCGGAAGATGGCTTGGGGCTAGAAGCCTCCTCGGGGGCCAGAGGCGGCTCGGGGCTGGAAGCCTCTTCTAGGGCCACTGACGGCTCGGGGCTGGAAGCCTCTTCGAGGGCCACAGGCGGCTCGGGGCTGGAAGCCTCTTCGAGGGCCACTGACGGCTCGGGGCTGGAAGCCTCTTCGAGGGCCACAGGCGGCTCGGGGCTGGAAGCCTCTTCGAGGGCCACAGGCGGCTCGGGGCTGGAAGCCTCTTCGAGGGCCACAGGCGGCTCGGGGCTGGAAGCCTCTTCGAGGGCCACTGACAGCTCGGGGCTGGAAGCCTCTTCGAGGGCCACTGAAGGCTCGGGGCTGGAAGCCTCTTCGAGGGCCACAGGCGGCTCGGGGCTGGAAGCCTCTTCGAGGGCCACTGACGGCTCGGGGCTGGAAGCCTCTTCGAGGGCCACAGGCGGCTCGGGGCTAGAAGCCTCTCCGAGGGCCACAGGCCAGTTGGGGCTAGAAGCCTGTCCGAGGGCCACAGGCCAGTCGGGGCTGAGAGAGTCCTTGGGGGCCACAGGCCAGTCGGGGCTAGAAGCCTCTCCGAGGGCCACAGGCCAGTCGGGGCTGTGAGAGTCCTTGGGGGCCACAGGCCAGTCGGGGCGAGAAGCCTCTCCGAGGGCCACAGGCCAGTCGGGGCTGAGAGAGTCCTTGGGGGCCACAGGCCACTTGGGGCTAGAAGCCCCTCCGAGGGCCACAGGCCAGTCGGGGCTGTGAGAGTCCTTGGGGGCCACAGGCCAGTCGGGGCGAGAAGCCTCTCCGAGGGCCACAGGCCAGTTGGGGCTAGAAGCCTGTCCGAGGGCCACAGGCCAGTCGGGGCTGAGAGAGTCCTTGGGGGCCACAGGCCAGTCGGGGCTGGAAGCCTCTCCGAGGGCCACAGGCCAGTCGGGGCTGTGAGAGTCCTTGGGGGCCACAGGCCAGTCGGGGCGAGAAGCCTCTCCGAGGGCCACAGGCCAGTCGGGGCTGAGAGAGTCCTTGGGGGCCACAGGCCACTTGGGGCTAGAAGCCCCTCCGAGGGCCACAGGCCAGTCGGGGCTGTGAGAGTCCTTGGGGGCCACAGGCCAGTTGGGGCGAGAAGCCCCTCCGAGGGCCACAGGCCAGTCGGGGCTAGAAGCCTCTCCGAGGGCCACAGGCCAGTCGGGGCTGTGAGAGTCCTTGGGGGCCACAGGCCAGTCGGGGCGAGAAGCCTCTACGAGGGCCACAGGCCAGTCGGGGCTGAGAGACTCTTTGGGGGCCACAGGCCAGTCGGGGCTGAGAGACTCTTTGGGGCCCACAGGCCAGTCGGGGCTGTGAGAGTCCTTGGGGGCCACAGGCCAGTTGGGGCGAGAAGCCCCTCCGAGGGCCACAGGCCAGTCGGAGCTAGAAGCCTCTCCGAGGGCCACAGGCCAGTTGGGGCTAGAAGCCCCTCCGAGGGCCACAGGCCAGTCGGGGCGAGAAGCCCCTCCGAGGGCCACAGGCCAGTCGGAGCTAGAAGCCTCTCCGAGGGCCACAGGCCAGTCGGGGCTTAGAGAGTCCTTGGGGGCCACAAATGGCATCTGTCCCTGGATGGAGTCCTTGACTGCAGAGACCTCCAGGTTCTGCTGGGAGGCGATCAGGCTGGAAGAAGAAGGACAGTCAGTGATTGGTCAGAAGCAGCAGCAGCTCTCAGGTGAGACTCGAACAGAAACTTACTACTGAGTGTGGCGGGGGTCCTGCCTCAGGTGGCTCATGGAGATGAAGGGGTGCTGCAGAGCCTCGTGAGGCCTCAGCCTGAGACGCCCGTCCAGATCCAGCATCCCCTTCAGCAGGTCCACAAGAGCCTTCCTGTCCTCCAGCTCGCTGTCGTGGTGGTGTGGATGGATCTGGATGAGGAAACACAGTCAGATCAGGGGATTTGGTCTGATTCTTCACAGCATTCCTTTGGTGAAGCACAGGAAGAGGAATGGAAGGTTCCACACCTCCAGGGCTTCACTTCTTTCAGACATGAAATCAGCTCAGTGAGATGTATTTGGATCAAACTTCGTATTGTTCCAATCTAGGATTTTTTTTTTTCCTTTATGCTTCATTAGTTCATTGATTTTATATCTTTTAGCTGACTGATATAGAAGATAGAAGACATGGAATAGAATAGAAGCAGTGAAGATTTCAAAGCGCTGTGATGAACAGTCCAGAGCAGGGCCTGGGTGAAGTGTCGGTGTGGGTGACTGGGGCAGGTTGTAAAGTGACTGGAACTGAGGAAGGGAAGAAGGTCCAAGAGCAGAGCAGAGGAGACTTACATGAACCAGCTGGTCCAGGCAGCTCAGCGTCGTGAAGGGGGAACACGCTGTTGTTTGGTAGCCGGTGCCCGCAAAATATTCTTCTGGTGTCTGAAGAAACAGAGTGAAAAGAACAGTTTTAGAATTCTTCAAGGAAAATGATGAAAGCAGCTTCAGTGGAAGAGGACAGGTGAACTTACCCGCAGCCTAAAGCGTGGACGGCCTGGAGCAAACTGCCTGACGAAAAACGCTTGGGAGAACATCCCGGCCTGGATCAGCCGGTCCTCTGGCTGGCCCAGAATCTGCACCATGAACCTCACCTGCAGACACAAATCACACACACACACACACACACACGAGCTTAGACTCTTTCCAGGGTTTCTACCTGCTTGTGGAGACATGTTGAGGAAGCAGACCTACCGTCTGGTATTCGCAGTGTGACGGGAAGAGGTTGATTCCCAGGAGGAGGAAGGCCAGCGTGCAGCCCAGCCCCCACATGTCGATGGCCTCGGTGATGGGGAGGCCGAGCCAGATTTCCGGGGCCCTGAGGAGGAAAGACAGGAGCACAATCTGTCAGATCTACTGGCTGACTGAGAGCAGCCACAGAACAGTGAGGTTCAGAAGAACGCGAGAAGCGTGGACTGAACCAGGACCCTGCAGGGTCAACCTACCTGTAGGCCACAGCCTGAAGCAACTCTCCTTGCTGTATTGTGACAGCTGATCGAGCCAGCCCGAAATCGATCAGCTTCACCCTCAGTGGCTGATTCACTGCATCCACCAGCATTACGTTGTCCGTCTTGACGTCTGAGTGGACCACACCCAGACTGGCCAGAGCGTCCAGAGCCACCAGAAGCTGCACAAACAAAGCATGAGAGGTCAGGTTAGTGATGCTGACAAGGATGAGGACTCACTCTTTTCTCATTATTGGCACAAAGAATACAAACCTGCTTGGCGATCGGGCGGATTTCACTACAAGGCATGGGAGCCCACTTCCGTGTTCCCATGAACTGGTACAAATCCAAGTCCAGCATTTCAAAGGCCATGCAGGGGCGGCCCATGCTATTAAAGCATTCATAAAACTGCACCACATTGCAGAGGTCCGCATCCAGCACTGCTATGGTTCTTAATGCGTTCAGCTGGGGAGGAAAGAGGAAAATATGTCAATGATTCCAACGAAAAGAAAAAAAAAAACACATTCCAGTTCTTATAGTGCCGTGGGAAAAGAAATGTGAGCATGGACATATCTCCAGAGGCCCAAACAGCTACCTCGCGCCAGACGTCCTCTCCATCCCTCTTCAAGACCTTGATTGCCACGTTCCGTTTGTCGTCCAGCTTCTGGCCTTTGACAACCTTCCCATAAGAGCCTTCCCCCATGAGGTCTGTGATCAGGTAGGTGTGTCTGAAGCTGTAGATAATCTGTCCCGGGCTAAAATCTGGTGCTGTCAGTGTGGAGAGAGAGAGAGAGAGAGAGAGAGAGAGAGAGAGAGAGAGAGAGAGAGAGAGAGAGAGAGAGAGAGAGAGAGAGAGAGAGAGAGAGAGAGAGAGAGAGAGAGAGAGAGTGAGTTCAGTCCAAATAAATCAACTGTGTTAACGCTGAAGAAACATGTGTTGCTGAGATGAGATGAACACAGGCCGCCCTGCTGACCCCAGCTTTGAAAAAGAGACTGGAATCAGGACAAATCTAGATCTGAAGCTCAAACATCTCAGTATCTTTAGATGTTTGAGCTTCTTGAGGCTCCAGCATACTGAGGAGCTGGACTCCATTCTTTACCAATTGATTTGTGCCTAACATGAACATCATATCCAATAAGATATGAAACTGAAACATCAGCTGCATGATGGGGTCAGGTGTTTGCAGCTGTGTGTCCTGGATTCACTGAGTTTCTTCCCCAAATGTCTCCCAGTCTCAGCCTTTGAACTGTGTTTTCCTTTAAACAGTGTGAGAACCAAAGTGAAGCTGCTGAGTCAGCAGGACTTTCTCAAATCTCTTACCAGAGGCCTGTAAAGACAGTAAGTGCGACAGGGATCCGGGTGCTAATTGCTTTTCCATATCTGCTGACGCTGGTGAAATCTCAGATGAAGTGTGTGTTTGCTTCTGTCGTCTGAATACGGTGTTTCCCTCTGTTGTGAAACTGTGTTTCCCTCTGTAGTGAGAAAACTGCGTGTCTCTCTGTCCTGTGAAAACTGCCTTCGTCAAGTGAGTCTTTGGAACAATGGCCAAGAGCAGAGTAAAGCAGCAGAGGGAAGCAGTGGTGAGAGATAGAAGCTCTGGTGACCTCATCACGACGGATGACATCATCACCTCAGTGTCTGTGGGATGTGTTTATGCTGGTTGCCGGGGCGACGCTGTCCATCTTCTCAACATGTTAAAAACATGGAGGAGAAGATTCGCGGAAGTAAGGGGGGGCGCTATGGAGCGTGTGGGTGGATAGACGTGCTCCGAGAGAACCGGACTTTTACATACTAATTAGCCTTACACTCTGCAAATGTAATCTTCTTGACAACGTCTGAAGTCACTGAGAACCTCTCCGCATCGTTACTGGATTCACTCGCCAAGAGAAAGATGCCCACACGAGGAAATAAAGACACCGTTAAAGGAGGCCGCACATCGCCGCTCTCTCCCGACCGATCTGCCCTGCCGACCGCCTTTGCTAGCGCGGCCGAATCGACGGCTAGCGGCGCCCTGGATGCTAAGATCCTGCAAACGATGATGGACGCCCTAAAGGTAGATCTTTTCGCCAAAATGGATGGCATTGCTGCCAAGCTTCGCACCGAAATTAAGTCTGCAAACGATGAGCTGAAGGCTTCTATTGAGCCACTCCAACAACTGGTTGACTCACATGTGAAGATCATAAAGGACCTGGAGCTAAGCGCTAGCGACCATAGTAGCCGGCTGAGTGAGCTCGAGGCTAATGTTAGCATGCTAACGGCTCAGGTGACTCGTTTGTCTGCACACTGCGAAGACTTGGAAAGCAGATCACGCAGGAACAACATCCGCTTGGTTGGTGTTCCAGAGGATCTTGAAGGAGCCAGAATCACAGACTTTATCGCCACTATGCTGCAGGAGACTTTAGGTCTGATGGAGAAGCCTTTACTGGATCGAGCTCACCGTACCCTTCGCGAAAAGCCCAAGCCTGGAGCTCCACCTCGACCTATAGTTTCCCGGGTCCACTTCTTCCACGTCCGGAACCTGATTCTACAGCGCGCTGGGGAGGCATCTCCACTCCTGTATAAAGGCAAGAGGATCTCGATATTTCAGGACTTCACCACCTCCATTGCTAAGAAACGGGCAGCGTTTGGGCCCGTTAAGCGCTTACTGCGTTCCATCACAGGGGTGAAGTACGGTTTGCTTTACCCAGCTACTCTGAAGATAACTCTATCAGACGGAACCTCTCGTCAGTTTGGCGATCCTTCATCAGTGGCTGAGTTCATTGAACAGAATTTAAGGTGAACTGTTTCTGTACTCTCTTACAGTGAGCGGTTAGTGCCTTACTTCAGTGTGTTATCTCGTGTTTTTCTTCATGTATTGGGGGTGGGGGGGGGGGGGGGGGAGAGGGGGGAAAAGGGAGGAAAGAGAGGATGGGGAGAGGGGAGAGGAAAGAGGGGAGAACAAAAGGAGGGGGGGGAAAGAAGGGGGAAAAAAGAGAGGAAGTCTGTTATGTGTCTCCCCTCTCCGTTGGTATAGTATTCCAATGTTGGGAAATTACTATCTGATGTTTGAGAGGTTACTTGGGACCACTTTTGCAGTTCTCACATTTTTTTTTTTCTCTTTCTCCTCTTCTTGGATGTAAATAAAATAGAAAGCTGAATAAAATTATGTATTTACTCCTTTGTATATGTATATGTGTATGTATAAGTATATATATATATATATATATATATATATATATATATATATATATATATATATATATATATATATTCCCTTTTTTTATGGATTTACAATTTATCTCTGCTACTCTCACTTTGCATCTCAGCTTGGTCACCTTTATTTTTTATGTATTTATCTATTTTTTTTCTTAAGCACAGAATTCTGTTACTTTCATATTGATGAGTTTTCTTTCTTTTCTTTTTTTAATTTTTTTATTTATCTATATTTTTTTCCCCCCAACAAAATATTTTTGTTTTTATTTCATTTATTTATTTATTATTTTTTTTTTAAATCTTTCTTTCAATTTATTTATTTATGTATTTATTTATTCCCCTTTCTTCACTCCCAATACTGGCTTTCCAATTTAATATTATAATTTTTTACCTTGTTAATAACTCAGGACACTCATGCTGGAACTATGCAGGTTCTCTCGGGCAGCTCTTCACAGTTTCGGTTGGAGCTACTACGGTACGTTCCACAATCATTGTTTTTTTTCTGGGGGGGTTTGTGCGCATCCATGTTGATGGATGCTGGCACCGGGGCGGGTGGGTGGGGGGACGGTTTAAGGTTGTTTTTTATGTGTCTGTTCTCGTTTTGTTGCTGTTGTGTTTTTTTTTTTCCCCCTACAGCCGTCTGCATGTCTGCAGCTGCAGTGAGGATGATTCACATACCACTCGTCAATATCTCACTGTCCAACGACCAATGACCCAGCTGAAATCAAACCGTGGCCCTGATGGTGGTGAGCTGAAATTCATCTCATGGAACTGTAGAGGCCTTAATTCACCATTAAAACGTACCAAAGTACTAAACCATTTACGTCATCTGGAGGCACAGATCATTTTCCTGCAGGAGACTCACTTTAAACCCTCAGTTCATCCTCAAATTAAATCCAAGTGGATTGGACAAACTTTTTACTCATCATTTCATAAAAAATCCAGAGGGGTCGCCATCTTAATTAATAAATCAATCCCCTTTGTTTGTTCCTCTGCGATATCCGACCCAAACGGTAGATTTCTAATTGTGTCTGGTACCCTGTTTGGCACTTTGCTGCTCTTAGTAAATGTGTATGCTCCCAAATGGGACGATGCAGAGTTTTTTAGACTGCTTTTCTCGAAGATCCCTGACATGTCCTCTCATCTGCTGGTAATGGGTGGAGACTTCAACTGCTGGTTATGTCCAAATTTAGATCGTTCTTCTACCAGTGCTGCCGCAGTGTCAAAGTCGTCTAAGATGATAAGGTCCTTTATGGATGAATTCTCAATTTCTGATCCCTGGCGCTTCTTTAATCCTACGAGTAAAACCTACTTGTTTTTCTCTTCAGTGCACCACACATTCACCCGGATAGATTATTTTTTACTAGATAATCGCCTTCTTCCAAATATTACTCCTGCCTCTTGCTCTTATGAACCTATTGTGATCTCTGATCTTTCCCCAGTTACTCTTAGCGTCCGATTTAGCAATAACCTTCGATCTCGTGCTCCTTGGCGCTTTAACCCAAGCTTGCTATCGGACGACAATTTCAATAAGTTTATTTCAGAGCAAATTGACCTGTTCTTGAGTACTAATAAAACTTCCGATATTTCGGCATCTATTTTATGGGAGACACTAAAAGCATATATCCGGGGACAGATAATTTCTTATGTGAGTTATGAGAGAAGGAAAAAGAAAGAGAAAATTGCCACCATTACAAACGCATTGCTCAATTAGACTCGGTGTACGCGATCTCCCCAAGTCCAGAGATTTATGCAGAACGTATTACCCTTCAGTCTGAATTCAACATTTTAGCTGCTGACCAAGCCGTTAAATTAATACAAAAGACAGGCAGTACATACTTTGAGCAGGGCGAGAAGGCAGGAAGACTCCTGGCCCACCAGTTGCGTCAAACTATCTCTTCGCATCAAATTCCAAAACTTAACACATTATCAGGGATCACTGTGGACCCAAAAAAGATAAATAATGAATTTAAAAACTATTGGACTTGTATTCTTCAGAAATTAATGCAGATCGATCAGTATATGAATCATTCTTTTCTACTTTGGAAATCCCTCAGGTCTCTTCTGACAGGTGTAAAGAAATGGAAAAACCGTTAAGTGCAGCAGAACTATCAGGAGCCATTAAACTAATGCCTGTTGGTAAATGTCCAGGCCCAGACGGCTTTCCCCTGGAATTCTATAGACAATTTCAGCAGAAGCTGGAACCTGTGCTGATGGAGATGTTTAATGAATCTTTTGCTACTTCCAAATTACCTCCTACACTTAACCAGGCTCCGATCTCTCTCATTCTGAAAAAGGACAAAGATGCCTTGAACTGCTCATCTTACAGGCCGATTAGTTTACTAAATGTAGACTTAAAGTTATTGTCCAAGATGCTTGCAACCCGATTGGAATCTGTTCTACCTCATATAATTTCCCCTGACCAAACAGGTTTTATTAAAAACCGGCACTCCTTTTTTAACTTGAGACGTCTCTTCAATACTATTTATAACCTTCCACCGTCCAATTTACCGCAGGCAGTTATTTCGATGGATGCTGAAAAGGCCTTTGACTGCGTAGAGTGGGCTTTCTTATTTTATACCCTACAGAAATTTGGTTTTGGGACAAACTTTATCACCTGGATCAAACTTTTATATTCGTCTCCTTCAGCTTCAATTAAGACAAATGATAATCAGTCTGTTTACTTCCCTCTACATCGATCGACCCGCCAGGGCTGCCCACTTAGCCCTCTGTTGTTTGCTATAGCTATTGAACCGCTCTCTATTGCTCTTCGCAGTGATCCTCCAATAAAAGGCATTGTCAGCTGTGGCCAGGAACAAAAAGTGTCTCTGTATGCGGATGATCTTCTTCTCTATATCTCTGATTTGTCGTCATCAATTCCCGCTGCCCTCTCACTTCTTTCTTCCTTCGGGGCCATCTCCGGGTATAAACTAAATCTTACTAAAAGTGAATTACTTCCTCTCAATAAGGCAGCTCACGATTTCCCGTCACACAATTTGCCATTTAAAATTGCCAACCACCAATTTAAATACCTGGGGGTCCAGGTAACTAAGAAACACAGAGACCTGATCGCGGCTAACCTTACCCCCCTCATGACTCGAACACAGGAGGATCTGGCCCGTTGGTCAATTTTGACATTGTCGCTGGCGGCCCGTATCAATAGTATTAAAATGAACATTCTCCTCAGATTTCTATACTTTTTTCAATGTCTCCCGATATTCCTCCCACAAACATTTTTCTAAAAATTTGATTCTATTATTTCCGATTTTATTTGGAACAGAAAAACACCAAGATTACGGAAACAATTTCTGCAACGGCCAAAAAAGTCAGGGGGGATGGCTCTACCTAACTTCCGTTTCTACTACTGGGCTGCTACTTTGAAAATAATGCAACTCTGGCTACAGCCCCAGTCACGGTACTCGTCCGCAGTCTGGCTGAAGATGGAAAGCAATACATGTGGCGGGGTGTCTCTTGCTGCCCTGGTTCATTCGCCTACCACATTCCCTGTAAACGCATACACGAAAAATATTATAGTGAAAACATGCTTAAGAACCTGGACTCAATTCAGGCGCCATTTTGGTTTACAGACATATTCAACACTAGCGCCCATAGCATTAAATCCCGTTTTTCCTCCTTCATTAATGGATCAGGCTTTTGTACGCTGGTCTGTTAAAGGCATTAAATCATTCTTTTTTTTTTTTTTTGAATGATTTGTGTGCTGCTGGACACCTGAATTTCTCCCTTGGGAGATTAATAAAGTTTTATCTATCTATCTATCTACCTATCTATCTATCTATCTATCTATCTATCTACCTATCTATCTATCTATCTATCTATCTATCTATCTATCTATCTATCTATCTATCTATCTATCTATCTATCTATCTATCTAACAAGTGACCATAAAACTGTCCTTGAAAATTCTACACATAGACATGAATGAATGCAGATTAACTGTAGAGATACGTCTGTCTAGTTTTATTTGACCACATTTCATCTTACAAACGAACTCATAAGAACAACAGCTGTATCCCAAAACTGATAAACAACAGTGAATCCTGCTCTGGAGTCCCTGATTGATCAGCATCGATACAGACCAGATGGTAACGAGGAGCAGCGGCTGGGAGGACGGGGTGAAGCAGCTACAATATACTTGGTTCAATGCATCCAACAGTTTGAGTTCTGGAATAGATTACTGGATGATTTCAGTCAGCATTTTGAATGGGGTACTTAAGAGTGAAATTTCTGCAACACCTTTAACGGATCATTGTGCTATTTCTTTGACGTTAACTCTGTCAAAACAAGACAATTTTCGTCATCTAATGTAGAAAGTTAATGATAATCTTTTGGAAAATGCTGAATTCTGCAATGAAGTCAAACAGTTAGTCGTAGATGTGACAGCTATGGAATTATCACAGTCAGGAAAATGGGAATGGTTTAAATTCAGGGTGAAACACATAGCAGTAAAGATCAGTAAACCAATATCAAATACTAAAAAGCACAAACTATCTGAAATTGTAAAGGGCATAAATATTTTAAATTGCAAATCTGACTTATCAGAGGATGAATCTGTCCAATTAAATAACCTTCAATCTGAACTTGATATCATGTATCTAGAAAAAGCAAAAGGAGCATTTATCCATTCAAGAGCACGCTGGATGGAAGAAGGGGAAAAAAAATCTTCATTTTTCCTTAATCTGGAGAAACAGCGTCAAATGAAAAAGAGAATTCAAAAAATCCAAACCAGTACGGGCATTACTGAGGATCAAGGGACAGTAGATAAAGAGATTCATACCTTCTACCAGAAACTCTACACTTCATGTTTTTCACAAGAGAGCTGTTCTTACCTCATGGAAAAACTCAAATATTTTCAAAAGGATTTTGATGAAAACCTTCACAAAAACATGGAAGAAGAATTACGAATTGAAGAGCTTGATAAAGTAATAAGCAATGTGCCACTTGGAAAATCACCTGGAGTAGATGGTCTCACTGTTGAGTTTTATAAATTTTTTTGGCAAGACATTAGAAATCTACTCTATTCTGCTTTGATGGAATGTATCTCTGAACAAAGTCTCTCCCCTACCATGAAATCAGGCCTTCTCACATTAATCTCCAAACCTAACAGAGACAAGTTGATTTTGGACAATTGGCGTCCGATAACTCTTCTTTGCAGTGACTATAAAATCTTGGCTCATGTCTGCTACCAGACTGAACAATGCTTTGCCACTGTAAACTGATGAATGTCAGTCAGCTTTTGTCAAAGGGTGCAGTATCCACAATCACATTAGATTAGTATTAGACATGCTGGATTATAGTGAATTAATTGATTCAGACAGTTTGGTGCGTTTCCTGGACTTCTACAAAGCGTTTGACACCATTGAACATCCCCTCTTATTTCGAACTTTAAAATTCATGGGTTTTGGAAAGAGGTTCTGTGAAACTATTAAGATGTTTTATTTTGATATTTCTAGTGCTGTATCACTCAACCCCGGAATGTCAGCCCGTTTCAAAGTTTCACGTGGAATCCGCCAAGGGCGCCCGGTCCGTGCATGAAGTATAATTCATTGTTGTTGTTCACACTCTACAAAGAAAACACTCGTTTTCAGGGGTATTTCCTATTTCTCTGACGTATGAAGTGAATTGCAATTCTGCACAACACAGCGGCGCCAAGCGGCCGCTTTCCCCTTATCCAACTTGTACAATGAAAATTAAAAAAAGGAAGTCAAAGCCTTCAGCGAGCCTTCAAAGTAAAAGCATGGCGTTTGTTAGTTTGATTTCCTGTTAAATTGACATAATCAGATTCCATAAAATAGGTCATTTTCACGTATTTTCGTTTAATGGAAAACAAGAAGAAAAAAAACGAGAATTGAACTCGTTTTTTTCGAAAACGGATTTTCCACATTTCCTGTTTGACAGGTGGGCGGGGCTTACGCCGCTCAAAGTGTTCTCAACACAGCAGCAATTGTGTGACTGCTGCTCCAACCTCCTGTCGGACTGTAAATATCTCATAGTAGTAATACTACCACTGCGCACACATGATTACTGTGTGCTTTACTGCTCTTTGGTTCTAGTTGTCAACAAAAACTGCGTTTTTTCGATTCACGACTTCATGAAAGTAGTTAAAAAAATGACCAGCAGGGGTCGCCCTGTATTGATCTCCTCGTCACTCCGAATTTTAAATAAATCTAAAATCTAAAATCTAAATCTAAAATAATCCATAGAAATGTTGATATGCTGAAAAATAAAAACATCTCATGTGGTTATTTCTAATTAATCCAGCCTCACTGCACTGCAGCCTCATCTTCTGTGATCAGTGGAGAAACACAGTGGCGCTATGCAGATTGTTATATTATTATTTTCATGTTTTTACCATGTAAATATAATAAATCCAGGACAAAAGCAGGTTTCAATACATATTTCAAACGGTACTTCTGACAGAGATGCATCATAAATCATTTCCACGTATGACAGGAACACTGAAACTGGAGCCATTACAGTCAGAATGGTCTTATTGTTATGAGATTAGAGAGTTTCTCCTTTCCAGTGCAGGCACAACAAATATAACAATATTACAAATATAGAATATAAATATCACAAAGAATAAATATTTTTTGGAAAAATGTGAAAGAATTTTAAAGAAAAAGAACAATGTAAAAAGGTGGATTGTATGCTTTAGGTGTGACTGTATTCCAGGGGTTGAGTGGATATGACTAAGTGAACAGCAGCAGAGACAGAGTTGCATTATATTGTTGAGCAGTTGCTTCATGTGAGAGTTTAGGATGGTGATGGCTCTTGGAAAGAAGCAGTTTTGCAGTCTGTTCGTCCTCACTTTAAAACATATGTAAAGCCTCTCAGAGGGCAACAGATCAACAAGTTAAGAAATGGATGTGATCAGTCCTTGATGATGTTCAGAATTCTGCTGAGCAATCAGATAGTGTAGAGTGTTACTTTATTGATCCCATTACAGCAAGAAATTACAGCATCAGACAAATCAAAAAATGACTATATATATACTGTATATAAAGTGTTCTCGCCCACCCGGCTGTATTGTGTCTGTCTCCTTCAAGCTCGGGTCCTCTACCAGAGGCCTGGGAGCTTGAGGGTTCTGCACAGGATCTTAACTGTTCCTAGGATTGCACTCTTTTGAACAGAGATCTCAGATGTTGTTCCTGGAATCTGCTGGAGCCATCCTCCCAGCTTGGGGGTTACTGCTCCTTGTGTCCCAATCACTACTAATATAGCTCACATCAAACATGTTCATAAACTCAAACAGATCCAAGTAAACGGAGACCTTTCCAGCTGTTTTTGTAATTGTTTATTGTTTTAGAAATTCTTCTTTCTGCGCATAAGAAACCCAAACAAAATACGTGACAGGAACAAACGGAAAACAAGTGATTTCATCACTCAGTGGCCAAGGCCTCAAACAATGGCCAAAGGCCTCTGACAGGCCAGCCACAGCAACGGTCTGGCCTTGGCTGAGAGGGGACATGCACTTTGGGCAACCATCAGCTCTTGCAGGCTGCGGTGGGAGAGAGTAGGGCCCTCCATCTCCGCTGAAATGACATTAATACAACAAAGACGGCCAATGTAGTTCAAATTAATAAAGACATCATATACTGTGATTTGGTGCTCCGACATTACAATGAAAAATACAACCTTGAAGAAGAAATGTTGAGGTTCAGCTGTCATTGAATGAATCCCCACTGCTTCCAGTAAAACATCTGTATTGCTGTGTCCTGTATCATACTTACTTTATATAGAAACACGGATAAGATGCTGCAGAGCATCTTCTAATGGCCCGGGATTATTGTTGACTGTGTGGTCAAACAATGCTGAGAGATCTCCAAAAGCTTCTGAGAAACGTCCCTGTGCATGATCTCTCTCTTCGTCAGATGCAAAAGGATCTCTCCCAAATGAGGACTGTCTGGTCAATGATGAGCCTCTCTCCGCATCATAAAGATCAGCTGCATCTGAAGCGCAGGGTAGGAGATCCCCAGCTATCCTGACTGGACAGCCACCTGATGCCAAAGCATTAGGAATCCCTCTGCCTACAATATGATAGAAATTTGAACACAAAACATTACTGGCACAAGGAAAAAAATTAAGATCCAGAGCTTAAAAAAAATAGGAGGTAGGTAAATTTCAAAATGGGATAGCCTTCCTCAGACTAAGTTGTATTCCAGACTCCTGAGAATAACAACAATTAAGCAACTGCAAAATATTAAACATACTGTATGTATCAAATTACAAGTTAATTATTTCCAATACCAAAACTACATGCAGCATGCAAAATTAGAAAAAGAAAGACGTACAGAGAGGAAGATTGACAGTGAGAGTGTGAGAATATGAGCACCTGGCACCCTGTGGGCATTCCATGACTCAACAAAACGGTTCAGGCCGACACTAGCGACCTGGCACGCTAAAGCTGACACAGAATTTGATGGTCTGGTCTTCCATATTTATGACCTCTTGATTCACCAAATGAGTCAGACAGGCCTTAATAGGGTAATTGACCCTATTATTCACCTAGGAAGGAAAGCATACATGATGTCAAAGATCAATTTCTGAATTGATATGACCAGTATTATTATATGTTACCAGTTAAAATTAAAAAAAATCCTGCACTGTAGTGCTTGTTAACTGCTAACTACTACTAACTGTAGAAAAAGGTAAAGACGTTTTTACACTATGGAAAAAAGCTTTTGTTTGAACAGACAAACCTCTGGCCAAATCCTCTCAATACGATGGTTCTGGAATTGAGCAAGGAAAAGTTATGTTTAAGTTTATAAACGTGAATGGAAGCAAAACATCACAACAGCTCTACCCAACAACGCAGTACATTTACTCCAAAACCAAACTTACCAATGTTGACAGTGTCTGAAGAAATGGTGGTCGGTCATAGCTATGAACTGCTTCCCTAAAACACAAATGAATGAACAAAAATAAATAAAATGAAAAAAAAGAAGACACTTTGGTAGCACTTTATAATACGGCCCGCGTCTTACAGAGTAACTTCCCTTCTCTTACA
Organism: Salarias fasciatus; assembly: GCF_902148845.1. Taxonomy (NCBI): domain Eukaryota; kingdom Metazoa; phylum Chordata; class Actinopteri; order Blenniiformes; family Blenniidae; genus Salarias; species Salarias fasciatus. The sequence continues at coordinate 33,335,577 of NC_043760.1, read as the reverse complement.
GTGTAGTTTCCTCAACTGTGAAGGTAACTGTCGGACATGTACAAGTTATTTCGCGGAACCGAGGAGTACTTACACTTGTGTCTGACAGCGTAAGTGCGGTTGTCTTACAGTGTAGTTTGATGTGTCTTAATAGGTAATTTCCTAAAGTGTGGGGGTAACTTTCATAAATGTAGCATGACATTTTACAGACTCTTATGGGGTACTTACGTTCGTGTTTACAGTGTAAGTTCTTAAGTCTTACACGGTAGTTTCCTGTGTTTTGCCATATAGCTACTTGTCATGACAGTGTAATTTTCCTGAACATATGTGTTGCTCCTGTAGTCCCCGGCAATGAAGATCCACAGGATGGATTTTTAATAGATAGATTTTATTTTCGATTCCGAACAAGATTCATGATGTCTCCTCAGCTTCAACTGCTCTCCGACACTCTTAATGTGTAGTTCAAAGACGCTCGTTTTTCTGTGAGGCATTCAATGACATTCAGTGCCTCCAGAAACAATAAAATAAAATAAAATAAAAACACAGGATATGAATTAAATTAACAATACAATACATGACTAAAATTGATATTTTCAGTACGGTATATGTAAATTTTAGCAGATGTAAAATGTCAGTCCATACGAAACACTCAGACTGTATAGTTTAAATTTGATTTAAGTCATTACAAAGATACTTTGGATATGACTGAAGAAGCAGCGTGTCTGTGTTTTTCCTTAACTATTCCTTTACAGGGTGTAACAGAAGCACACATACTTGTAAGCCTTAAACATGTGATGTGGTCATTGATCAAGTTGTAATACATTGATGACATTAATTAAGATGTATTGTTTTTTTCTACTCACAACTAGAGGTCGACCGATATGGGTTTTTTGGGGGCCGATGCCGATGTTGCCCAAATTTGGGCAGCCGATGCCGATATGCATAGCCGATTTTTCCAATTTGATATTTAGGCTGATTTTTTAATAAAAATATATATATTTATCACATTTTTGTGAAATGCAGCAATTTCTGGGCAACTAAAAGAAATCTATTACAACAAGTCGTGTCCAGTCCTCTGAACATTTATTCAGCTTTCAAAACAACGAAATATGTTGTCTGAGTAAACACAATGTAACAAGCAGTAGTAAAAATTCACACTCTTCTTAAAGTGTCAAAAAAGAAATTTAAACTTTAATGTAATTTGAACAAAAGCAGTCAGAAACAAGGCTGTAAAAAAAGCCATACATACAAATAAAAACATAACTCCGGTCATGCATTATGTGGAGGAATTTGCAGGTGGCTGATACATGCTTCAGAAAAAGCCCCATGATTGATTATTTACTCTTTTATTTACTCTCGCCATTTCCTCCTATTTACTTTGTTCTGTTGTTAACTACAGTTGTGGTGTGTTTTCAGCAACAGGGTTGAACAGGCACAAGTAAAGTCAGCTCAGACCAGCTGATCTCTACTGCTGAAACTTATCACAAAGTAGCATCTGAAGTTAACAATATGCAGGGTTTCTGCCAGACCTTTTCAGTCCGGGCTCCCTGCACATGCTAAATTGTGCGGCGACCGGACAACGGAGAAAAAGAAGAAAAAAATAACTCTCCGACGGTCGAACACGGCAGCATTAGCAGCGTTAGCACCGCGGCACGACGCGCTCCCCGGCTAAACTTTTTTTTCTTCAGTAAACACTGATAAGCTGCAGACTGGAGCCATAGAGCCACAAAAACGTTGAAATGTTCAACAAATCCATTCTTCATTGCAGATGCAACAGATGCAGGTTTTTCCCACAGCTTGGATTCCACCGGGCACGCTCCGCTCTGACGTAACTGAATGCAGCAGCGTGCCACAGGGGTCCTTTCTTGAGCGGCAGCGGTGCCTGATCAAAAATTGCGTCATTTTATACAAAGGATCAAAAATCGGCTTTTTAAAAGAAAATACGGCCGATGGCCGATGGAGAAAAATGTCCAAATATCGGCCTAATATATCGGCCGGCCGATAAATCGGTCAATTTCTACTCACAACAGCAAAACCAAAAGACATCTCAACTAGATCGTCGTCAATAACTTTCTCATCAGAGGACAAAAGGAAGAAGAAGAAGAAGCCAAGAAGAAGAAGCCCGAGAAAAAAAAAGAAGAAAACGCAGAAATCAAAAAAGAAAAGGTCTAAGAAGTAGACTATCTATGTGAATGAAAAACTATTGTTGCAGTTGTAATTTTCTATGTTTTAGTGGAGTTTGTATGACACTTTTATTTTGTTGAATTGGGCACAACAATGTTTTTTGTGAAAATTAGCAGTACTTTCATATATAGTAGTTGAATATCATTTATATAGTGGTTTAGCTTTTGTAGTAGTTTCCAATTGTTAGTTTAAATAAATGTAATATTTTTTCTTAAAAGTAAAAGTTATCAATAGTGCATCATGTTTTGATTATTTTACTCTGATTTGTGAATTGGTTATTTTCAAAATAAATGTCTTTAATAATGGAAGCAATAACACAGAACCCGTACAGGTAAGTCTTGGGTACTTAGAGTGTAAGTACCCGGTACCTGCATAGGTAGGGAAGGTAGTTACTGGCAAAGTACTCAGTAGTTACACAGTAAGTGAAGCCGACAAGTGTTCGCTTTAGAATACGGCCCGGTTCCCTGTTGTTGAGCAGTAGTTACAGGTAAGTACTCGGTAGTTGCAGTGGAAGTACCGGATAGTTAGACAGTAAGGAAAGACAGGGGTGATCTTCAGGGCTGGGTAACTTTAAAAGGTGAATTGGTGTATCTGAAAAATGAAGACATTAAATAAAGATGTTTGGCACGTCTGCATGTCTTGTCATTATTATGTGAAACACATTTTAATCAGTACGTTACAGTATTTCAGTTTGTCATTGGTCACACAATCTGTAGGGGTCCATGGTGATTCTTAAGAGGAAGTGGCTCATCAGGGTTGTACAGTAAAAGCATATGTGAGAGATATGAACAGTTTTTGCTATTTCAAGAGTGGGTGAACCATTGTTAATGTTTTTTGCTGTTCGTAGGCACCCCATATTTGTTTAATTCATATCCTGTGTTTTTATTTTATTTTATTTTATTGTTTCTGGAGGCACTGAATGTTATTGAATGCCTCACAGAAAAACGAGCGTCTTTGAACTACACATTAAGAGTGTCGGAGAGCAGTTGAAGCTGAGGAGACGTCATGAATCTTGTTCGGAATCAAAAATAAAATCTATCTATTAAAAATCCATCCTGTGGATCTTCATTGCCGGGGACTACAGGAGCAACACATATGTTCAGGAAAATTACACTGTCATGACAAGTAGCTATATGGCAAAACACAGGAAACTACCGTGTAAGACTTCAGAACTTACACTGTAAGACACGAACGTAAGTACCCCATAAGAGTCTGTAAAATGTCATGCTACATTTATGAAAGTTACCCCCACACTTTAGGAAATTACCTATTAAGACACATCAAACTACACTGTAAGACAACCGCACTTACGCTGTCAGACACAAGTGTAAGTACTCCTCGGTTCCGCGAAATAACTTGTACATGTCCGACAGTTACCTTCACAGTTGAGGAAACTACACTGTAAGAGAAGGGAAGTTACTCTGTAAGACGCGGGCCGTATTATAAAGTGCTACCAAAGTGTCTTCTTTTTTTTCATTTTATTTATTTTTGTTCATTCATTTGTGTTTTAGGGAAGCAGTTCATAGCTATGGATTATGGGATCAGCTGCGAACTGACTGTGGGAACGAGTTCCACCTGACCGTGTTCATGCAGGAGAAACTGGCAGCCTGCAGATACAGCACAGACCGACCACCATTTCTTCAGACACTGTCAACATTGGTAAGTTTGGTTTTGGAGTAAATGTACTGCGTTGTTGGGTAGAGCTGTTGTGATGTTTTGCTTCCATTCACGTTTATAAACTTAAACATAACTTTTCCTTGCTCAATTCCAGAACCATCGTATTGAGAGGATTTGACCAGAGGTTTGTCTGTTCAAACAAAAGCTTTTTTCCATAGTGTAAAAACGTCTTTACCTTTTTCTACAGTTAGTAGTAGTTAGTAGTTAACAAGCACTACAGTGCAGGATTTTTTTTTATTTTAACTGGTAACATATAATAATACTGGTCATATCAATTCAGAAATTGATCTTTGACATCATGTATGCTTTCCTTCCTAGGTGAATAATAGGGTCAATTACCCTATTAAGGCCTGTCTGACTCATTTGGTGAATCAAGAGGTCATAAATACGAGGGGGGACCCAAAAGTTTCCGGACTGATTCTATTAATAAAAAAATACAATGAATTTCCGACTTTGGCCGCTAGATGTCGCTACAGGATAGCCTCATGCATAACTGTGCCAGGTTTGGTCTTCCCCCGTGATGCAGCTGACAGTCACTGTTTGTGTTGACAGAGTGACACCCCGCTCTTCGATTTTTCAAGATGGCGGATATCCACGGATATGCGCTCTGTCAAAACATTTTGTTTTTTATTGGGAAAACAGCGGCAGAAACACTCACCATGTTGCAGACATTCTTTAAGAAGGATTCTCAGGGTGTCTGAGTGGTTTGGGCCCTTTAAGAGCGATCAGATTACATCACGAAGACCAGGCACGCAGAGGACAACAATCCACTTCCAGAACAGAGGAAAACGTCACAAAAACTGAAGAAGACGTCCTGGTAGATCCACGCAGGACTTTTGATGACAATGCAGAACTGATGGGAGTATTGTAGAGATCCAGACAGATCATCCTCAGGCGGTTATTAGAAGCAGTGAGACGAAGTCTCCCGGAAATGGCCTCATCATAGCAGACAGCAGACCACAGGACGCCCCGTTACGCACAGAAATAGCACCAAATGTTGTGCGTAAAGCATATTTTTGGACTAAAACCGAGACCAGCCAGCCTCCCCACCGCCATATTCCCCTGATCTGGCCCCGGGCGACGGCTTTTTGTTGTCAAAGATGAAACTGGAGCAGCAGCAGAAAGACAAGACAGGCATACAGGCGGGGGAGGGAAAATCGAAGTTCTATGTTTCCGGCACAGTTACGCACGGTCATGGCGACTCTTCTGAACAGTGAAAATCTTGGGTGCAGCGTTGTATTCAAGCCAAAGGAGAGTATTTTGAAGGTGACAGTTTCAAATAATTGCGAAGATTAAAAAATAAAAAGTTATAACCACAGTCCGGGAACTTTTGGGTCCACCCTCGTATGGAAGACCAGACCATCAAATTCTGTGTCAGCTTTAGCGTGCCAGGTCGCTAGTGTCGGCCTGAACCGTTTTGTTGAGTCATGGAATGCCCACAGGGTGCCAGGTGCTCATATTCTCACACTCTCACTGTCAATCTTCCTCTCTGTACGTCTTTCTTTTTCTAATTTTGCATGCTGCATGTAGTTTTGGTATTGGAAATAATTAACTTGTAATTTGATACATACAGTATGTTTAATATTTTGCAGTTGCTTAATTGTTGTTATTCTCAGGAGTCTGGAATACAACTTAGTCTGAGGAAGGCTATCCCATTTTGAAATTTACCTACCTCCTATTTTTTTTAAGCTCTGGATCTTAATTTTTTTCCTTGTGCCAGTAATGTTTTGTGTTCAAATTTCTATCATATTATAGGCAGAGGGATTCCTAATGCTTTGGCATCAGGTGGCTGTCCAGTCAGGATAGCTGGGGATCTCCTACCCTGCGCTTCAGATGCAGCTGATCTTTATGATGCGGAGAGAGGCTCATCATTGACCAGACAGTCCTCATTTGGGAGAGATCCTTTTGCATCTGACGAAGAGAGAGATCATGCACAGGGACGTTTCTCAGAAGCTTTTGGAGATCTCTCAGCATTGTTTGACCACACAGTCAACAATAATCCCGGGCCATTAGAAGATGCTCTGCAGCATCTTATCCGTGTTTCTATATAAAGTAAGTATGATACAGGACACAGCAATACAGATGTTTTACTGGAAGCAGTGGGGATTCATTCAATGACAGCTGAACCTCAACATTTCTTCTTCAAGGTTGTATTTTTCATTGTAATGTCGGAGCACCAAATCACAGTATATGATGTCTTTATTAATTTGAACTACATTGGCCGTCTTTGTTGTATTAATGTCATTTCAGCGGAGATGGAGGGCCCTACTCTCTCCCACCGCAGCCTGAAGAGCTGATGGTTGCCCAAAGTGCATGTCCCCTCTCAGCCAAGGCCAGACCGTTGCTGTGGCTGGCCTGTCAGAGGCCTTTGGCCATTGTTTGAGGCCTTGGCCACTGAGTGATGAAATCACTCGTTTTCCGTTTGTTCCTGTCACGTATTTTGTTTGGGTTTCTTATGCGCAGAAAGAAGAATTTCTAAAACAATAAACAATTACAAAAACAGCTGGAAAGGTCTCCGTTTACTTGGATCTGTTTGAGTTTATGAACATGTTTGATGTGAGCTATATTAGTAGTGATTGGGACACAAGGAGCAGTAACCCCCAAGCTGGGAGGATGGCTCCAGCAGATACCAGGAACAACATCTGAGATCTCTGTTCAAAAGAGTGCAATCCTAGGAACAGTTAAGATCCTGTGCAGAACCCTCAAGCTCCCAGGCCTCTGGTAGAGGACCCGAGCTTGAAGGAGACAGACACAATACAGCCGGGTGGGCGAGAACACTTTATATACAGTATATATATAGTCATTTTTTGATTTGTCTGATGCTGTAATTTCTTGCTGTAATGGGATCAATAAAGTAACACTCTACACTATCTGATTGCTCAGCAGAATTCTGAACATCATCAAGGACTGATCACATCCATTTCTTAACTTGTTGATCTGTTGCCCTCTGAGAGGCTTTACATATGTTTTAAAGTGAGGACGAACAGACTGCAAAACTGCTTCTTTCCAAGAGCCATCACCATCCTAAACTCTCACATGAAGCAACTGCTCAACAATATAATGCAACTCTGTCTCTGCTGCTGTTCACTTAGTCATATCCACTCAACCCCTGGAATACAGTCACACCTAAAGCATACAATCCACCTTTTTACATTGTTCTTTTTCTTTAAAATTCTTTCATATTTTTCCAAAAAATATTTATTCTTTGTGATATTTATATTCTATATTTGTAATATTGTTACATTTGTTGTGCCTGCACTGGAAAGGAGAAACTCTCTAATCTCCTAACAATAAGACCATTCTGACTGTAATGGCTCCAGTTTCAGTGTTCCTGTCATACGTGGAAATGATTTATGATGCATCTCTGTCAGAAGTACCGTTTGAAATATGTATTGAAACCTGCTTTTGTCCTGGATTTATTATATTTACATGGTAAAAACATGAAAATAATAATATAACAATCTGCATAGCGCCACTGTGTTTCTCCACTGATCACAGAAGATGAGGCTGCAGTGCAGTGAGGCTGGACTAATTAGAAATAACCACATGAGATGTTTTTATTTTTCAGCATATCAACATTTCTATGGATTATTTTAGATTTAGATTTTAGATTTTAGATTTATTTAAAATTCGGAGTGACGAGGAGATCAATACAGGGCGACCCCTGCTGGTCATTTTTTTAACTACTTTCATGAAGTCGTGAATCGAAAAAACGCAGTTTTTGTCGACAATTAGAACCAAAGAGCAGTAAAGCACACAGTAATCATGTGTGCGCAGTGGTAGTATTACTACTATGAGATATTTACAGTCCGACAGGAGGTTGGAGCAGCAGTCACACAATTGCTGCTGTGTTGAGAACACTTTGAGCGGCGTAAGCCCCGCCCACCTGTCAAACAGGAAATGTGGAAAATCCGTTTTCGAAAAAAACGAGTTCAATTCTCGTTTTTTTTCTTCTTTTTTTCCATTAAACGAAAATACGTGAAAATGACCTATTTTATGGAATCTGATTATGTCATTTTAACAGGAAATCAAACTAACAAACGCCATGCTTTTACTTTGAAGGCTCGCTGAAGGCTTTTACTTCCTTTTTTTAATTTTCATTGTACAAGTTGGATAAGGGGAAAGCGGCCGCTTGGCGCCGCTGTGTTGTGCAGAATTGCAATTCACTTCATACGTCAGAGAAATAGGAAATACCCCCGAAAATTAGTGTTTTCTTTGTAGAGTGTGAACAACAACAATGAATTATACTTTATGCACGGACCGGGCGCCCTTGGCGGATTCCACGTGAAACTTTGAAACGGGCTGACATTCCGGGGTTGAGTGATATAGCACTAGAAATATCAAAATAAAACATCTTAATAGTTTCACAGAACCTCTTTCCAAAACCCATGAATTTTAAAGTTCGAAATAAGAGGGGATGTTCAATGGTGTCAAACGCTTTGTAGAAGTCCAGGAAACGCACCAAACTGTCTGAATCAATTAATTCACTATAATCCAGCATGTCTAATACTAATCTAATGTGATTGTGGATACTGCACCCTTTGACAAAAGCTGACTGACATTCATCAGTTTACAGTGGCAAAGCATTGTTCAGTCTGGTAGCAGACATGAGCCAAGATTTTATAGTCACTGCAAAGAAGAGTTATCGGACGCCAATTGTCCAAAATCAACTTGTCTCTGTTAGGTTTGGGGATTAATGTGAGAAGGCCTGATTTCATGGTAGGGGAGAGACTTTGTTCAGAGATACATTCCATCAAAGCAGAATAGAGTAGATTTCTAATGTCTTGCCAAAAAAATTTATAAAACTCAACAGTGAGACCATCTACTCCAGGTGATTTTCCAAGTGGCACATTGCTTATTACTTTATCAAGCTCTTCAATTCGTAATTCTTCTTCCATGTTTTTGTGAAGGTTTTCATCAAAATCCTTTTGAAAATATTTGAGTTTTTCCATGAGGTAAGAACAGCTCTCTTGTGAAAAACATGAAGTGTAGAGTTTCTGGTAGAAGGTATGAATCTCTTTATCTACTGTCCCTTGATCCTCAGTAATGCCCGTACTGGTTTGGATTTTTGAATTCTCTTTTTCATTTGACGCTGTTTCTCCGGATTAAAGAAAAATGAAGATTTTTTTCCCCCTTCTTCCATCCAGCGTGCTCTTGAATGGATAAATGCTCCTTTTGCTTTTTCTAGATACATGATATCAAGTTCAGATTGAAGGTTATTTAATTGGACAGATTCATCCTCTGATAAGTCAGATTTGCAATTTAAAATATTTATGCCCTTTACAATTTCAGATAGTTTGTGCTTTTTAGTATTTGATATTGGTTTACTGATCTTTACTGCTATGTGTTTCACCCTGAATTTAAACCATTCCCATTTTCCTGACTGTGATAATTCCATAGCTGTCACATCTACGACTAACTGTTTGACTTCATTGCAGAATTCAGCATTTTCCAAAAGATTATCATTAACTTTCTACATTAGATGACGAAAATTGTCTTGTTTTGACAGAGTTAACGTCAAAGAAATAGCACAATGATCCGTTAAAGGTGTTGCAGAAATTTCACTCTTAAGTACCCCATTCAAAATGCTGACTGAAATCATCCAGTAATCTATTCCAAAACTCAAACTGTTGGATGCATTGAACCAAGTATATTGTAGCTGCTTCACCCCGTCCTCCCAGCCGCTGCTCCTCGTTACCATCTGGTCTGTATCGATGCTGATCAATCAGGGACTCCAGAGCAGGATTCACTGTTGTTTATCAGTTTTGGGATACAGCTGTTGTTCTTATGAGTTCGTTTGTAAGATGAAATGTGGTCAAATAAAACTAGACAGACGTATCTCTACAGTTAATCTGCATTCATTCATGTCTATGTGTAGAATTTTCAAGGACAGTTTTATGGTCACTTGTTAGATAGATAGATAGATAGATAGATAGATAGATAGATAGATAGATAGATAGATAGATAGATAGATAGATAGATAGATAGATAAAACTTTATTAATCTCCCAAGGGAGAAATTCAGGTGTCCAGCAGCACACAAATCATTCAAAAAAAAAAAAAAAAAGAATGATTTAATGCCTTTAACAGACCAGCGTACAAAAGCCTGATCCATTAATGAAGGAGGAAAAACGGGATTTAATGCTATGGGCGCTAGTGTTGAATATGTCTGTAAACCAAAATGGCGCCTGAATTGAGTCCAGGTTCTTAAGCATGTTTTCACTATAATATTTTTCGTGTATGCGTTTACAGGGAATGTGGTAGGCGAATGAACCAGGGCAGCAAGAGACACCCCGCCACATGTATTGCTTTCCATCTTCAGCCACACTGCGGACGAGTACCGTGACTGGGGCTGTAGCCAGAGTTGCATTATTTTCAAAGTAGCAGCCCAGTAGTAGAAACGGAAGTTAGGTAGAGCCATCCCCCCTGACTTTTTTGGCCGTTGCAGAAATTGTTTCCGTAATCTTGGTGTTTTTCTGTTCCAAATAAAATCGGAAATAATAGAATCAAATTTTTAGAAAAATGTTTGTGGGAGGAATATCGGGAGACATTGAAAAAAGTATAGAAATCTGAGGAGAATGTTCATTTTAATACTGTTGATACGGGCCGCCAGCAACAATGTCAAAATTGACCAACGGGCCAGATCCTCCTGTGTTCGAGTCATGAGGGGGGTAAGGTTAGCCGCGATCAGGTCTCTGTGTTTCTTAGTTACCTGGACCCCCAGGTATTTAAATTGGTGGTTGGCAATTTTAAATGGCAAATTGTGTGACGGGAAATCGTGAGCTGCCTGATTGAGAGGAAGTAATTCACTTTTAGTAAGATTTAGTTTATACCCGGAGATGGCCCCGAAGGAAGAAAGAAGTGAGAGGGCAGCGGGAATTGATGACGAAAAATCAGAGATATAGAGAAGAAGATCATCTGCATACAGAGACACTTTTTGTTCCTGGCCACAGCTGACAATGCCTTTTATTGGAGGATCACTGCGAAGAGCAATAGAGAGCGGTTCAATAGCTATAGCAAACAACAGAGGGCTAAGTGGGCAGCCCTGGCGGGTCGATCGATGTAGAGGGAAGTAAACAGACTGATTATCATTTGTCCTAATTGAAGCTGAAGGAGACGAATATAAAAGTTTGATCCAGGTGATAAAGTTTGTCCCAAAACCAAATTTCTGTAGGGTATAAAATAAGAAAGCCCACTCTACGCAGTCAAAGGCCTTTTCAGCATCCATCGAAATAACTGCTTGCGGTAAATTGGACGGTGGAAGGTTATAAATAGTGTTGAAGAGACGTCTCAAGTTAAAAAAGGAGTGCCGGTTTTTAATAAAACCTGTTTGGTCAGGGGAAATTATATGAGGTAGAACAGATTCCAATCGGGTTGCAAGCATCTTGGACAATAACTTTAAGTCTACATTTAGTAAACTAATCGGCCTGTAAGATGAGCAGTTCAAGGCATCTTTGTCCTTTTTCAGAATGAGAGAGATCGGAGCCTGGTTAAGTGTAGGAGGTAATTTGGAAGTAGCAAAAGATTCATTAAACATCTCCATCAGCACAGGTTCCAGCTTCTGCTGAAATTGTCTATAGAATTCCAGGGGAAAGCCGTCTGGGCCTGGACATTTACCAACAGGCATTAGTTTAATGGCTCCTGATAGTTCTGCTGCACTTAACGGTTTTTCCATTTCTTTACACCTGTCAGAAGAGACCTGAGGGATTTCCAAAGTAGAAAAGAATGATTCATATACTGATCGATCTGCATTAATTTCTGAAGAATACAAGTCTTCATAATAGTTTTTAAATTCATTATTTATCTTTTTTGGGTCCACAGTGATCCCTGATAATGTGTTAAGTTTTGGAATTTGATGCGAAGAGATAGTTTGACGCAACTGGTGGGCCAGGAGTCTTCCTGCCTTCTCGCCCTGCTCAAAGTATGTACTGCCTGTCTTTTGTATTAATTTAACGGCTTGGTCAGCAGCTAAAATGTTGAATTCAGACTGAAGGGTAATACGTTCTGCATAAATCTCTGGACTTGGGGAGATCGCGTACACCGAGTCTAATTGAGCAATGCGTTTGTAATGGTGGCAATTTTCTCTTTCTTTTTCCTTCTCTCATAACTCACATAAGAAATTATCTGTCCCCGGATATATGCTTTTAGTGTCTGCCATAAAACAGATGCTGAAATATCGGAAGTTTTATTAGTACTCAAGAACAGGTCAATTTGCTCTAAAATAAACTTATTGAAATTGTCGTCCGATAGCAAGCTTGGGTTAAAGCGCCAAGGAGCACGAGATCGAAGGTTATTGCTAAATCGGACGCTAAGAGTAACTGGGGAAAGATCAGAGATCACAATAGGTTCATAAGAGCAAGAGGCAGGAGTAATATTTGGAAGAAGGCGATTATCTAGTAAAAAATAATCTATCCGGGTGAATGTGTGGTGCACTGAAGAGAAAAACGAGTAGGTTTTACTCGTAGGATTAAAGAAGCGCCAGGGATCAGAAATTGAGAATTCATCCATAAAGGACCTTATCATCTTAGACGACTTTTGGGAGCATATGCAAATGTGTATGCTCCCATTTGGGAGCATACACATTTACTAAGAGCAGCAAAGTGCCAAACAGGGTACCAGACACAATTAGAAATCTACCGTTTGGGTCGGATATCGCAGAGGAACAAACAAAGGGGATTGATTTATTAATTAAGATGGCGACCCCTCTGGATTTTTTATGAAATGATGAGTAAAAAGTTTGTCCAATCCACTTGGATTTAATTTGAGGATGAACTGAGGGTTTAAAGTGAGTCTCCTGCAGGAAAATGATCTGTGCCTCCAGATGACGTAAATGGTTTAGTACTTTGGTACGTTTTAATGGTGAATTAAGGCCTCTACAGTTCCATGAGATGAATTTCAGCTCACCACCATCAGGGCCACGGTTTGATTTCAGCTGGGTCATTGCCAAAGTTGGACAGTGAGATATTGACGAGTGGTATGTGAATCATCCTCACTGCAGCTGTAGACATGCAGACGGCTGTAGGGACAAAAAAAAAAAACACAACAGCAACAAAACGAGAACAGACACATAAAAAAACAACCTTAAACCGTCCCCCCACCCACCCGCCCCGGTGCCAGCATCCATCAACATGGATGCGCACAAACCCCCCCAGAAAAAAACAATGATTGTGGAACGTACCGTAGTAGCTCCAACCGAAACTGTGAAGAGCTGCCCGAGAGAACCTGCATAGTTCCAGCATGAGTGTCCTGAGTTATTAACAAGGTAAAAAATTATAATATTAAATTGGAAAGCCAGTATTGGGAGTGAAGAAAGGGGAATAAATAAATACATAAATAAATAAATTGAAAGAAAGATTTTAAAAAAAATAATAAATAAATAAATGAAATAAAAACAAAAATATTTTGTTGGGGGGAAAAAAATATAGATAAATAAAAAAATTTAAAAAAGAAAAGAAAGAAAACTCATCAATATGAAAGTAACAGAATTCTGTGCTTAAGAAAAAAAATAGATAAATAAATAAAAAATAAAGGTGACCAAGCTGAGATGCAAAGTGAGAGTAGCAGAGATAAATTGTAAATCCATAAAAAAAGGGAATATATATATATATATATATATATATATATATATATATATATATATATATATATATATATATATACATACACATATACATATACAAAGGAGTAAATACATAATTTTATTCAGCTTTCTATTTTATTTACATCCAAGAAGAGGAGAAAGAGAAAAAAAAAATGTGAGAACTGCAAAAGTGGTCCCAAGTAACCTCTCAAACATCAGATAGTAATTTCCCAACATTGGAATACTATACCAACGGAGAGGGGAGACACATAACAGACTTCCTCTCTTTTTTCCCCCTTCTTTCCCCCCCCTCCTTTTGTTCTCCCCTCTTTCCTCTCCCCTCTCCCCATCCTCTCTTTCCTCCCTTTTCCCCCCTCTCCCCCCCCCCCCCCCCCCCACCCCCAATACATGAAGAAAAACACGAGATAACACACTGAAGTAAGGCACTAACCGCTCACTGTAAGAGAGTACAGAAACAGTTCACCTTAAATTCTGTTCAATGAACTCAGCCACTGATGAAGGATCGCCAAACTGACGAGAGGTTCCGTCTGATAGAGTTATCTTCAGAGTAGCTGGGTAAAGCAAACCGTACTTCACCCCTGTGATGGAACGCAGTAAGCGCTTAACGGGCCCAAACGCTGCCCGTTTCTTAGCAATGGAGGTGGTGAAGTCCTGAAATATCGAGATCCTCTTGCCTTTATACAGGAGTGGAGATGCCTCCCCAGCGCGCTGTAGAATCAGGTTCCGGACGTGGAAGAAGTGGACCCGGGCAACTATAGGTCGAGGTGGAGCTCCAGGCTTGGGCTTTTCGCGAAGGGTACGGTGAGCTCGATCCAGTAAAGGCTTCTCCATCAGACCTAAAGTCTCCTGCAGCATAGTGGCGATAAAGTCTGTGATTCTGGCTCCTTCAAGATCCTCTGGAACACCAACCAAGCGGATGTTGTTCCTGCGTGATCTGCTTTCCAAGTCTTCGCAGTGTGCAGACAAACGAGTCACCTGAGCCGTTAGCATGCTAACATTAGCCTCGAGCTCACTCAGCCGGCTACTATGGTCGCTAGCGCTTAGCTCCAGGTCCTTCATGATCTTCACATGTGAGTCAACCAGTTGTTGGAGTGGCTCAATAGAAGCCTTCAGCTCATTGTTTGCAGACTTAATTTCGGTGCGAAGCTTGGCAGCAATGCCATCCATTTTGGCGAAAACATCTACCTTTAGGGCGTCCATCATCGTTTGCAGGATCTTAGCATCCAGGGCGCCGCTAGCCGTCGATTCGGCCGCGCTAGCAAAGGCGGTCGGCAGGGCAGATCGGTCGGGAGAGAGCGGCGATGTGCGGCCTCCTTTAACGGTGTCTTTATTTCCTCGTGTGGGCATCTTTCTCTTGGCGAGTGAATCCAGTAACGATGCGGAGAGGTTCTCAGTGACTTCAGACGTTGTCAAGAAGATTACATTTGCAGAGTGTAAGGCTAATTAGTATGTAAAAGTCCGGTTCTCTCGGAGCACGTCTATCCACCCACACACTCCATAGCGCCCCCCCCTTACTTCCACGAATCTTCTCCTCCATGTTTTTAACATGTTGAGAAGATGGACAGCGTCGCCCCGGCAACCAGCATAAACACATCCCACAGACACTGAGGTGATGATGTCATCCGTCGTGATGAGGTCACCAGAGCTTCTATCTCTCACCACTGCTTCCCTCTGCTGCTTTACTCTGCTCTTGGCCATTGTTCCAAAGACTCACTTGACGAAGGCAGTTTTCACAGGACAGAGAGACACGCAGTTTTCTCACTACAGAGGGAAACGCAGTTTCACAACAGAGGGAAACACCGTATTCAGACGACAGAAGCAAACACACACTTCATCTGAGATTTCACCAGCGTCAGCAGATATGGAAAAGCAATTAGCACCCGGATCCCTGTCGCACTTACTGTCTTTACAGGCCTCTGGTAAGAGATTTGAGAAAGTCCTGCTGACTCAGCAGCTTCACTTTGGTTCTCACACTGTTTAAAGGAAAACACAGTTCAAAGGCTGAGACTGGGAGACATTTGGGGAAGAAACTCAGTGAATCCAGGACACACAGCTGCAAACACCTGACCCCATCATGCAGCTGATGTTTCAGTTTCATATCTTATTGGATATGATGTTCATGTTAGGCACAAATCAATTGGTAAAGAATGGAGTCCAGCTCCTCAGTATGCTGGAGCCTCAAGAAGCTCAAACATCTAAAGATACTGAGATGTTTGAGCTTCAGATCTAGATTTGTCCTGATTCCAGTCTCTTTTTCAAAGCTGGGGTCAGCAGGGCGGCCTGTGTTCATCTCATCTCAGCAACACATGTTTCTTCAGCGTTAACACAGTTGATTTATTTGGACTGAACTCACTCTCTCTCCCTCTCTCTCTCTCTCTCTCTCTCTCTCTCTCTCTCTCTCTCTCTCTCTCTCTCTCTCTCTCTCTCTCTCTCTCTCTCTCTCTCCACACTGACAGCACCAGATTTTAGCCCGGGACAGATTATCTACAGCTTCAGACACACCTACCTGATCACAGACCTCATGGGGGAAGGCTCTTATGGGAAGGTTGTCAAAGGCCAGAAGCTGGACGACAAACGGAACGTGGCAATCAAGGTCTTGAAGAGGGATGGAGAGGACGTCTGGCGCGAGGTAGCTGTTTGGGCCTCTGGAGATATGTCCATGCTCACATTTCTTTTCCCACGGCACTATAAGAACTGGAATGTGTTTTTTTTTCTTTTTGTTGGAATCATTGACATATTTTCCTCTTTCCTCCCCAGCTGAACGCATTAAGAACCATAGCAGTGCTGGATGCGGACCTCTGCAATGTGGTGCAGTTTTATGAATGCTTTAATAGCATGGGCCGCCCCTGCATGGCCTTTGAAATGCTGGACTTGGATTTGTACCAGTTCATGGGAACACGGAAGTGGGCTCCCATGCCTTGTAGTGAAATCCGCCCGATCGCCAAGCAGGTTTGTATTCTTTGTGCCAATAATGAGAAAAGAGTGAGTCCTCATCCTTGTCAGCATCACTAACCTGACCTCTCATGCTTTGTTTGTGCAGCTTCTGGTGGCTCTGGACGCTCTGGCCAGTCTGGGTGTGGTCCACTCAGACGTCAAGACGGACAACGTAATGCTGGTGGATGCAGTGAATCAGCCACTGAGGGTGAAGCTGATCGATTTCGGGCTGGCTCGATCAGCCGTCACAATACTGCAAGGAGAGTTGCTTCAGGCTGTGGCCTACAGGTAGGTTGACCCTGCAGGGTCCTGGTTCAGTCCACGCTTCTCGCGTTCTTCTGAACCTCACTGTTCTGTGGCTGCTCTCAGTCAGCCAGTAGATCTGACAGATTGTGCTCCTGTCTTTCCTCCTCAGGGCCCCGGAAATCTGGCTCGGCCTCCCCATCACCGAGGCCATCGACATGTGGGGGCTGGGCTGCACGCTGGCCTTCCTCCTCCTGGGAATCAACCTCTTCCCGTCACACTGCGAATACCAGACGGTAGGTCTGCTTCCTCAACATGTCTCCACAAGCAGGTAGAAACCCTGGAAAGAGTCTAAGCTCGTGTGTGTGTGATTTGTGTCTGCAGGTGAGGTTCATGGTGCAGATTCTGGGCCAGCCAGAGGACCGGCTGATCCAGGCCGGGATGTTCTCCCAAGCGTTTTTCGTCAGGCAGTTTGCTCCAGGCCGTCCACGCTTTAGGCTGCGGGTAAGTTCACCTGTCCTCTTCCACTGAAGCTGCTTTCATCATTTTCCTTGAAGAATTCTAAAACTGTTCTTTTCACTCTGTTTCTTCAGACACCAGAAGAATATTTTGCGGGCACCGGCTACCAAACAACAGCGTGTTCCCCCTTCACGACGCTGAGCTGCCTGGACCAGCTGGTTCATGTAAGTCTCCTCTGCTCTGCTCTTGGACCTTCTTCCCTTCCTCAGTTCCAGTCACTTTACAACCTGCCCCAGTCACCCACACCGACACTTCACCCAGGCCCTGCTCTGGACTGTTCATCACAGCGCTTTGAAATCTTCACTGCTTCTATTCTATTCCATGTCTTCTATCTTCTATATCAGTCAGCTAAAAGATATAAAATCAATGAACTAATGAAGCATAAAGGAAAAAAAAAAAATCCTAGATTGGAACAATACGAAGTTTGATCCAAATACATCTCACTGAGCTGATTTCATGTCTGAAAGAAGTGAAGCCCTGGAGGTGTGGAACCTTCCATTCCTCTTCCTGTGCTTCACCAAAGGAATGCTGTGAAGAATCAGACCAAATCCCCTGATCTGACTGTGTTTCCTCATCCAGATCCATCCACACCACCACGACAGCGAGCTGGAGGACAGGAAGGCTCTTGTGGACCTGCTGAAGGGGATGCTGGATCTGGACGGGCGTCTCAGGCTGAGGCCTCACGAGGCTCTGCAGCACCCCTTCATCTCCATGAGCCACCTGAGGCAGGACCCCCGCCACACTCAGTAGTAAGTTTCTGTTCGAGTCTCACCTGAGAGCTGCTGCTGCTTCTGACCAATCACTGACTGTCCTTCTTCTTCCAGCCTGATCGCCTCCCAGCAGAACCTGGAGGTCTCTGCAGTCAAGGACTCCATCCAGGGACAGATGCCATTTGTGGCCCCCAAGGACTCTCTCAGCCCCGACTGGCCTGTGGCCCCCAAAGAGTCTCTCAGCCCCGACTGGCCTGTGGCCCTCGGAGGGGCTTCTAGCTCCGACTGGCCTGTGGCCCTCGGAGGGGCTTCTCGCCCCGACTGGCCTGTGGCCCTCAAGGACTCTCACAGCCCCGACTGGCCTGTGGCCCTCGGAGGGGCTTCTCGCCCCGACTGGCCTGTGGCCCCCGGAGAGGCTTCTCGCCCCGACTGGCCTGTGGCCCTCGGAGGGGCTTCTAGCCCCAACTGGCCTGTGGCCCTCGGAGAGGCTTCTAGCTCCGACTGGCCTGTGGCCCTCGGAGGGGCTTCTCGCCCCAACTGGCCTGTGGCCCCCAAGGACTCTCACAGCCCCGACTGGCCTGTGGCCCTCGGAGAGGCTTCTAGCCCCGACTGGCCTGTGGCCCTCGGAGGGGCTTCTCGCCCCAACTGGCCTGTGGCCCTCAAGGACTCTCACAGCCCCGACTGGCCTGTGGGCCCCAAAGAGTCTCTCAGCCCCGACTGGCCTGTGGCCCTCGGAGAGGCTTCTAGCCCCAACTGGCCTGTGGCCCTCGGAGAGGCTTCTAGCCCCGACTGGCCTGTGGCCCTCGGAGGGGCTTCTCGCCCCAACTGGCCTGTGGCCCCCATGGACTCTCACAGCCCCGACTGGCCTGTGGCCCTCGGAGAGGCTTCTAGCCCCAACTGGCCTGTGGCCCTCGGAGGGGCTTCTCGCCCCAACTGGCCTGTGGCCCTCAAGGACTCTCACAGCCCCGACTGGCCTGTGGGCCCCAAAGAGTCTCTCAGCCCCGACTGGCCTGTGGCCCTCGGAGAGGCTTCTAGCCCCAACTGGCCTGTGGCCCTCGGAGAGGCTTCTAGCCCCGACTGGCCTGTGGCCCTCGGAGGGGCTTCTCGCCCCAACTGGCCTGTGGCCCCCAAGGACTCTCACAGCCCCGACTGGCCTGTGGCCCTTGGAGGGGCTTCTAGCCCCAAGTGGCCTGTGGCCCCCAAGGACTCTCTCAGCCCCGACTGGCCTGTGGCCCTCGGAGAGGCTTCTCGCCCCGACTGGCCTGTGGCCCCCAAGGACTCTCACAGCCCCGACTGGCCTGTGGCCCTCGGAGAGGCTTCCAGCCCCGACTGGCCTGTGGCCCCCAAGGACTCTCTCAGCCCCGACTGGCCTGTGGCCCTCGGACAGGCTTCTAGCCCCAACTGGCCTGTGGCCCTCGGAGAGGCTTCTCGCCCCGACTGGCCTGTGGCCCCCAAGGACTCTCACAGCCCCGACTGGCCTGTGGCCCTCGGAGGGGCTTCTAGCCCCAAGTGGCCTGTGGCCCCCAAGGACTCTCTCAGCCCCGACTGGCCTGTGGCCCTCGGAGAGGCTTCTCGCCCCGACTGGCCTGTGGCCCCCAAGGACTCTCACAGCCCTGACTGGCCTGTGGCCCTCGGAGAGGCTTCTCGCCCCGACTGGCCTGTGGCCCCCGGAGAGGCTTCTCGCCCCGACTGGCCTGTGGCCCCCAAGGACTCTCACAGCCCCGACTGGCCTGTGGCCCTCGGAGAGGCTTCCAGCCCCAACTGGCCTGTGGCCCTCGGAGAGGCTTCCAGCCCCGAGCCGTCAGTGGCCCTCGAAGAGGCTTCCAGCCCCGAGCCGTCAGTGGCCCTCGAAGAGGCTTCCAGCCCCGAGCCGCCTGTGGCCCTCGAAGAGGCTTCCAGCCCCGAGCCGCCTGTGGCCCTCGAAGAGGCTTCCTGCCCCGAGCCGCCTGTGGCCCTCGAAGAGGCTTCCAGCCCCGAGCCGTCAGTGGCCCTCGAAGAGGCTTCCAGCCCCGAGCCGCCTCTGGCCCCCGAGGAGGCTTCTAGCCCCGAGCCGTCTGTGGCCCTCGAAGAGGCTTCCAGCCCCGAGCCGTCTGTGGCCCTCGAAGAGGCTTCCAGCCCCGAGCCGTCTGTGGCCCCCGTGCAGTCTCCAAGTCCCAGGCCGCCATTGGCCCTCAAAGAGGCTTCCAGCCCCGAGCCGTCAGTGGCCCTCGAAGAGGCTTCCAGCCCCGAGCCGTCAGTGGCCCTCGAAGAGGTTTCCAGCCCCGAGCCGCCTGTGGCCCCCGAAGAGGCTTCTAGCCTCGAGCCGCCAGTGGCCCTCGAAGAGGCTTCTAGCCTCGAGCCGCCAGTGGCCCTCGAAGAGGCTTCCAGCCCCGAGCCGCCTGTGGCCCCCGAGGAGGTTTCGAGCCCCGAGCCGCCAGTGGCACTCGAAGAGGCTTCTAGCCTCGAGCCGCCAGTGGCCCTCGAAGAGGCTTCTAGCCTCGAGCCGCCAGTGGCCCTCGAAGAGGTTTCCAGCCCCGAGCCGCCTGTGGCCCCCGAGGAGGCTTCGAGCCCCGAGCTGCCAGTGGCCCTCGAAGAGGCTTCTAGCCTCGAGCCGCCAGTGGCCCTCGAAGAGGCTTCTAGCCTCGAGCCGCCAGTGGCCCTCGAAGAGGTTTCCAGCCCCGAGCCGCCAGTGGCCCTCGAAGAGGTTTCCAGCCCCGAGCCGCCTGTGGCCCCCGAGGAGGCTTCGAGCCCCGAGCCGCCAGTGGCCCTCGAAGAGGCTTCTAGCCTTGAGCCGCCAGTGGCCCTCGAAGAGGCTTCTAGCCTCGAGCCGCCAGTGGCCCTCGAAGAGGTTTCCAGCCCCGAGCCGCCAGTGGCCCTCGAAGAGGTTTCCAGCCCCGAGCCGCCTGTGGCCCCCGAGGAGGCTTCGAGCCCCGAGCTGCCAGTGGCCCTCGAAGAGGCTTCTAGCCTCGAGCCGCCAGTGGCCCTCGAAGAGGCTTCTAGCCTCGAGCCGCCAGTGGCCCTCGAAGAGGTTTCCAGCCCCGAGCCGCCAGTGGCCCTCGAAGAGGTTTCCAGCCCCGAGCCGCCTGTGGCCCCCGAGGAGGCTTCTAGCCCCAAGCTGTCTACCGAGCCATCTGTGTACCCCGAGGAGTCTCCCAGCCCCGAGGAGGCTTCTAGCCCCGAGCCGTCAGTGGCCCGTAAAGAGGCTTCCAGCCCCGAGCCGCCAGTGGCCCTTGAGCCAATTCTACCGCCCGAACAGTCTGAGGCCCCTGAGTCGTCCGAGGCCCCTGATTCCTCTGTGCTCCACCATGGCCGTTTCAGGACATTCATCAAGCGGATCCACAGAGTCTGCAGGAGGATCAGGACTACTTTCGGTCGCTGCCTCCGTCCCCAGGTGGAGGAGGACTAATTCTGTGTGCCTGCCTCAAGGTTACGATGCACAACAAGAAAAAAGAAAAAAAAGGGGGGCAGAGAGGGAGATGGTGGCTTAAAACCGGCTCCTGCAAGTCCCGGACAAATCAGCACCACAAACGGAGCAAACGACAAACACCAAAACTCCCAAACAAACAAGAAGAGCTGGCTGTGGAAGAGGACTCGGCTGACGGAGACATGCTAACAGCTAGCAGCGCAGCTCTACACCAAGGCTACGTAGCATAAAAAGCGAGATAGGAGAGCTCAAACAACACAGGAAAAAGGAGCAGACCACGTTTAAGGAGGAACTCAAAGTGTCACAGAGCGGGATGGAAACACCCACCCAGGCAGACAGGCAGATTTGAACTTCTTTACTTCCAGGAATGCAGGAACTAAACAACGCAGGACTGAGCTGAGCTGAGCTGAGCTAAGAAGATGAGCAAACATGAGAAGAACATGAAAAACAGACAAACAGTTGAGACAGGGCATTTAAAAACAATAAAAAAATAATCACTCAGAACATCCAGGACTTTGGGAGCTTTCTTGTGTACATCGACACCTGTGAGCTGCTTTCAGCACACAGGGTAGTGCGGGGGGGGCAAGCTGAAACTGTCCTGCATCCCGAGAGTCACACCGCGCTCCAGCTGAGCGTCAAAAAACCCACACGCGCTTTTTACTGTAAAACACAGTCCATTCCTCATTATTTGCCATATTGAACTCTGCCGAATTATTAGAAAAATCACGAGGAAAAGGCACAAATTGAAATAAGGAACGCAAATACGACAAAAATGAAAATGAAACTTAAATCATGTGTTTTGCTGGTGCAATGTTTCGACTCGCTGGGTCTTTTTTGGGCGCTGAAACCACGCAAAAAAAGTACCGTATTGGCCCGAATATAAGACGATGTTTTTTCCCAGAAATTGCATCCTCAAAAGTGGGGTCGTGTTATAATCGCGGACTTACGGTAGATGATCAATACGCATCCGCGCCGCTAGATGGAGCCAAAGTATCACTGAGCAGAGAGCGAGTGGAGCGATGAAATGAGATCAAATGATCTGATGAAAAATGGCGGATCATCTGGAACAAAGGGGCTGAACGCTGGACAACTGAGCAAACAACAGAGGAGAAGTTATGATACCAACTTTAAACTGATGGTGATCAACGCAGCAGAGTCATCAAACTACTGCCAAGCCGCCAGGAGGTCTGGTGGAGCAGAGCCTCGTTCTTATTGGAGAGCACAGAAAAAACACTACAGATGCTAACGCTATGAGAAAAGCTTTCCGTGGTCCTGAGAGACGCTTCAGAGAGACTGATAGAAGGGTGAGAGAATACGTCTCTGAAAAACGGACAGACAGAATGTCCACCACCAGAGCCTGATTCAGCTGAAGGAGCTGGAAAGTTATTTACATCATTTATGCAGTTTGGACCCCTTGAGGTTCTTATTTGTTGCTTATTGTTTCTTATTTTGAGAAAGAGAATATATTTTTTATTCAATACTCTATATTTTTTCATTTTATATCTCGTGAAATGTTATTTCAGTTGTGAGTTTTTTAGTTTATAATAATAGTATCGTAAAAAGTTGTTTTATGAGTGACCTTATTGTCTTCAGCATTTTTTTTTTTTTCACAAAATGATCTTTGAAAAATAGGGGTCGTGTTATAATCGGAGTCGTCTTATATTCGGGCCAATATGGTACATGTTCCTTCAACACACAATCGGGCTTAATAAGGTAAATATGAGGCACAATTCGGCGTGACTGAATTTAGGCTGTCTTCTGTGTCTGAGGCTCAGAGACAGAATGAAGTTTGAGGAAGTGGCCTCAAAAGAAACTTAAATTTTTCATCTGCTCTGCTGTTGGTGGTGTGTGTATTTGTGTGTGTGTGTGTGTGTGTGTGTGTGTGTGTTGGGGTCACAATATTGGTAAAGATTGGTATTTTAAGCTGTTATAAATCATATTTGATGAATTGTAAAATTATTACACACACATTTTGAATGGCCTCGGTAAACTTCAAATGAGCCATTTTAATCGCGATTAATCGCGATAACTCCAGGATTGGGATGCGCTTAATCGCGATTAAGAAATTTAATCGTTGCCCAGTTCTAATTTTTTTCATCTCTGCTGGGAGCCAGTGATGCTCAGGACCCGGAGCAGGCTGTGCATCTCCTGCTGGAGCGTGAAGAGGCTGGGATATGGAGAACTCAGGGGGAGCAGTCGGAGGTGGAGCAGATGGCCACACAGAGGTGGTTGTAATAATAATAATAATAACAATAATAATAATAATAATAATAATAATAATAATAATAATAATAGTAATAATAATAATAATAATAATAATAATAATAATAATACAATTCATTTCACAGCGCCTTTCTAAACCCCCAACGACACTTTACAAAAGATTAAAACACATTACAAAAAACTACAGAAAACATAACAACAGTGAATTAAAAGAAATGATGAGGTTACAAATGATAGGCTGATTAAAACAGAGTTTTGAGTCTGGATTTGAACTGAGATAGAGAATCGAGGTTGCGGATGTCTGGAGGAGAGAGTTCCAGAGTTGGGGAGCAGAGCAGCTGACTGCTCTGCTCTCCATGGTGCTGGGGGGGATGGGGGCACAGAGAGGTGGAGAGAGGAGGACCTGAGGGAGCATGAGAGGGGGCCACGTGTATGAGATCAGGCAGATTGGGGGGGGGGGGGTTGTGGATGGCTTTAAATGTAAACAGAAGTATTTTGAAAATGATCCGGAAATTCACAGGGAGCCAGTGGAGCTGCTGGAGGACGGGGGTGATGTGCTGAGAGGAAGGGGTTTTGGTGACGATACGAGCTGCTGAGTTCTGAGTTCCAGTTGGAGCTGATGGAGGGATTTGTGGGGGACGCCAAAGAGGAGTGAGTTGCAGTAGTGGAGGCGGGAGGTGACGAGGCTGTGGACCAGGATGGCAGTGGTGTGAGGGGTGAGGGAGGGGCGAGAGAGGGGTGAGGGAGGGGCGGAGACGGTTTATATTGCGTAGGTGGAAGTAAGCAGACCGAGTGATGTTATTAATGTGGGAGTGGAAAGAGAGTGAGCTGTGAGGACGACACCCAGACTTTAACCTGAGGGGAGGGGGACACTGTGGAGCTGTCCACTGTGAGGGACAACCTGTTTGATTTGGAGAGTGAGGACTTGGTGCCAACAAGAAGAAGTTCAGTTTTATCACTATTTAATTTCAGGAAATTTGAGGTGAACCAGGATTTGATTTCAGCGATGCAGAGGGTGAGAGAGGAGGGTGGGAGAGTGGAGTTTGGTTTACTGGAGAGATAGAGCTGGGTGTCGTCCACGTAGCAGTGAAAATTAATACCGAACTTCCAGAAAAAGTTACCGAAGGGGAAGGAGGTATATGATGAAGAGGAAGTTGTTGGGATCTGAACCAGGTTTCTTCAGGATGGGGCTGACAGCTGCAGATTTAAAAAGAGCGGGAACAGTTCCAGAGGACAGCGAGGAGTGGATGATGGCTGATATGAGGGGGAGTAGAGAGGGGAGGCAGGATCTGACCAGGACTGTGGGGAGGGGGTCCAGCTGACAGGTCGAGGGCTTGGACTTGGTGATGAGGACGGAGATATCAGAGGCGGGAGGGAGTTCAAAGGTGGAAAGTAGATGAGATGGCGGGAGAGGTTCAGAGGAGGGGAGAAGAGAGGTAGTGGAGCTGAGATGTTGGTGGATTATCAAAACCTTGTCATTAAAGAACTGGAGGAGAGAGTTACAGGACTCTGCAGAGTCCAGGTGGGGGGGTAGAGAGTCAGGGGGCTGGATGATGCTGTTGAAAACCGAAAAGAATGTCTTACTGCTGCTTGCATTGGAGCTGATGAGATCGGAGTAAAATTCTGATTTAGCTTGGGAAATTCAGTCCTTATAAAGAGATAAATGAGCAGTAAACATGTCTTTGTGAATGTTGAGTCCAGATTTACAAAAGGGTCTTTCAAGCTGATGACTTTTGGATTTCATATTACGGAGAACAGGAGTAAACCAGGGAGCACACCGGGTAAAGAAAACAGAGCGAGATTTTTCAGGAGTGAGTGAGTTGAGGATGTGAGTGAGTCCATTATTGTCCAGGGAGACAAGGTCATCGGGGGTGGAGGAAGAGTCCAAAGTCAGGGTGGAGATGCAGGGGGAGAGGGAGTCCATGTTAATATCCTTAATGTTGCGGAATGAAATGACTTGATGAAATGTCTTGGAAACGGAGAGACGGAGGGGGACATTAAATGAGAGAAGAAAATGGTCTGTAATATGAAGGTGAACAGCAGAACAGTTGGAAGGAGTGAGACCGGAGCAGCAGGTTAAGTCCAGGGTGTGTCCTTTGACGTGACTGGGGAAATCTGCAAACTGCTGAAAACCAAAACTGCTGAGTGATGAGGAGAAGTCCTTGGTAAGGGGAAGAGCAGGATTGTTCATGTGTACGTTGAAGTCACCCAGCAGAATGACATTTGGAGAGAGAGTGGCAAGGTGGGTGAGAAGGACAGAAACTTCGTTTAAAAAATCGGAATGGGGCTTGGGGGGATGGTAGACTGTGGCGATGATTGCAGGAGTGGCGCCGGAGATCTGACAAGCAAGGCATTCCAGGGACGAGAGAGCAGGCAGAGAGATATGAAAAAAACATGTCTGGAAGCAGCGCGACCACGGGAAAACTATGAAAGGAACTGGAACATACCGCTTGGAATCATTTATTAATTATTTATGGACAAAATATAATTTACATCAGTCTGTAATTCAGATACTTTTAAGGCCAGCAGAGAAGGCCTTGCAGGCCCTGACGGCCCACCACTGCATGAACATAAATAATAAAATGCACATCAGACCTCTTCTATTACATGTCTCAGGTAAAGAAAGAAAAATAAGTAACGAAACCCACAACTGAACAAATCCCACAGACTCCCTTTCCCCCCTTCCCACCCACTGATCCATAAACATTGGTCAGATTCAAACTTTCTCCCCAAAATATCAAAATCCGCACTATGTGCTTATGGAGGGGAAGCTACTGAGCTAGGAGCTGAGCTCAACAGATGTATAAACATTTTAGGCAATAAAGTAAAAAAGTAATATTTTCTGAGAAAATTATATTGGAAAACATCTAAACTTTGAAATGAAACTTTTTATCACTACAACCAGATACATAAACTGGTGTCTCAAAGTAACATATCATAAGAAGACATGAACGATGAACATACATTGGCAGGCTGATTTTGGCACGTCACGGCAAAGTGTGGCGCACTATGCATGCTTAGGATGTATGTGCTAACAGGAGTATAATAGCATTGGCTATAATTATCACTGGTTAGCAGCATCATGACAGTCTGTGCAGAATGCATCAATTTCACTATGTCCGTCACTGAGTCGCTGCACCTGTTTTAGTCATGTTTTGCGTGATGTACCTCTGGGCTTCTTCCGGAGAGGAAAAGACCTTCTCCACTCCGTTATGAGTGATGCGAAGAAGTATTCCAAAGCCAACTCCCTCGATCTCCCGCAGCTGTTGTCTGATGCCGTTGTAAGCCGCCCGTGCACGAGCAACTTTTGCCGTGTAGTCCAGATACACCGAGATGGTTAAATCCTTGACCTTCACTCGTCTCAGTTCTCTGGCGTGGCGCAGGATGTTAGCGCAGTCGTGGAAGTAGTGAAGGCGAGCAATGACGGCTCGCGGAGGTGCTCCCTGTTTTGGCGGTGGCTGCAGGGTCCGATGCGCTCTGTCCAGTAGCGGAGCCTTTTCCAGCTGGAAAGCTTCTTTCAGAAGTGCGGAGATTGCAGTTGTGCTGCAGCTGCCTTGATCTTCGGGTACGCCCAATATTCGAATATTATTACGTCTAGATCTCCCTTCTAGGTCTTCGCATTTACTTTCCAAAGCAGCCACCTGAATTGAAAGTTGTTTTACAGTGTTCTGTAGCTCGGTTACATCATCCGAGCATCCAGAAAGTCCCCGCTCCATCTCCTTCGTTGTGTTTTCCATCCCCGTCACCTGGGTCTGCACAGCCGTTTTAAAGCTAAGAAGCTCCGTCTTGGCGGCTTGAATTTCAGTCTTGATGACCGACATTTCACTCTCAAAAACCATCCGGATTTCGTCTTTGAGAACGGCCACAAAATCCGATCGGAGCGTTGTTAGCAGCTCCTCTTTGAAGGCAGTAATTTTGGTGGAGGTCGCTGAAGTTGGAGCTGCTGTAGCCTGGGCACCTGAGCCACGCGAGGTCGCGGGCAGCGATACTTCCGTAGCTTTAGCAGGCCCGGTCGACGGAGTGTAGACGTTACGGCTTTTGGTGCTTCTGCTGGCCATGATATATCTTTCCATCCGGTTGGTGAAGAAAAGCACAGCGAGAATTGTGACTATTAATCTCGATTTATGCCAGTTTATATCTTAAATGACGAAATGATCCGCAGAGCTCAGCGACTCGTAGCCTACTCCATTGCTTGCTCACCAGCGCCCCCTGTATGTATCATTTTTTAACAGAGCTTCAATGTCTTAGTCTGGTTCGATACTACAATATAATATTAGCATAAAGCAATATAAAAATGTATTTATGAGCCCCGCCTTCGTCTCATAGACCCCCATGTTATCCGAAAAAGCGCCGGTCAGCTTCAGCCAATAGATTACAAGCTTCCACCTTGTCGTGCTGTCAATCAAAGTGTGGAGCAGCCAGAGAGCACGGCCGCTCGCCCAGCAGAGGAGAGTTAGCTCTGCAGCAGATATATCCACTGTCTGCTGAACATCCACCGTAAACAGCTAAACATGGAGGATGCTGTAGGACTCAGAGGCTCTCATTTTCACCGGACAGGTAATTCGCGTGCACAATCAAAGGGGCGTGGCTTGGTCGCTCATGAAAGCAGAGGGAGGGGGAACCTGAGACTTTGGATTAAAAAAAAACCTCTCTTTCAAAACTCCGGACACGAGCTTTAAGCTGGGAAGGGGTTTATTCTTGAACTGTTTTGTAGCTGTGTTGTTGTCTTTTATTTCTTTTAATTTGTTGCACTGTTTTCACTTTTATAAACTGTTTTATTGTGCCACTCACCACTTTGAAATTGAGAGTTTTTTTCTTTAGTTACTTAAAATGTGAGAACTTTGGGGGTTTTTTTCTTCCTATTTTGGGAGACAAAACCAATAATTCAAAAGACATCAAAAATAACATTCAAAACATGTGTCTCCATATTTCTGTGTTGAACATTATGAATTAAAATTTTGGGTTTACAGTTGTATCTAGCTAATTGTGCATTATAATTGTGACCACTTTCTAATAAAACAAAACTATCTCAATAATCAACTGCATGTGTCTTATTTCCCTCTTTATTGTTGAACCATTCAACACACTCTCAATTTGAAAAAAAAATTATTGTTACAATTTAAGATAAATCCTTCTTCTATAGTTGCGTTTTTACTAAACTTTGTGAGTTTATTTGAAATATTTTGAGTTGCTCAGCCTCACAGGGGAGCTTATCTGGAGAAATGATTGCTTGTTAGTTCTTGTACCATTTCTCTAAACTGGCACCCATCGGTGGAAAAACACCACAACTTTAGAGAGCTATGGAATTTTTCAGCCTTCTGCGTTTACTCTCATGGTTGGCATTAATCTTCATAAGGAAGTAAACCAGCTCTAACTGCCCGACCATGATTATCTTGTGTGGGATCTCAGTGTTGCGATATATCTGTTTCAGTTACAATAACAACACGATGGTGGGAATCCCAGTGAATAAAGTTGAAACAGTCATTATCTTATGAAACAGTAAATTTTATATTTTGTTAATGATTCTTATGCTTTGTAATGTCAATCTATCTGCCAGCTGTAATGGTTGCTGTGGTGGGCATGTTTCTCAGGGCCAAATGTTTTACACAACTTGTCTTCACGTGGAATGCTATGAAGGAACTGAGTGAAAGCACCCACCACGGGTGCTTTCACACCTACTAGTCCGCTAGAGTGGTTCGGTTCGGACATAATTTATTCATAAATGTTGCAGCTGTCAACTGGTTCGGTTCGCATTCACACCACTTGTTTTTGCAGATGAACTATCCACTATGACCCTCCTGCCCCTTGGTGGCGCTGTTCACATAATAATGTGTTTTGGGTGGCGGAAGTGAACCCTGATTGGCCAGCATGTGTGACGTCATGTGCTGCGCGGCTTGCTACGGAAGCCTCCGCCGACCAAAAAGCCTTCTCCACAACAGAGCGGACAGGACCGAGGCTGGTCAACTTTCACACCAGCAGCGGACCGCGCCGAGACCGCACCGAGACCACCTCCTCGAGGAGGTCTCGGTGCAGTTCTTTGTCCCGGACCAAAACTAACTGGTCTGCTTTCACACCAGCGCGTACGAACCGAACCTGCCGGAGTTGGGGACGCTAGTCCACTTCAAGCGGACCAGATGCTGTAGGTGTGAAAGCACCACAAAATTTTCAAGAATAACAAAAGTACTTTGATCCTGATTTGATCTTTTTTTTCTGGGTCAGATGAATGTACTACAGAAGAAAATACAAACATGTTTTCTGCACAGTAGAAGGAAAAACTGATGTTACTGGAATTTTCCCAGTTAAAGTACAATCATATGAGAATATTTGTACAATGATTCAATATTTCTCAGAAAAATCACACATCAAAAATCGTCGTTCAAGTGATTTTTGTTTGTTTGTTCACTGATATTTTGTTGTACCTTCCCAAATTTTAAAGATGTTCTCACTGGTTTTTTTAATTATTTGTTCTATCCATATTTTTTGTGGCTTGCATTCTAGTTTTGTGTAAAAGAAATTCGATGCTGTGGTGCTGGTGATGGTTGTTATCATTATTGCCATTGTCATTATCATTAACTACTTCGACTACTACTACTACTACTACTACAGTAATAATAATAATAATAATAATAATAATAATAACAGTAATAATAATGTTCTCAACAATAGTCTCAACAAGTCAGCTCGAATACCTTTGTCAATTAAACAAATAATATCGAATAAATATTAAATTTAAACGACTGTAGTTTGTTTTCGTCTCGCGTGTGACGTCATAAATAAGACGCTGATTGGTCCAGAGCTAACCTTTACGTCTGACGTCATTACGTCTGACAGAACCAGGAAGCTTTGAGGGCTGCTAGCGAAAGCTCCGACTTAACGGATAAAAATGAAACCAACAATTAAGTCTGCGGTTGTTTTCCGAGGGTGGAATAAACAGGACGTTTTAATACAGGTAAGACATATTGGAATGAGGAAATGGTTGGCTGTTGTGCTTGCTGAGTGTATGAAAGACAGGCAGTGTCTGTTAGCTTCATGCTAATGTCAAATAAGAGAATACGCTTCTGATTAGTTGATCAAATAAAATCAGATCTTTTCATCCGTAACGCGGTTGCGGTGTGTGCTGAAAAGAGGCCGTCTGAGTCGCACTGTGGTAACATGCATCTTTTCACTGTTGAATCACTGCTGTTGTCTTTTCACTGACTGGTAAATCATGTGATTGTTTCAGCTGTGAGCACATCGAGCCTCAACAATGGGCCGACGACGAGCTGCTGCTGCAAAATCTCCACGTCCCGCAGGCTCTGAGGCTCCTGCAGAGGCTGCCAGGGCGTGCAGCAGAAAACACAGCATCTGCATGGTGTCTGACTTCTTCTACCCAAACATGGGAGGAGTAGAAAGTCACATTTATCAGCTTTCTCAGTGTCTCATTGAAAAGGGACATAAGGTGGTGATTGTCACTCACGCCTACGGCAGGAGGAAAGGTATCCGATACCTGACCAACGGGCTGAAGGTGTACTACCTGCCTCTGCAGGTGATGTACAACCAGTCCACCGTCACAACCTGCTTCCACAGTTTGCCCCTGATGCGCTGTGTGTTTGTTAGGGAGCGCATCACTGTGGTGCACGCTCACAGCTCCTTCTCTGCCATGGCCCATGATGCACTGTTCCACGCCAAGACTATGGGCCTGAACACGGTACGGCACTCTCATTTATTCCATGTTTGACATTTATTCAGTTTGGTGTCTCTGTGTTAGAAGTGAAAGTGAGATTTGCTCACTAAAACCACAGTTAAGTCTCAGTCTTTGATCTGCTGAGAAACTTTTGTTTCTTGAGACAAAGCTGAAAATTTTCATCATTCACAGGTGTTCACAGACCACTCGCTCTTTGGCTTTGCCGACGTCAGCTCTGTGCTGACCAACAAGCTCCTGACCGTGTCGTTGTGCGACACCAACCACATCGTGTGCGTGTCGTACACCAGCAAGGAGAACACGGTCCTCCGCGCAGCCCTCAATCCAGAGATCGTGTCGGTTATCCCCAATGCCGTTGACGCCACAGACTTCACTCCTGACCCCGCCCGGCGCCAAGATGACAGGATCACTATTGTTGTCATTAGTCGTCTTGTCTACCGCAAAGGTACCAAACACCTTTTCATTAGATAAAACTTTATTGAGCCTTTTGGACAACTTTATATATTCCTTTAATAAGGTTCTTATGTAGCTACAGTTTGTTTTTATATCTTGTTCTATCTACCTTATGCTATGATGACTGACACATTGTTGAGAACAAAAGTTCATTTGTTAGTTTTGTTTTATGCATTGTTTATAAAAAAAATTGAGATTTCTACTTTAACAGTAAGAAATACCCCCCCCCCCCCCCCCCCCCCGCCTTTTCCATAGCTATTAAAATCTTTCAATTTATATTTATAGTGCAAAAGAGTGTATTATTATTTCTCAACAAGGATTCAACTCCAAAAGTTTTTTACCTTTGTCAAGAAGTGTATGTGTTTATTGCTGTTGGTTGGTTTGTTTGTTAACAGGATTAATCAGTCACTCGTGGATTGAATTAGATTTATTTATTTTTATTACAGACAGACAGACAATAGGACACAGAAGAAGTGATTTAACATTTGGTCAGATCCAGATATTCTCACCAAGACAGAATATTAATGATGAAGAATTGAAAGTGTGTTCAGTGTGGTGACAGTGACTTTCTGGAGGATCCAGTCTGTCCACTTTCCAAATCTCTGAAGGTTTACAGTTAAATGTCAGTTTGCAGCAGCCAAAAACATGTTGGCCTAAAGACAAGCTAAAGGCTGAATTGGTTTTAATGAAACAGTGAATGAGCAAACATAACCTAAT
The DNA here is from genome assembly GCF_902148845.1 of Salarias fasciatus. Lineage (NCBI taxonomy): Eukaryota > Metazoa > Chordata > Actinopteri > Blenniiformes > Blenniidae > Salarias > Salarias fasciatus. The sequence goes on along the minus strand of NC_043760.1, from coordinate 33,303,254 downwards.
GCGTACCTTTATAAATCACCTAGAAGTGAAGTGTTGACGTTTTCCTTCTCCTCCCAGGAATTGATCTTCTCAGTGGGATAATCCCAGAGCTCTGCCTCAAGCATCCTGATCTGCACTTCCTGATTGGTGGAGAGGGACCGAAGAGAATCGTGTTGGAAGAAGTGAGAGAGAAATACCAGCTGCATGACAGGTACCGCTGGATACTCGTATGTCCTGGAGGGATTTTATCAGGAGGCAACATTGAAAACTTTCCCAGGACACAGTCTCTGCCACACCATTTCATAATGGGACTCGGAATTGTAACGAACACTATAAATTTGCTTTTTAGCTTACAAACCCTTGCTACCTGTACTGCCTGGCCTATGTTTATGATACTTAAATGATCTTCTTTACTTATTTGTTAATCAGTTGTTTTTATTACATCTTAACGACTCATTTATCTCTTATTGCTGCCTTGATGTTATTACGCTGTGAGCTGCCGGACACCTTGGACTTCCCCCCTGCTGTTCTATGAGCTGTGATTTGTTTGGCGTCACACGCTAGTATAGTGGTTACAGCTCTCACCTCACAAGATCCCTGGTTGGATTCCAGTTTGGAGCCTTTTCTGTGCACAGTTTGCATTTTCTAATACTCATCGCCAAAAAAAAGCCATCACTTTAAGGTTAAACTTTGACTGTGAACTGCCCATAGATCTTTGTGTTTGTGGCGTGTTGAACTTGTGGCCGTCGAGGTGTGAACTGTAGGAATGATATGCTGACACCTGTGACTGACTTCTGCACCCAGTGACCTTGAACTAGATAGATGAATTGTGTACAAGTAAGGCATTAACGTCCTGCTGCCGTTCAGTGTTGTATGTGTGTAGCAGTGTTGTTGTAGCTGAGTCTCACATGTGTTAACTTTGTGTTTGCAGGGTGCGACTGCTGGGGGCTCTGGAGCATAAAGACGTGCGCGGGGTTTTGGTTCAGGGTCACATCTTCCTCAACACGTCGCTGACGGAAGCCTTCTGCATGGCCATCGTGGAGGGCGCCAGCTGTGGGCTGCAGGTTTGTCAGCCTTCGTTCATGAAGAGCGCCATGGCTCTGCACACTTCCACTGTGCAGGAAGAACCAGCTCAACCGGCTGCTGAACTTTCCCTTCTGCAACCTGCAAACCGCTGCTCACACACACACTGGGAGAGTGGTTGCGAAATAGCGTTTTGGTGAATTTCATGTACTTTTCCAATGAGGCGTGTTCACACATGAACGGAGCTGCACAACAATTGAGTCTACATAACTTGTTCTCGTCCACTGGCCGAGTGTGTGACGTTTTCTCACACAGCAAAATGAATGTTCATAACAATTTCATTTGTCACGCGCATGAAATTTCAATCACAGAAATGACTTTGTTGTGATGATTTTAAGTAGGCAGATTAAGTTTGAGTTAGAAAAACTGTGAAACTGCATCTGATGCAGACCTGCAGTGACTATTTGCCTCCAGAATTCAAGCTTGCTTAAATAGTCAGTGATGCTGTTGAGTCCATTTTGGCGCTAATCTCTCCCGGTCAGTAGCTGCAGTGGTCCAGATTTGGTAGAGTGGGTGAGGGGTGTATACCTGCTCGTGTTTATTGTGTACTAGTTTTGGTCATTTTCCCATTAACTCTTCTGACTCGATGCACCGTCTGCTGCAGCAACAGACTAAAAGCATCTTTTCTTTTTGTTTGACATAGAACGTTAAAATGACTTGCCACATCTTAAAGGTGCATTAAGGAGTTTTTCAACTTTAAAAATACTTATTTTCCACCATAAACATGTTACACATTTTTAATGATGTGTACAATGTGCCCTGACATATTCATTACCAGTACCTCTAACGGCGCTAAACTGTCACTTGAAAGTCACAGTGCCGGTCCGGCTCCAGAGTTTTTTTGGGGAGAATTTGAAAGGAATGACGTAATGCGCGCTCCAGCTGGTTGGGTTTCATTTTGTTCGCCATTACTCCGCCAGATGCTTAGTGAGCAACAACTGAGCAGGATCTTCCAGAAAGTCAGAACAGACTGGCTTCTAGCACTGCAGCTCCACACAGACTCCACCAGGGAGAAGACACTTAAATCTTACTTGAGCGCTACTAAAAGAGCGAGGAAGGAGTTCCCCTCTTCCGTGCACACGAGCCACAGGGACGAGTTTTTCACTAAGCTGCATTACGCCCAAGGCCTGCAGGGGGCGCTGTTTCCCATAAAACGTGCAAACTCCTTAATGCACCTTTAAACGAGGACTGTAACATACTGTTGTATGTTGGAAGCGTGCGTGCGTGCGTGCGTGCGTGCGTGCGTGCGTGCGTGCGTGCGTGTCCACAGGTCTGGTCTGTCTCTGCAGAGAGAGGGAAAAAAACCCTCTTATCGAGACTGGGAGACATCCGCCATGTTTAACTGTGGAAAATACACACACGGGACAGTAAAATAAACTGGGATGAATAAATGCAGCTGAACATTTATTCTGCTCACAAAAAAAGACTTTGAAACCAAAACAAACTGCTCGCAATACAAAGGAAACAAAGCCGGCTGCTCAGCGTTCGATCCTGAGAGTTTACTTTGCAAGACAAATGTTTGCAGTGATTTAGACTGAAAACTAAATCTGAAACGTTGCGTGTCGATTGTAGCTTATTATCAGAAAGAGTTATTTTTATCCTCCTAAGCTTGACAGCAGGTCACAGGGTTGCCAGATCTGTGCAGTGGAGTTCATCCAAACAGCAGGCGAGTGAGGCAGGAAGAGAAAAGCTCGTCCGGTTTCTTACTCCGCTCTTTTCTTTTTTGCAATCATGAAATTAATGATACACTGATCTGTTATAACATCGTGACCTCTCACCTGATTTTGTCAGTTTCCTGTATTACAGTCACAGGGACAATAAACTGCGAAGCACTTTGAGTCTTCACAGCGATTTAGTGTTATTTACTCCACCTGTTGGTGGTTATAATGTTGTGGCTGATCCTTGAGTCACATCAGCCTTCCTAGAAACAGTACAACAGCTGAATACAAGAAAATGAAGTTTTCTCTTCAGGAGGTTGATATCTTGTTTGTCGCGCGTTCATCAGACCAGCGGAGTGGAGACCGTAGACGCAGCTTCACCGTTTGCTGGACGTGGAATTTCGAAAACACTTTATTGAAATATAACCTTTTAATCACAGATAATTGAGCAGAGTGTTCAGAACTGCGGGCTTTAAGCTTTATCCGGAGCCATCGCTTCACATTTTAATGTGCACGACTCGATGAATCTTTGACCAAGACTGGGACCGTTTTACACAAGGCCGTGGTGATGGATGAGCTGGAGGTCAGACGCTTCAGGGCGTTACTGATGGATGTGCCCGGGACTGACACTTCCTGTTCAGGCCTAGTTATACAAAGATCTCCACTCACGCCCAGTATAAATAATGTTTATAACAAATCCTGCAAACACACTGATGTTTTATGGATTTAAAAAGCTACAGGATGTTTTTGTTGCAGGTAGTCAAATAAACTAGTAACTAGGAAGATGATGAATAAACCTTCAAACTCAAAACGAGCACAGTCTGAGGCATACCCATGTACAAAAGTAAAAATGTTTTACCGTAGTTGTAAAGTTTGAAGATGTTGGAGAAGAGTGGTGGTAGATTTGTATTTATTTATTAATTTTCACCCATTTTGAATCAGAGTGTCTTTGTTAAACAGCCTCACAGAGATCCTGATCGTTGGAAATGTGATTCTTTCTTACTGAAATGCTTTCATGCTTTGTTTGTCTTCCGTCTCAGGTTGTGAGCACTCGCGTTGGGGGCATTCCCGAGGTGCTGCCCGAGGACCTGATCACGCTCTGCGAGCCCACGGTGCGCTCGCTGTGCGCCGGCCTGGAGGCGGTGATCGCCCGGCAGCGGTCCGGCTCCGCCCCCCCTCCGGCCTCCGTCCACGCCCGAGTCCGAAACCTCTACACCTGGAAGAACGTGGCAGAGAGAACTGAAAAAGTAGGCCGACCAAAACCTGCCGCTTCATTCCCCAAATGTTCCCAGTGGATTTGATGCAGGTCGATGTCTTTTTCAGCTTTTTGTCGATGCAGGTTAAACCTACACCGTCACCTCCTGCAGTTCTTTGGACAGCTGTATAAACAGCCTGTTGAAGGACCTGATGTTTATGAGGTGCAGTACGACCTGCAGAAAGGAGGGAAAAGGGGAACTCCTTCACCATCCCGCATGCAGATTCTGCAAACCTCAAAGCGTAGCTGGAGCGTGACCCCGGGGCCTTGATAACTTATTTTACTCACATGCTTTGGCTTTTGATGGATTCCGTTATTCTTGATAACTGCTGATAATTGACAGTGACTGACGCAGTCTGGCCCAGTCTCACGTTCCAGCTGTGAATCGTACATGTTTTCTTGTGGCGTGGCGACCTAAATGTTTATTTATTTAGAGACAATACTACCTTTTCTCACGTGGGAGTGGCCCAGTAGGAAGCGTTAGACAGTTTGGAGTCGCTGCAGATCGGCTGAATGATCTCTTCCTCACACACAGCAAGTTTTATTACCTTATAGGAGTGTAACGGTATTTGTATTCGTCCCATACCGTCACGGTACGGGGGTCACGGTTCGGCACACACAATCACACGACGAATACACCAGTGAGTAAAAAAAAAAAAATTGGTACATTTGTGAGCTTTTTTTTACTTTTTCCCCACTGTATCGAGAAACGTACCGAACCGTGACCCTTACACCGAGGTACGTACCGTACCGTGGCTTTTGTGTACCGTTACACCCCTATTACCTTATTTTCATCTTCACACAGTCCTTTAGTTTATCAGCACAGATCAGAAGAAGCGCCTTCTGTCTGCGGGTTGAGATGACGTTTGATTACAAGTGAAAATGGGAAGCTTGTCCTGTGATTTCTTACAAAACAACAGCCTGATAAATCTCTGAAAACAGCGCTTTTTGAAAACCACTTCCACTTCCTGTGTGTTTGAAACTTGTAGTACTTGCACAAATAATTTGATAATGACGATGGATTCCGGAGTGTTTGTAGCACTCAGTGCTTGGAAGTAAATAGAACTTCTTCCACAGAGTGCACACTTAATTCCACTGACAACGTTTCTGTCTGCTCTCCGTGTTTTTCCAAAAGAAGTGTTTCTCCCGTCACCGCACCGTGAAGCACCAACATCTTGAGGAGTAAGACGAGGGGTGGGATTACTGGCGTGTTGGGAGCGGATAGGCTGTTTCTGTGCGTCTGGCTGGTTTCATGTCGCAGCAGGTTCCAGTCAATCATGTCACCGCTTCCCTGTTCAGGTGTACGACCGGGTCCACACAGAGGACGTCCTTCCCCTGGACAGACGGTTACGGAGGCTGAGGTCCCACTGCGGCGCCGTGGCCGGCTCCATCTTTGCCTTCGTGGCGGTGTTGGACTTCCTGTTCCTGCTGCTCCTGCGGTGGTTGGTACCCGAACACAGCATGGACGTGGCGGTCGACGCCACCGGGCCTGGCGGGCTGTGGACGGTAGAAACTGAGACTCATTCCAAACATGCAGAGAAGCGAAGCAGTGAAACATGAACCGTCTCCTCTCGCCTCTGCACTCGTGGTGCCGACGGACATGTGTGAACGAGCTCATGGTCACTGAAAGCAATGTTTACATTTCTGTTTTTACTTAAAGGATCTTGTGCGAAAGCATCCTAACCAGGCTGCTCCCGGGTTTTCATAGGGAATATTTAAATGGAGGCTTCTGGAGAATCTGAAGGCACTTTTTCTCTTTTGATGGGAGTCGGGAACAAATACATGTAGGTGAGATGAGAAATCTGATCCGTCTTGCAGAAAACCATCATGTTTGGGCGTTGCATTCAGTACTCCCATCTTTAACGGTTTGATCACATTCTCTTGGTGGTATCAGTGTCTTTGAGCAAGACGCTGAACCCAGACTGCTCCCAGTGGGCGGACTGACGGCTGCACAATCTCAAATGTGTTGTTATCTTGATATCGACATGTAAACTATCCGTATCTCAGCAGACTGAGTCAACTGTAATCAGTGGTTTCCACACAGTGAGCGTTCACGCTCTGCAGACTGACAGGGAAGGAATTTTGATTATTAATTCATGCAAAATGTTTGTTTTACTACTTAAAACATTTTCAAATGACAGAACTGTTACTTGAAGGAACAGTTGTCCGTGCACAGAGATTACAGTGTTCTACTAAAGTGTATTTATCTCAAATTATATCATTATCACAATATTAAACCTTTCTTTATTACCTGCTCATCTAATATCTTGCAGCCCTAAAACACACACAGATTATGGAGTTCCACAGTGACTGATAATTAATAGTAAATAACTAAAATGAAGGCAGTTTGAAAAATTAAAAGGTCAAAGAGAGCAAGAGTTGGACATTTCTGCATCACCGAGTCTTTAAAGTGAAGGGAGAAGCTCCCGTTCCACAGCGATGCTGCTCCGACGGTGAAGCTCAGCCTCCTTTGGGTTTTATCATGATAGTTTATATTTTAAATACCATGAACACAGCCTGATGCGAGTTTGAGGAATATATTTGTTGTTTTTATCGTACCAGATCTTATTTCTGAGACTCACACAGCGACACTCCGCGGCCTCGGCATTAGAGGCATTATGATACTGAACAGGAAGAGGCGCTTGTCTACTAGACTGAACTCTGAAGGCCTGGTTCTCAGGAGGAACTTCAGCAGCTTGATCTTTCAAGTACTCCACCATGACGCTGCCATTTATTGATTTTTTTGGTTTTGTGTAAAAACTACCTGATGTTTTGGACGGTGAGCGTTTGTTCCACTGAGCAGGACTAAAACGGGAATGTACCACTGACTTGAACTTTTAACATATACCTCTGGGTTTTTTAAGCAAACGGAATACAATGGACATGATTTCATCAAAACTGTGAAACGTCCATGTGTCTGAGATTTATTTTTAATAAACTGATTTATTCAGTCTTTTCATTTGTTCTTTTTTAACAATTCTTGCGTCAAAAATGCAATATGAAAAGGAAAAATGGAAAATAAACATTTATCTTTTTGATGATACTGCACTTACTTTGAGAAACGGATGTATTTGTGAAGTTGTGTATTTTGTGTTTCTGCCACTCAGTTGCTTCAGTTGTTGCATATTTATCAGAAACCTGGAATTTTTCTTCAAAATGAGTGTGACAAAAACAGATCTCTGAACTGCAAACATCATCTTCTTCTTCTTTGGAGCGGGTGGCGACCAACAACTTGGGTGCACAGCGCCACCTACTGTGTCTCTTGGTGAATGTACTTCAGTTTATTTCCAGATCACCGTATTCACTTCAGAGATCTGTAAAACCACAACAGCAGGTATTTTGCGACCCCGGGCTGTGGTGGAGGAGAGGCTGAGGGACCAGGAGGAAATATTGGTGAAACTAATGAGTTTTGGACGATTAAAGCTGTTTTGGGAGCCGGCGCCACACATGCCCCATTGGCTAACAGCATACGGAGGTCTGCAGCTCGACTATGGATCTAACGTTCTCCTGAACCACTTTTCGGATCAGAAAACCCTTCTGGGTGAGGGTATTGTTCTACTTTGTTCTATAAACAACATGAAAACTGTTTAAACCGAACTTATCCTTTAAGTTTCGCCTCACAGGGGAGGGAGGGGTCAGAGTGTCGGCCCAGACCGAGTCGAGGTGAGACTGTTCTGTTTTCTGGGCTGAATGAGGATTTGCATCGGGTGTGAACAGAGTTCAGCAGCACCGTAACTATGCATGAAAATGGAGACTTCCTGCTTCACTACGGTCACTACTGCAGATGCAAGACACACAGTCTCACTGGAAATCATGTATTCACTCAAAAAAAAACCCAGCAAAGTAGAAAACACACAGAAATGATCACCCAGTAAGTGGATATGTGCAACATACAAGACAGGTCTTTTTTTTCTCCTTCAGCCTCACAGAGATCAGAAAACCAGTGGAAACTTTTGACCTACAGCTACACTTACTGCATTTAGAAACTTCATTTAAGAAGTACTAATGTGTTCTAGACATTTCATGTCTTTACTCAGCATAGTTTTGGAAGTTTTATTCGGTTTCATGACGTATTGCCTGTCAGCAGTTTTGTTAATTGTTGTATCAGCCGGTGGTTACGTGCTTTCACCATCTTTTTGTTGTTGGTTGGGGTCTTAACTGCTGCGGCTCCAGGACTGTTCTCTTATGAATAAAATGCATTTGGTACTTTGTCACTTCACCGTGGAACATAAGTGCAACAAAACAAAGTTGAATAAATGCTTATTTACTCTCCTTTAGAAACGTGTGAAAGCTGCAGGGAGCCACCAGGAAGGAGCTGAGGAGCCGCTGGTCGCAGACAACATGTTAAAATCAATCATTTTTGGAGAAAGATAAAGGGAGATCACCCTTCACCTTTCTCCTGTGTTTAAGCTCCTCAGCATGAAGGCGTTCACAGTTGCAGCCGTCGCTTTGTGCATGAATACTGAAATAAGCTTCTTTGTTTGATCCTGCCTGAGAACACAACACAGGTGTGATGGAGACGGTAACTTTCCATTTGGTCTGCTTCCACTTCGTCGACTCTGTTTCTGACACATATTCCCATTTCGTCTACTTTCGTCTACAGTGTAGTTTTCCAACGTTTCACTACTTTTCTGCAGGTTTTGCTGTAATATTTTGACCTACTCTTACCCTTTCAAATACTAAACTTCAACACAAAACACCAGTTTTTTTTCAACATTTCACTTTATCACAGTTCACATTGACAAACTGATCAACTCACTTTATCAGTTTACATTGACAATTACAAATGCATAATGGAAAATTTACAAGTTACTTTACAAGCCAGTCAAGTGGCAGGCAGAGTCCATGAAGTCAGCAACAGTCAGTTTGCCAGCTACAAACTTTTCTTGAAGACGCTTGAGCCGCCTGTCGTGCTTCTGCCACTTGTTCCTCTTCTCAAATGGGAATCCATCACTCTGCAGCTGCAGAATCTTGAATTCTGAGACACCTTCTCCCTTTGTATCTGACTTAAATCATTTTATTATCATGAATATGCTAACTTTAAGAGTTATTGGCATTTTGGTGGGATAAAAATGCAGTAGACAAAAGTACACAAAATAAAAATGTGTTACAGAAGGCCGATTTTAAGGTTAATAATTAAATATATCTGAAATAAATAGCTGTTGTTGCAGTTTTCATAGTAAATATCCTGTTTCTTAAATAACTTTGGTAACACTTTACTTAAAGCACCCCTGTATAACTCATAAGTACATTATAGCACTGTGTAACTATAGTTATAAACACTCATAAATGATCACAATGCTCTATAACATCAGGACCTGACCCTAACTCCAACCCGATGCTGTATAGTGGGTTATAAAGCATTGTGATCATTTAAGAGTGTTTATAACTACTTATAATGTGTTAGACCGGGTGCTTCAAGTAAAGTGTTTCCAAAACTTTCATAATTAATGTTATTTTGGTGGTTTAACGTTGAAGTGGAAAAGTAGACAAAATGGGAATGTTTGCCAAAAAGGTAGTAGACGAACTGGAGGTAGACGGAATAGCAGTAGACGGAACGGGAATTTCAGAGTAGACGAAATGAGCGTAAACCAATTGGTGATGGTCTCCTGCTGTGTTCCAGACAACTGTTTGGACAGATCTGCTCTTCACGTGGCGGCCTTCGAGGGCCGACTGCTCCTCCGGCATGACCTCCTCGCCCGTGAGCCTGACTCTGACCGGCTGTCTCACTCTGGACTCACAGGTTGTGACTCACTGGCGTTTTTCGCCCTGTGCCGTGTCTCTAGGGAGCGGATGTGGACACGGTCACCGTGGACAATGTCTCCGCTCTCCACGAGGCCTGTCTCAGCGGGCACTACGAGAGTGCCAAGCTGCTGCTGGAGAACGGTGCAGATGTGGGAACAATCACTTAATCAGTTTGTATTTTCATTTGTTCTTATTTGAGTGTGGTTCAATATGCATGTCTTATAAAAAGAAAGCAGTTCTGAAAGGTAGCAGCTTTAGAGGATCTTCCTCCGGAGAGACGGATCCATTCAGTGCTTTCCTGGGTAGATTTGGACGACAGCTTCTCTTGAAGCTCTCGTCAGACACTTGGCCAGATGTGCATGACTGATGTTTGCTCTCCGGCTCGTCCACAGCCGGACAGAGTCACGCTGGCTGGAGGAACGCCTCTCTTCTACGCCTGCAGCAGCGGGAACGCCGCTTGCGTTCAGCTCATCTTGGAGCGCGGCTCGTCTCCGCACGCCGGCCGGCGTCTGGCCTCCCCCATCCACGAGGCTGCCAAGAAGAGTGTGCTGCTGAAACACGTTCACGTGGAAACCACGGCTGCTCGGCATCGATGTGATTCTGACCGCGGCGCCGCTTCTCGCTCCAGATCATCAGGAGCGTCTGCAGCTGCTGCTGTCCTGGGGGGCGCAGGTTGACCTGGAGCTGCCGCTGGGGGGAACGCCGCTCGACTGCGCCTGCATGGCAGCGGCCTGCGCACAGGTTCTGCTGCAAGCAGGGGAGTCGAAGCCAGAGTCAATCCTCCGAGCGTCTTCTGCAGCTGTGTTGGCGAGGCTCGGTGTCCTGGGGGACGGACTGGATTCAGGCCTTTGAACCGCTCCTGTTGTGTCCTGCGGGGGCAGACGTGAGGCTGGGATGTGGGCAGGACGGTCCTCTGCACGCCGCCGTCCGAGGCGGCGCCGCACAGATCGTCACGCTCCTGCTGGACTTTGGGGCCGACGAGTGTTGCAGGAATGAAGACGGACAGACCCCCCCGGACCTGTCGGCGGAATGCAGCGCCGTGAGGAGAGGCGTGTGGGAACAGACAGCTGTACTTCCATCATTCACTCACCTGATTGTTTTGCCTTTTCAAAGTTTTAACGGTCGCTCCGTCTGTTCTCTCCCCGCAGCCTCGGAGCCAATCAGCTGCAATCGGCCGCTGCAGAGAGGAGCCGCCGCCCGGCTGGACAGGCTGACTGAAACCTGCATGTTCCCCTCACTGATGCGAGGGCAAAGTCAGGATTCAGAGCATTTCTTTGAATATTGTAGGAGCTGCTCAGATGGAACGCTGTGTGTTTACAGGCCAGAGCTGCTGCTGGAGAAAAGCTCACAGTTCCCCCCGGATGAGGAATCAAACACAAGTGATGCTATCAGCTGTGCCTCTTTCCACAAGGTTACAGAAGATGCTGCCTGCATGTCAAGGTGCATTGTGGGTAATGTTGGCCTTCACTTTGATGATCAAGAGTCAAAGGATTTTTTTAAAGATAAAATAATGTAAATTAAAATGTATGCACTGAAAATACAGGAGCAAAAATAGGTGAAGCTCTGTTCCTGCAAAGAAGAGCAAGTTTCACATTTTGTAAAAATATTTTTGCTTTTGTTGATTTTTTTTTATAGAAACAAACATACTTTGACCATCAGTGTGCTGCTCCAACAAGCACAGACGCTTCATTATCAACCAACAATCACAATTCAACAATGAACTGAAAATACTCTCCAGTCGTCATCAGTCAGTCTTTGTTCATTTAGCTGTTTTCACTCTGAAAATTCTTGTTGGGATTTTAAATACTTCACAGCAGGATTGATGCAATTTGACGAAACATGAAGATACATGAATGGAAAAAATAATTTGAAGAGTAATTATTAAAATAAATAAAGAGAAGAAGCTGTCAAAACCTTAGAAAAGATTACGATGGCTATCCCGACAAAAACGGATGTTAAAAACCAGATTGAACCGTTCAGTTGAGGAGCTTCCTTTTCAGTAATGTTCTTTACAGACATACAGAATCCACACATGTTCAGACGGACCACCTCCGCCTGATGCACCCCCACTCCTGGACTATACCGCTGCTCGTCTAGAGCTCATCGTTTCAAAGAGATTCTGCTAATTTGTCATCAGAAATAAAACAGACTATAAAATCCAAGAGGAGCAGAGCTGATTATTCCAATCAACGTACCAAGAGTGAAGTGTCTCAGTAATTCTAAAATCATGCTCAGCTGGACATTGTTGTTTGATGAGAGTTTTTCTAATGAATTTAAGATATTTTGATGCCCACAGCTTGTAATGGTAATGCGTCTAAATAGTTTAAAACTCAAAATATTCCTTTTAAATCCCTGCGTAGGGGAGGAGGGAGAGATGAATAATCATCCCCCCCAGCCTGCTCCAGCTCCCCCGGTCCCCTCCGCCCTGCCATGGCCCGCCACCAGGAGGCTTTGGACCATTTCAGCTGTTTTATGGGGGAAAAAAAGAGTAAGACGGAGGAGGCCTGAGCCTCTGACTGCCTTCCTGTACCGAGTCTGTTTCTATTTTGATACGAATATCTCTCCTCTGCAGTGCCAACAAAGCCTGCGATGTGGACGGAGCGCGAGCTTTCTGTCTCTGCTGGACACAAATGGCTCTGAGGAGCATCGTGCGCTGTTGTTATGAAGCCTGTGACACTGAGCATAACTCTGAGCGAGGTCCGTGTGTGAGGGAGTTGGAAGTCATTATCAACGGTTGGATTGGATAAAAGCAGCAGTGAGATCCGGGGCTCGAACCGGAGCAAGAAGTGTGTTTATGTGGCTCAAACTGCTGAAGGGAAATAAATCTGCTGTATTCAAATGCCACCCAGAAAGGTCACGTCTCCGCGGACCCGAGAGATATCATCCGAGCCGACTGAACTTGACATTTTATTACCTAAAGATCAGAGAACTGCCTGAGCCCTCAGCAAAAACTCCTGAAAGAGGGCTGTGTGTGTTTGGGTGTGCGTCTGTCCCTGTTGATGGATTTCCTGCTGCTCATCCCTGAGAAATAAGACTCTGGGACTGAACTGAGGATCCTGCTCCACAGAAACAAGGTCCGCTCGCTCAGATTCTCACTAATCCTGCAATCAAAACCTTCAGAGCTGTATTGAGTTGCGTTTCCCTCTTGGAAAAGGTCACACCAGCCGCACAATAAAGGTCTTTCATGCAGATCAGTTCTCCAGAGACTTCACATTTTTATTCACTGTCAGGGGTTAACAACAACAATCAGCATCTGAAAGGGACGAGCAACGAAAAGAATCCTCCAGACGATCCAGTACGTTTTTACATCTCATGCACATTGTGACCACATGAATCCTGAAGATTCATTCACCACGACGGAAAGTTTCAGTAGTTAAACACTTATCACTGGTACAAATGCTACGAGGTTCTTTATTCTATTAGAAGCATCAACATTTTAAGAAACTGACACAGTGGGAAAAACAAAACATTAACAGATCAATAAATACTAAAATTATATTGACGTGTTCCACTTGCATTATTCTGAAAAACATTGATGATCAGCAAACAGCAGCTAAAATTAAAATGTCAAAAACAAGCAAAGAGAAAAAAATCTCATCCCGTCACAGTGTAACAGTGAATCATAACTTTTACACAAAGGAAAGAATCAACTTCATTTAAGTAACAGCAAGCAAAGTACAGTTTCTGAAATTGACAGAAAATTATCAATAAAATCACCAGGATGTATTTTGGAAAAAGAAAAGCAATTCATTTACTTTCATCTGAAGCAGATGTGAGGAAAAGAAAGTTCTGGCACTTGCAATAAAATTTAAAAGTAAAAATAAAAATGAAAAGTAAACAAAGATTGATAGAAAATCACAAACACTTTTGTTGTCGTTGATTTTTACATATTACCAACAAGAAATCAACATTCCTGAAGAGACACTGTTCAGCTTGAATGTTTTGGGGTTTTCTATCGGCTCTGCTCCGCTCTCATATTTCTGTTAATATCTTCATTTCACAGATAAAAATGAACACAACAATGAAAACATTCAGCTTTTTCAGGCACAGTGAGCACTTCTTGTTATTTTTTTAAATCTAAAATGATGTTTCACATTACCACAGATACACAGACTTTCAGCACATATTTTACTGTTACATTTAACCATCAATAAACATTCACAAGAAAAGACCCATCAGCTCTCAAAACAAGCACATTGCGTTTGATTTACTTTCCTGTGTTTCTTCTGCTTCAGATGGCTCCTGAGATTCCCTTTTTTTATAAAATCATAAAACACATAAAGACCATAACCTGCTGAACATGTAGTTAAAGATTTCATACAGAATGTAAAAAGTAGCATTACAAACAAAAACATGTGCTCTAATGAGTAATGAGGTAAAAGAAAAAGGCACAACTAACATAAAAACACTTGATGACTTTCTACACCACACAACCGTCTTCATCCTGGAAACATGACAAATTTAATGTCATTATGCTACCTATCCATCTGTTACCATGGTAACATTACAGGAGCTGTTCTCGCCGCCATGCAGTTGCTTCTGATTCAGTTCAGGCACCAAAAAATAAAAATACTTGCCAAAGATAAACATCATACTTTGGCTCTAATAACTGTGCGTCTTACTGTACCTTCAGACGTAAAAAGAAAACGTGTGTTTGATTTCATTCAGGCAGATAAACGTCTCTTTTTTTGAACTTCTGAATCTTCTGAATCCCTGCAGTGCTCTGATCACTTCCTCTGAAGCTTCTATCTTAAATACATCTTCTTCTTCTTTATCTTTACAGCTCAGGATTCATTTCCATAAACATTACATTCTTGCCCCATTATCTACGCCTCCTCATGTTTATTGGACATTTCGGGTTTGATCGGCTCGGTGCTTTATGTGGCGGTCACAGCTGTTCAGATTAGAGTCCAGATTAGAGTCCAGAGAGTAAATGGTGTAAGCCTCCTGAACTGTGTGAAAGCCTGAAGCTCCTCTCACACCTGCTGTTTTGTTAAATGACTCAATGCACCACCTAGTGGTCAAAATTGTACTGCAAGACAAAACAGGTGGGGCGAGTCCGGAAAACTTCAGACTTTTGCACATCATTAAACTGTCTCTGAGATGAGACTGTGACTGAAGCTCGTCTCAATAAAACTTAGTATTTTAGTATGAGAGGCCAATTATAGCATCCTCACACCAGCAGGTCCTTTTAAACCGTGTTAACTGCTGAAGCTCCCCTCACACTGACGTCACATGCGTTCTTCCACTGTTCTGGCTGTGAAGACTTGTGGACGAGAAGCAGAACAGCAGCTGCCTGCTGAAGTGCTTGCTGAAGCTCTTGCTCATCAGGTACAGGGCGAACGGGTTGACGCAGGAGTTGGTGAAGGCCAGGATGCGGGCGCACACGCTGGCGATGAAGTGGCCCAGCGAGGTGTCGGCCTGGCCGTAGTGGTAGGAGCGGTACAGGTAGATGATGTGGCTGGGGAGCCAGCAGACGGCGAACAGGCCGACGAACACCAGCACGGTTCTGGCCAGACGCTTCCGGGACTCCATCTGACGGCAGACAAAAGAGGAAAACTTTCTCAGACAGTAATCCACAAATGAGTTTAGACACCCGGACATGTCCAGCAGCTGATGGAGGCTGAGGCAGATGAGCAGCTACTGAACAAACCTCAAGGGGAGGCTTTGGTACCAGACCGAAGGTTCTGGGATGCAGACAACCTTGAAAGTACTGTAGAACCACGCATGCAGAGATCTGCTGTTCATATCCAGGTTATTAACGTTAAAAATGCTAAGAACGGTTATCTCTACCACTTGTCTCTGTGTGACAGTGGAGCAGGAAGGAGTCCTCGGCCTGCTGATCGTTATCTGGAATCAATCCTCCGTTGAGATGAGTGCAATGACAAGTTAAAGGCAGTTGTTTGAAATCATCGGCAGAAGATGGATGGAAGCTTGAACTCATTATCACCATGTACTAAATGATATCTGATCGTTTATTTTTAATGGTCAGCAGCTTGTTTTGCTTCAATGTCTGGATAAAATGAGAAAAGAAAGATGGCAGGTCATTTATTGATCGCTTTGGTGAGAATCTCTTTCTGTACTGAACCCACTCTATTCATAGTTGATCTGATCTACAGGAGCAGTTCCACGCCACTCAGTACGCAGCTGGGGAGGACGAGTGTTGCTCATGGACTCACGGTGGTGACCTATTCCTGTGGGATTCGAACCAATGAACTTCTGATCATAAACCCAATATCTCCGCCACATCTTTGAGCTTCGCTGAAATGTATCTTAATCTCTGTAGGACACAAATGCACGGCCAGGTCGAAACTAACGCATAGTTTATGGAGATGGAGCTGGTGATTAGAGATTACAAAAGGAAACACGGAGAAGTGTTTGGGGATGGAAACTCAAAGACAGAACATTAACCAATGAAGACAAACGGACAGACTGAGACCTTTGCACACAAACCGATGAGGACGGGCTTGAAGAGACGCAGGTGGAAACACTTCACGTCCAATAAGAGCGGAAGTACAGAAGAGCAGAGACACCGGACTCTTAGGACGAGAGGGCAGAGAAACACCACAGACACGAACTCCAAGAAATACCAACACAAACAGATGAGCTGTGAAGAGTTTTTCACCATACGGAGAACAGGAGGAACTAAACCAGAGCCGTGATTCTAACTCTGGTTCACAACATTCAAACTGAAAGTGTTGTTTCTGGTTCTGTCGGTATTGGATGGTTTCACACCCTTTGTTTCATATATCTGACACTGACGCCACAAGAAATTACTAATTATTAGAGAATGGATTTTCTCTTTTCTAGTGCTGTTTCATTGATTTGGCAAATCCATCCATTGGGAGCAGTTCAGGGTTCAGGGTTCAGCTAAAGGACATCTGGCCACATAGGAGATTGAACCTGCAATCTTAAAGGGGACATATTATGCTTTTTTCACTTTGTGTAGAGTTTTTCATAGTAGTGTGTCCCCGTAGCCTTATTATGACGTTCAAATTTCAAAATGGTCTTCTTCCTCCCTGTCGCTGAAACTCCGAACAAAGGATGAATTTGGGGAGAACAAACTTAAATATTATGTTTTGGGGCTTCTGAGACCGACATGACGTGACTGAAAAATAGCATCATATGTCCCCTTTAAGAATCGGAGATGACCTTCTCCACCAACTGAAACATAGCGGAGAAAAGAAGAAAAAAATACTGCCGTGAAACTTGATTTACTGAACTGATTGTATAGCTTTTTAGCTTTTGCGGGTTTTTGACAAGCATCAAGAAAATGACTGTAAAACCACCTGACAGTCTGTCAGAGTGTAGTGCTTACGCTTGTCACTTCCCGCCGCTGGCTCACTGTGTTAATGGACCTAATCCTGTCCACCTTAGAGGCTCATTATGTCCTCCAGCTTCACCTGAACTGCTCTGAAGCCTCTGCACCCACAGCTGACAGCGTCAGCCACGCTCACATCCAGCTCTGCTCTCTGGCTCCCTTCTGGCAGAGTACTGGAGCTGAGGCGGGTCGACGTGGTTTCTCCAGCTCCTGAAACGTTGAAGCAGAGCCTGGCTCAGACACTGGGCCCCAGGGAAAAAGATCAGCTTTGCTTATATTTCCAGGTTTGTTTACACACAAAAAAAAGAAAATCGTCACAGTCACTGCAAACACGTTTTGAAAATCGCACCCAAGGTGGAGCTTCTCCAAAATGACTGGGCTCCTTCACTGTGTAAACGGGCGAAAACAGCTCTTTCTGGAAACGATCGCCTTCGTCCTGACGGCTTCGCTGGTACTGCGCTCCACGGCCGCTGTTCTCCTGCAAATGCAGAAGAACGTTTCCCTCCAGGGTGTCATGACTGCCAGTCCAGATTCTCCTGGTCCTGGTCCCGATCCGGGTCCAGATTCATTATAACATGGAAGAGTTGCTTCTTCGATTGTTTCTTTTTTTATCATATTGTTGTCAGAAATCCTCATTACAGGATACCAACTGTAGCTCCACAGATGAAAAACAGAAACAGAAACAGAAACAGAACAGAGTGCACATCCAGGCTGCAGAGGAGTTTTGGAGGTGTTGTCTTGGCTTAAGTCTGTGAAACTGACAGTCCTCTAATGCTTATTATGGTCCTGCATTCACCACATGTTTACTTTCATTACACTCACCTTTACCAACACACACATTCTGAAGCTTTGTGTTTTATTCTATTCACACTATTAGCTGTTTGTTTCCATGATTCCCTTTGATTTTTACACGTCTGTGCTTCTGCTTGTATCGCGACTCCCACTCTGAGCACCGACACATGCATGTTAAATCACATGGCTGTATTTGCAGGGCAGATCTTTTTCTTCATGTTTCCTTGTATTCTTGTTCTTGTCAGGAGAACAAAAAGGCAAACGTGTGTGTGTGTGTGTGTGTGTGTGTGTGTGTGTGTGTGTGTGTGTGTGTGTGTGTGTGTGTGTGTGTGTGTGTGTGTGCATTTGCATCTGTTCCCTTGAGCAAAAACCTCTGTGTCTGTGTTTTTTTTGGGGATACAATTTTAAATGTGTGTTTTATGTGATGAGTTGTTTAGGTAATAAATTCATCTTCATGTCAAAAAGCACATTTAAAAAGTAAATAATTGCTGGATAAACCTGTGTGATGCTGAGAACAGCAGACAGTAGACAGTTTAGTCTCACCTGGAACACTGAAATCTATCTAATAAAGCAGAGCGATGCACAGAAACGGAGGAGTCAGACCTGTCTGTGGAGATGCAGCCGGCCCTCAGCTGCAAAGTCCTCAGAGCTCCTCACCAGGCTGTGGGCGATGAAGCAGTAGTAGACCGAGATGATGAGCAGCGGGACGACGTAGAAGATGAGGAAGGAGGCGGTGGAGTGGATCTTGGGGTGCAGGTCCCCGGTGTGGGGGTACGGCGCACAGGTGACAAATGTCTCGTTGGTGTGGCGGGTGGTGAAGGTGTCCAGGTCGGAGAAGACCGCCTCGGGGACCGCCAGCGTGCCGGAGAGCAACCAGATGGCTCCGGCTCTCAGGCCGACGCTGAGGGGCGCACCGGACCGGTCCAGTGGTTTGACGATGGCTTTGTACCTGAGATGATGATAAGTGATATTTAGACTCTGTCATCACTGTATGCAGTAAGAGGAATGAAGGCACACACACACACACACACACACACACACACACACGCTCACACACACACACGCACACACACACACACACACACACACACACACACACACACACAGGATAGGAACTGCCATATCTGACACCACCATCAGCCCCTCTCTCTACACGCTAATGACTGTACAAGCCCCACACCTATCACTACATGCTACACACACTCTGATGACACTGTAATCTTGGCTCTCCTCAATAATCAGCACTGCATCACTGCCTACCACAGCTCAGTCACCCACTTCACACAATGGTGCATGCACAATCATCTTCACATTAACCCTGATAAAACAAAGGAAGTGGTCTTTACTCCCCCACTCCCAGCCTGAACCATCTCCATCAACAGCAGCGCTACAGAACAGGTGAACACATTTAAATATCTTGGAATCGCCCTGGACAGTAACTTCACCTTCGAGCACCACATCATGGACGTTCATAAACGCTCACAACAAAGACTTCCTGTTCTCGGTACACTCAGTGCTCTGCATGCTGCTCCTCATCGTCTGCTGCTGCTGTATCAGAGCATCATTCAGTCCATTCTGCTGTGTTGTTCTTCCTGGTTTTACACCAATTGTCTCCAATAGAAACAAACTCACACAGCATCTAAAATACTCTGCTCGCCCACACCAAACATTTCAGAGCTGAATGACAGAGCAATGACCCGGCTTAAATCAGTAGTTTCAGACACAGATCACCCTCTTCATAACTTCTTCCAGCTCCTCCCTCGGGGTGCAGATATCGGACTCTTAAATGTAGACGGGCCGTTTTAACAAGAGCTTTGTTCCATCAGCTATTGCTGTACTGAGCAGGGTGCCTCGCTGACTTACTGCCAATCTGTGTTAACTGCTGTTTGTTGTTCTTTGTTGTGTATTCTCTGTTTCTGTAATTGTCTTACTGTCTTACTTGTGGTGTGTGTGATGGAGTCCATAACATCTGGAACTGACATGAAGGCTGTGGAAACAAATTTCCCTTCACGGGATAATAAAGACCTATCTATCTATCTATCTATCCACACACACACACACACACACACACACACACACACACACACACACACACACACACACACAGTCTTGTATTTCTATCCTTGTGGGGACCGTCCATTGACTCCCATTCATGTCTAGCCCCTAACCCTGACCCTTACCCTAACCCTAACCCACACCACAACAAAGCCTAACCCTAAAGAAATGTTTTTGCACTTTTCCTTTTTTCAGTAACAACAACATGGTCAAGAAAACACTGTTTCTCCTACTGAGGACCGGAAAAAGGTCCCACAAGGCACGTCGTTCCACGTTTTGCTATCCTTGTGGGGACATTTGGCCCCAACAAGGATAGAAATACAAGAACGCACACACACACACACACACACACACACACACACACACATACACACACACACACACACACACGCGCGCCAGGCTTTCTGGTGAGGAATCTGTAAAATACCATGTTTTATCTAACAATATAAACAAAACTCAAACAGAACTGTGGCAAAGTTACACACACAGCCTTTCTTCACACTCCTGTAAGTAGAGATTTTTTTTTTTTTTTTTTTTTGCCACAACGGATTTGTCTTATCAGGCATGAAAAGGAAGAAAAAAATGAAGATAGGATGAAACCTAATTAATCCCACAGCAGGGAAGCTCCATTATCAGCAGTGTTTTCAATATTACATATAATCTTCACATCATTCAATTAGAGACAAGTACATAGAAAAAAATAAAATAAAAGTGTGCATTTAGATTGAGCCAGTGCAGCTCTGGTTCAGTTTTATAGCATCAAAAACCTCACATCTATACAGGGAAAATAAAAAGGGATCAAATCTGCTGGAGTCTCACTGTTAGTGCAAACCACTGCACCAACGAGGATGAACTTTATACAGGAAATCCGCTTCAAAATACAGTTTAATTTGGTGGTCTGTGGTTTCCTAATGAAAAACGAAACCATTATTGCACTAAAACCCTTTTTAAGAAAACAGGGAATCAAAATAATTGAAAGTGCTGCTGCAGCCAAACATTTAAAATAAAATATCTTTACGCATTAAAACCGTCATGGTGCTGAGAGCGTGAGTCCGGTACCGGTCTGCGGAGAGCGCGGTCAGGGTGAACACGGAGACTCCCACCGAGGTCAGCTGCACGAACGGGATCAGTTTGCACCCCACGCGCCCGAACAGCCACCGGTCCACCAGGTAGCGGCTGGCGTCCACCGGGGCGCAGGTGAGCAGCAGCAGCACGTCGCCCAGGGCCAGGCTGGACAGGAACAGGTTGGGCACGGTGCGCATGGACTTGACCAGCAGGCACGTCCTCATCAGGGTCACGTTTCCCACCAGTCCCACCGCGATGAGGAGCCCGTACACCGCGGCGATCCCGATCCCGGGGGTCCAGACGCCGTACGGCTGCTGCCCTCCTGTTGCATTCCTGAGCAGTCTGGAGACATTCCGGGGAAGCCCCCTGCTGTCCTCCGGGGACGGAATGAACGGGTCCTCCAGAGACATGTTGGAGAGAGAGGGGGAGAGAGAGGTCTGGTGAGCTTTGCCGGACGGGTTTGTGAACTCTGCGCGCGCCTGGCGCGCGTCATGTGATGGACCACCGACCCAAACGGCGGAGGTGAAGATGAGTCGGGGATGTGTTGAGGCTGATGTGATTGAACGCACAGCCCCCCCCCCCCCGGGTCTCCAGTCTGCTCAAACATTCTCACTCCTCAAGTGCCAAATCCAGATCTGCAGAAACCAAGCCTCGCTCCCTCTGTCTGCATGCTTAATAAATGCTTTCAAACATATATTATTATTATCATAAATAACATAAGTTTAAAAAAGCTTCTTTGTGCTAGAAATGACGATCTCTAGACCAGAGGTGGATCCAGAAAATGCACAGGTGGAGGGCACGAGGGGTACCAAGAGGGGGCATCCTGCTTTTGTTGGATTAGTTCACTATTTATCTTTGATTTATTTACTTTTCGAAAAAACACAGAGACGGTCAAAACCGTTCAGAAATGTCAGACTATTAATTTGTGTGTTATTATGTGGTCCTTATTACACCAGACATTAGAAATAGTGGCAGTAAAGCCTGGTCTGTGTAGATGCACTTGTCTTTGTTTTGAATAGTCATGAACATAATGTAGCTGATTGCTTTGATAGTTTGTGGAGTTTGAGTGAATGTTTCATGTATCATATAATCATTAATTCAACTCATTCATGTTTATGGTATTACAAGTCTCATATTGTCATTGGATTGGATCTTTATCACAGGTTGGATTATTTTAGTTAAACTGTTGTCATCATTAAAATCCAGAGTAATTTTTAATTTTTTAAAACAACAACACAGGTTTGACATTAACACACATTTATTTCCTTTTTCACAATGAAACACATGAAGTGACAAAGTCAAATCAAATTCCTTTCAGGTCTGAAATAGAATTTCTTTCACCAATACATGGTGGCAGCTGTCGCAGTGCTGCTTTTTGATTTGCTTCTGATGTTTTTCGAATGTTGTTTGAGCTTTCTGATTTTAGTTTCCCAGTTTTTAGTGTAAAAATCGCTGTCCTTATAGTTCATATGGTATATCATGTTTTTTTTTTTGTTTTGTTTTTTTACCCTCTCAGGCTTCACTTCACCTGTTCAGCTCATATTAATGCCTGCTGTTTATTTGAGTCTCTATTTGTACAAACAAGAACTGATTAGTCTTTGGGACAGTATTATAGCCTTCAATGAAAAAAAAACTGTGTACCGTGAGTCATCAGTGTGAAAAGAGAAACAGTTTGTGAGCAGAATCTATTACTGTATTTAATTTAGGAAAAAAGGGGAAATGACTGGAGGAGACCTGGTATTGTCACTTGTGGACCAGATAACCTTGATTTGTTTCCCTACACATTGTGCTGGAGGTCAGAGCTCCAGCTGCTCCTCAAAAGCTTTTTTTTTCCTCTCCCACGACATATGGAGCCATTATTTTCTGCTGCATCAGATAAGAACCGAAAAGCATCACAGCCATTTTAATATAGATGCAAATTGAGTTTTCTTCTATCAATACTGCAAATAAAAGGCACATAAACATTCTCAGATTTGACTTGAACGATTTGGATTTGCAAGAGTCTGAATTTTCTCTCATCTCTGACAAATGGTTTGACAGGGAAAGAAATTGCCGCAACTCTGCTGATTCTCAACCGTAAATTCCTTTCATAAATGCTGCGTTTTCTATGGCACTTGTCGAAAAAAAAGTGAGGCAAAAAAGCCATCAAAGAAAAATGTCTTCTTGCATTTGAATCAGGCTGGTGCTGACTTCACTCCCTGCTCTTTCCATTAATAACGAGATGGACTGAATAATTTGTTTCCAAAGATATAAACATGTTGCTTTCCACTTGTGTTCATGCCTCTTCTCCATCCACCGCTCACTCACTGTTTGAAGAAAAGTGCACAGAAGAGCCATTTTCAATTTAATTTTATTTTGCATCATGTTATTACTGGGAGCCACTGAAGTGCTGTTTTTTTTTTTAAGTAAAACAATATCTAGATATGACAGCTATAGAATGTTCCATTCATAAAATTAATATATCTGCAGTGTTCCATCTGTCGCTTTAGAAATAAACTGGTTTCAAGATGAAATGATTGTGTTGACAATAATAATTAAATTCAATTTTTCCTGAACAGTGAAACATATTTAACTGTCAAAATGAATAAACGTGTGTTATCTGTTAAGGCAGCTGTGGCTCAGTTCTGGAGCAGCTCAGTTGTTGGAGGAAGGG
Organism: Salarias fasciatus; assembly: GCF_902148845.1. Lineage (NCBI taxonomy): Eukaryota > Metazoa > Chordata > Actinopteri > Blenniiformes > Blenniidae > Salarias > Salarias fasciatus. The sequence goes on along the minus strand of NC_043760.1, from coordinate 33,279,648 downwards.
TTCCAGTTCAATTCCCTGACTGGGAATAATTGAACGTTATGTTCGAGATAGGAGCTACATAACATCCTTTGCTTCCTGTTAGTTCACCCGATTGTGCCATTTAAAATAAAAAATATAATAAATAAACCATGAATTCCTGCATGTGAGCAAAGCACTAGACACATGAAACTAGTCCAAGCTTACAAACCTATACAAAATGGTTTGGGTCAGTTGTGTGTATTTGCACAGATATTGCAACATGTAGCAGGACAAAGCCTGAAGTACTGGATTACCCAGGGGCAGTCTGGGGTCAAGTCAGTCAATTCATGTCTCAAAAAGACTTAAATTCCCATCAAGTAACGTGTATAAACAGCAACACAAACGACAGATTTTTCAGCACCATGGACAGCGGCCGCAGAATCCAGTGGCATTTTGTCGCCACCTACTGGTGAAGATGAGGGACTGAAGCAATATGATTCCAGCCAGTTTTTCACAATGTTGCGATTTAAGTTGCCAGTTTATTCTTTTTCCTTTTTTTTTTTTTCAAATAAAACATAAATGACACAGCCTGATAGCTATGGCTGAAATATCAGGTTTTTTTTCTGCAAACTTTATTGTGTTAACCCTCAGTTTTGCCTAATTTCAAAATGAGTAATTATTTCAAAAAAACTATAGTTATCTCATTCTCTGAAAATTAAATTAATTGTTCCCTTTGTGACTCATTCATTATGATAATATCTGCTGAGTTATGCGTATTTTTAGAAAGAAATTGTAATTTTCTGCCATAAAAATCAGTTTCAACATCTCCAGATCAAACTTTGTGTCATATTTAACTAACTTACTAACTTAATGCACTAACTTGTTTGCATCTGATCAAAACTCCTCTACATTTCAGAAAGTCTGCTTTGTTCTATGGAATTACGTATAGCTTTATTATAATTAGGGCTTTCGTGTAAAACATTATGCCAAAGTGTTTCAAATAAATTCTGAAGTAGTGAAGCAAAATGTGTGTTTTGTTTGTTTTCCATCCCATGCTTCAAAACCAGTCAAAACAGACCAAGTGAGTTTGTCCAGGGAGGACAGAATGTGCATAAAGATAGACAATTACAAAGCAGCAGAGAAAGCAGACTATTTGCTTTGGTATTCGAAAAAGATGTTGGTTTTAAAAACTATTTGCACCAGAAATATTGATATGTACTTAACTTGAATCAGAAAAAGTACTGCAGGTGTGTTACCAGGTAAAAGTACCAACTTGATTTTTGGCTCATTGGCTTCAGATAGTTAAAATTGAGATAAAGATCTGCTCTTTCAGTTTTTGTTTATTAAAAAGTATAAATATTTGAAGTAACGGATCATATTTTGAGAAATGATAGTTTTGGAGGACGGTTTGCCAACACACCTGATCATCTGAGAGTGCATTTCTGCACCACTTCATGTGATTTGGACTGAAAATCTTTCAGGCTGCAGGTGGGCCTGAACACGGATTCTGGAAACTGCCACCATGACAATGAATTCACGATTGTTCTTTTTTTCATTGGTCCGATCAGCCAGTGTGAGGCCGAGCCGTCACTGCCGCATCCAATCAGCTGCGGCCGGACGGGATTGGACCGACAACCGAAGTGTCGCTGCGCTCACACACCCTGGACACCTGAAGCGGAGAGCTGCCTTTCCCTCCCCGGACCCGTCTGTTGCATCGGTGATGGAAAACACCCGCTGCTTCGCCAACCGCTTCTCCGACTACAAAGGCGCGCTGCTGCCGGGGCAGAGCGCGCAGGACGCCGTGCCCGCGGTGCGCGCCACGATCGACAAGATCCTCAAGAAGGTCCCCGTCGACGACTGTGACGGCGGGCTGTACGACGGGCCGGCCGGGGTGGCCTACATGCTGTACCATGTCAGCGAGTGTCCGCTCTTCTCCGAGCAGCGCGAGCTCTACCTGCAGGCGGCCAAGCGCATCATCGACGTGTCGGTCCGGTACGTGGACGCGGAGCCGGACAAGAACATGCGCGCAGCCTTCCTGCTGGGCGGGGCGGGCATCTACGCGGTGGCCGCGCTCATATACAAGTCCCTGGGCTCGGCTGACTTCGTCAAGCCGCTGACCAAATTCCGGAACCTGTGGGAGGTGTGCGCGCCCATCAGCTTCCTGGAGTGCGGCTCGGACGAGCTGTTCGTGGGGCGCGCGGGGTACCTGTGCGCCGCCCTGGTGCTGAAGCAGAGGCTGGGGATGGAGGTGAGCGCAGGCCGGACCTCTCAGGGGACACACAGGTGCATCTCCAGATACAAACAGAGCTCTCTGTCTCTATTTTATATAATAGTCTGAACATAAATAAATGTAAAGCACTTTTGAGCGAGATTTTAATTTACATGTAACCTTGCAGATCTTGAGGCTGAAGGCCAGATTGTTGTTTTGACAAAATTATGATCTAAACTCTTAACATCTTTTTTTTCCGTGTCTGGAATCCTTTGAGCTACAGTATTTTCGATGCATCACCTGTGTTTCTTTTACCTGGTGATGTAAAGTTGGTTGAAGGGAGGGTGATTAAGGAGGAAAAGACTGCATCAGGTCTTCTCTGACTTCACACCAGGGAGCTGCATGGAATTGGAAAATTTGTCTCAAGTGAATTCACTGAGCCTGGGATCTTATTATCTGTTAATCAGTTTGCTCAGTAACAGGTCTCCAGAGAGATGCTGTGATTTAGACACGTGAAAAGAATGACTGAGCAAACACTTTAGTTCCACCACTTTCCCCACTGACTTTGACTCCATGAGCTGGTTGAGCTTTAAGCCCTGAGATTTCATGACTGCTGGCATCATAATGTGTCACTGTGAGATTATAATTCGGCTCCTCGCTGCAGGGTTTAACACAGTGGGTCATTTGATCCACGTGCTTGACTTGGCACGCATTTCACCTTAAAAGCTGTTTTCCTGACTCGACCCTCAGTTGGGTGTGGGGTCAGTGAGTGGGGGCTCGCATCCTTTAACAGGCTTTTTATCCTTTCCTATGTCCTGTTTGTCGTGTGTTTGTGCATGCAAGTAATTGTAGTTTTCACTTTGTTCTGCAGATTCTGAGCAAAGACCAGATCACATACATTTGCCAAGCCATTATCGAATCAGGAAAACAATACGCCCGGAGGAAGAGGAAGCCTTTTCCTCTCATGTATTCATACTATGGAACAGAGTATCTTGGTAAGAAGACCAGCTTACACATTTCTCTGTACGTCTGTAAGGTTAGGGCTGTGAATTGTTGTGACTTTCAGAGCTGCAGTTCAGGGTCAGAGGATCTCCTGAATCTCCTGAATCTCACAGCAGTCGTGTGTCCATCTAACTGTCTTTCTCTTGACTGCACCAGATGAAGAAACCCGTCAGGGTTGGAGATCCTCAGTCACTCAACACAACACAGAGCTCCTAGTAAGCAGCCCTGCTGGACACCTCTGCATGGATACGACTGCTCTGAGGGCGATATTGTTATCAACTAAATAACACTCAGATTAACATCTGGAGGTGAAGTGAGCTCAGTGTTTGAGAGCGGTGCATGTCTTACAGTTTTCCTGTCCTGAAAGACTTGCATACGGATGAGTTCTTATTTGATTTGATGTTTTTCAATAATTTTTGGATTTGGACTGAATTCACTGACTTACCTGAGAGAGCGGCGGTTTGCATGTGATCAGCAATAACTGGGAAGAGCTGAAGCATCATCTTTGATCTATTCACACTGGATAGTTCTTCTGATCTACATTCATTGCCAGTGCAGGAAAACTTAAGACAACATGAAGCAGAAACTCATGTGAAGAAGTTCCTTTTCTTGAGTGTGTTAGATTTCATGGAAAAAAATGGAAATGTTTGGCATGAAATGATAAAATAATCAATGCAGGAAAAGAAGGTGACTGTTGCAACCTCTACAGAGTAAATTCTGTCAGTGTTGACGGTCTTTGTCCTGTTAGAGGTCATTATTATGTAGCAATGCAGCAAAACTTTCCCCAAAATTAACAAACGGTCTCTTTTCTGAACCCTGTATGGATTATAATTACAACTATTTAAATGGTCAAGTTTTGTGTTGACTTAGAGCTTGTTCGTAGTGGCCTATAAACATGTCTCACCAGCAATGAGCTGTACAGTGTGCACATCCAGCTGTCCGTCTTCAGTGCCTGCTAAAGGTCACGAGGAGCTCGACCTGAGCCCAGCTGACACTCAGTGAAAGGACAGGCGGCTAGTTCATCACAGAGCAAACAAAAATGGTTCAGACAGTCACAGATTCAGACTTCCAGGCAACTGAGAGTCTCCTGTTCATATCCAATGCATGCTTTTTTTTTGACTGTGGAAGAAAAGCCACCCAGGATCAGGGAGAACATGCAAACTCCACAGAGAAATCAGTGAAGCTCGGAAATCTTCTTGCTATGAAGGGAAAGTGTTTACCACTAAGTGCAACTTCACGTTTCCACCTTTTTCCAGTGAACTTAACTTGTCATATCCAGTATTTCACCATGGAAAGCCTTGATGCAGCAAAGCAAGTTCCTGTGGCGTTAGTCCTGATTTTGACTTTTGTTTGGACGATTATAAAGACACTCCGGTGTTTACCGGTTATTATCATTGAACTCGTGTTTCGTCTGTTGTGGTATTTACCAAGTTCATGCTGCTGACTGATCTCGTGCCTGCCCCGTGTGGTCGCCCTGCGTCGTGCCTGCTTGCATGCGTTTGGTTTGCTTGGTGTGAGTTTGACTCCCCGCCTCCTGCCAGGCGCGGCGCACGGCCTCTCCTCCGTGCTGCAGATGCTGCTGAGCTACCAGGACGCGCTGAGCGGGGCGGAGAAAGACCTGGTGTGGCAGAGCGTCGACTTCCTCATGAACCAGGAGCAGAACTGCAACTGGCCGGCGGAGCTGGGAGCCATCATCGAGAGGGAGAACGAGCTGGTGCACTGGTGCCACGGAGCCCCGGGTACACCCAGCCACCGGCTCAGATCTCCGAACGGTCCAAGTGATCAGCTGCAGATTAACGTCCGTCCTCTCGTGCAGGTGTGGCGTACCTTTTCGCCAAAGCCTATCTGATCAACAAGAAGCCTCAGTACCTGGACACCTGCATCCGCTGCGGGGAGCTGGTCTGGCAGAAAGGCCTGCTGAAGAAAGGACCCGGCATCTGTCACGGGGTGGCGGGCAGCGCCTACGTCTTCCTGCTGCTGTACCGCCTGACTGGAAACTCCAAATATATCTACCGCGCTCAGAGGCAAGCGACTCCTCCTGTTCCATCCATCCTTATTCATGGGAGGTCTGTGAGGCGCTGGAGCCGATCCGGGCCGGCTGGGGGTGAAGGCAGGTCACATCCTGCAGAGAGACACTGCTTCACCGACCACGTCTGCTCTGCTGTTTTATCATCCCAGGAGATCTTCAACATGTCTTTCTTATCAAGCCAAACAGCTCTTCCTGCACAGTGTAGTGAATGATAGCATGCCAGATGTGTGATTTAAGCAGTAGAACATTACTTTTTGGATTTATAATCAAATTAATCAGGGGAGGCAATTTTAAAAGCAGAAAAATAAAAATAATATCAGATGAGACTAGTCTACAGTGACTGTAACATAATCAGCTGGACAGTCTTGATCACAAGTTTTTCAAAGAATATTAAAACCAAACAGTGAATGTATAATACACACCTATATTCTTTCATCTTTAATAGCTAGTTGGAGATAAACCCCCAAGGGGGTTTCTGCAGCTCCCCTACTTTGTTTTGGCTTTAGTGTTCCTATTTTCGGTCCAGCTCCAGTTCAGCAGCTCAGATGACTGTTTTTTGTTTGTTTGTTTTCCTCCACAGGTTTGCAGAGTTCCTCTTCACTGAGGAGTTTAAGTCGGGCTCCCACTCAGTCACCAGCATCTACAGCCTGTTTGAAGGCCTGTCGGGGACCGTCTGCTTCCTGGTGGACCTGCTGCAGCCCGATCAGTCCGAGTTCCCCCTGTTCACTGTGTTTGTGTGAGCGTGAGCGTGAGCGGACCCGGCAGGACTCGCTCCTTTCCCCGTGAAATCCCTCAAGGACTTTAGACCTGGGACTGATTTTAGAAATCCACTTTGGAGGCCAGCTGCGTTAGAGGAGAGGAAATGTTCAGGCTTTATCAGAATCGCTTCGCTCGCCGGAACGTGGCCCGTTTAAATTTACTGGTCAGTTGCACTAAAGCTGAAGCAGCGCTGAGCTGTGGAGGAGACTTTCCGTAAAGACGTAGAGTAGATTTATAATGTCCATTACTAGTGAAACAGCAACAGGTCTGCAATGAAATAAAAGAAATGCATCTCCAAAACTGAGAATAATAAGATTTGCTTCAGTCTCAGTTTATGCAAGTGATAGTTTCAGTACTTCTCTTTTCTCCCTATTTATTGGTCATAATAACAGAGCACAAGGTGACCTCTATCAGCTGAAGTACTTATGGCAGAAACAGTGGCTATAATCATGTATATGCATAAGAAAGCCACAGTGAGGCATTTTCTAGAATGTAAAGCAGGCTTGAGAAACTGCTGCTTGCTTTTAGACTGAAGGCTGACGCTTTTTTAAGGTTGGTGAGAATCAGTGAGTCTGACTTGATGATAATGAAGATGTGAGATATGAGAGGAGGGGTCCACTCTGTTTGATGGAATCTGTAGGGCTGAATCCAATGACAAAAAAAAGGTTGGAAAACGTTGCTTTCGGCCATGACTATCTCCACTAATATGATTCTGTGTGCTCAAGTATTGCAAGCTTACAAAGATGCCTCTGCTCTTTGAGACATCAGCATATTCTACCGGTGTATTGCTCTCAGGTCAAAAACATCATGAAGACTATTAACCCCTGAAGACACACAACACACACACGCACACACGTGCATACAGACACACATTAAAAAAAAACAAAGCAAGTGTCACATAATGCCTTGAGAGTTTTCTACCACTTCACCAGCTCAGCATCGCACATCGCAGTCACACCCTCCACTTCACGTCTTTAGGCGACGTAATCTTTCAAATTACCGCCGTCACAACCTTGAAATGAGGGAATTTACCACAGAACGTTTAACATGAGAGAAATGTGCAGAGAGGCACAGCCAGTAAACGTTTATGAATAATTCTTGTCCTTGTCCCTCTTTGTGTCATGAAATGGGTCTTCTGTTGGACCCAAGGTTACAGTATATCGTATTTGATGTTTTGAACTGTGTTGCTTTGTGGGGATTCTTTAAGTGTTCAATCAGTTGTGATTTGCCCCTGTGTAAAAACAAACAAAACAAAACAAAACACTGTTAGTCAGTTGATTTGTGACCGAGACAAACAAAAGTGTAAAAGTTTTCATTATTGTCAGGATTATTGTTTTCCTTCAGTTCAGTTTGCTTTTTTTTTTTTTTGCTGCTCAGTTTTGTGAGTCAGTGATGTATTTCCTTCCATAAATGTCAGAAAATGAGGCCTTAAAAATAGATTTCTAGCATTTGGATATGAACAAAGTGTTTGTCTCAGAGTGAGAAAGAATGTTGGAAACTGAAAATGCTTTGGGCAATCTCTCTATACATGGAAAGGCCTGTAAAACAGCAAACCAAAGCAGCTTCCCAAAACTTACTGTGCCTGTAGTGGAACATCTGTAACCTGTCTGTGTGTGCGTGCACGAGTGTGTGTATGGGTGTGTGTGTGAGTGTGCACATGCTGTTTGTGCATTTGCAAAAAAAGCTGATCAATACGATGTCTACAGGATTATTATTGTTCATATAATAAACTGTCCAAATTAAATAAGAATATGGATTTTTTTTTTCTTCTTAGTGTGTTCCAAGTGTTTCCAAGTTAAGTTTCTGAACTTCATCGACTTATTTCAAACGTCTGAGCTGGCTTTCTCCATGTTTGCACAGTAAACCAGTGAAACTTGCCCCCAAAAACACTGAAGCTTGAAAAAGTGTCAACAAAGGATTAACTAAATTAACATTACTTTCACACAAAACTTTTGCACATTTCTCTGTAAACATGGAAACAAAGATGAGTGTAAAGAAGAACTAACAATACGAAAAGTTTTCACTGTGCAACGCAGCATATTTTGTTCTTCTTTGTTGACACATTTAAAGCATCTGAATGTCAGAGGAAAATTAAACCAAAATTAACCGTTAAAGCGTGTTTGCACAGAACACATCAATTTTCTGTATGTGTGCAGTTTTTGTTCTATCTTTATACAGTTCATAGCTTAAAAATAGCAAAAAATAGTCGCAACACAAACTGACACAAGTTCACAAATTGAGCAAACTGACACAATACAAGTTCAACAAAAATTGCTCAACAACGTACAAAATAAAAATTGATGGCAGTTCATGTAATTTTTTCTGTATTTTTTTGGTTTCTCTGTGAAGCACCAACCGAAGAAATGTGACTTCTTTCATTTAAAATTTATCAAAAAGACAAAAACTGTAATTGCTGCATTTTTCATATAATTTGATTTCTATTTTAACTGCAGGTCAATAACAAGGCGATGAAAAATGGGGAACATGAACTGTATGAAGACACAATGGAAATAAACAAAACAGCTGCAGTCGCACAGCAAAATCAGTCTTACTCCAGAGAGAAAATGACTTCATCGAAACATTACTGGTATTTATTTTTTATTAATTATTATGTAGATGACAAACAAGAATTAGCTAAAAGTAGAAACTGATAGATAGATTAACAGTGTCTCTGAATAATAAATAATTAAAAACAAATCACACAGTCAATCAGTAAATACAATGTGTGAACCCCACAGCGCCCCCTCCAGGCCAGCCCTCGGAACTGCAGCGTCCCGGCCGCCTCACGTCGCGGACGAGCTGCTGCTGCAGCGGCCGCGTGCCTCCGACGCAAAGCCGTCCGTCCGCGCGCGGCGGGGCCCCCGACTGACGGCTCGTCGGTTTCGGTATGGACGTGCGGACCCCGAGCCAAGCTGCGCGCCGGCGGCCCCCCATGGCGGAGTGAGCGAGGATGCGCCTCCCCAGCTCCATCTTTGTGTCGGTGTCTCTGTTCACGGCCGAGACCACGGCGGCGCTGTACCTCAGCTCCACGTACCGCTCCGCCGGGGACCAGATCTGGCAGGGGCTGACGCTGCTCTTCACGCTCGTGCCGTCCGTGCTGGTGCAGCTGACCCTCACCTTCATCCACCGGGACCTGAGCCGGGACCGGCCGCTCGTGCTGCTGCTGCACATCCTGCAGCTCGGACCCGTCGTCAGGTCAGTGGACGCCGTGTTCGAGTCCCACTGCTGGAGCCCCGGATGCCTTCACACCCCCCGCAGCGGCCGCTCTGTTTGCGACCCACAGGTGTGGGAGTGTGTGTGTTAACAGCGGCCTGTCGGGGCTGGGGGGCTGGCTGGGGCGGGGGGGCTGGCGGGGGGGAAGGGGGGCGCAGGGGGGGCTGGCGGGGGGGCATGCTGCTGTTATTCTCCGTGGCCTTTTGTCTGCGCTGGGCTGCCTGCAGGCTGATGGAGGAGAACACTGATCAGTGCAGTCCTGTTCATGTCTGCTCACAGCCGCGGCCGCCGGGCTGAACCTGCCTCTCATCCTCAGCCCTGATCTCTCACCTCCAGCTGAGCCTGATTCATTTAGTGGACATCAAACCCCCAGAGTGAGACCCAGCTGGAGCTCGTGGAGCGGGTCACCTCTGCCCCTCTCTGAAGGAGGAACCGGGATCAGGCTGGTCTCTGCTCTGTAAGCTCTCTGGTCTTGACTGGACCATCTGCCTCAGATGTAGAACCCGGAGTCTAATCCCGCTCATGCTGTCCACACACAGACGTGACACTAATGTGAAAAATACACACAGCAAGAGATCAGACTGCTGGTAAAACCATTAAAACCCACTGATCTCCAGGAACAAGAGCTGCAGCTGCCACAGCTGGAAGAGTAATCGATGGGCAGATGAACACAAAGCAATCTGGATCTATGAACTGTTCTCAATACACCTCTGTATCAGTATCTGCTGATTTTACAGTCACCAGCTGAATGCAGGTTTTGGACAGTGTGAGAAAACCTTGAGAAGAAAGAAAATACATCTTAAAAGAATCTGTCGACATGAGCAGAAGAGGTCAGCTATAAGAGGATTATCTGTAGAGCACCCCATAATTCCGTCAGACTCAAAGATTGTTTTTAACAGGTCACAGAGATCAAAACATTTAACGACTTGTTTGCAGGAATAAATAAAAAAGGGAGACGTCTGAGGGTTGCTGGAGGTACAGCTGTATTAGTCATGAATTATGCATAGGGAGAACATGCAGACCTCATATAGAAAGCAAGGCCAGAGTGCTTCTCCGCTCCGCCATGCAGCCTCAGGTCTCAGTCATGCTGATAAAATGGGAAACGTTGCTGCTTTTTGTAGATTCTAAAGATCAGCTCGAATATCATAAAAACAGAATTAATGTTTGGGAAGCTATGAAAATCTAGTTCAAGTATAATTCAATGGATTGTCTTATTTAGATGAAAATGTACATATTTTTCTTCATTTTGAAAGAATACATAATAAACGGTTTTCTGGAAACTGTTACATATCATGTAACATCAGGTATATAATCAGCTGAGCTCAAAATATTCACATCTAGAAATGATGATATGAGTCAGGATACGTCTTGAGTTTTTTCCTAACGAAGATTCACAGTTGAAAGGAGGCTAAATTTATTGCAGGACTTCTTTAATCTACTGACGATTGACTCATAGTGAAGAATTGTTTCATTTCAGGTTGTTTTCAAGCAAATTAAAGAAATGTCCTAATTTTTCTTATCTGACCTCCATTTATAATGATGTGGTTGAGACACGTTTTCCTTTTCAAGTGAGAGCTGTTTATAACTCTTACATAAATACCACATAAATTGACAGATGTTTTTATTTAACTGACTCTTTGAGTCCTGTGATAATTAATTCAGTATGATAATGTAATTTTCAACCCTTTTCTTACAGTTCATTGCATTAATGGGCCAAATTTTTTTCCCAACAAATCGATAAACGTGTTCTAGAATGACGCACTGAGAGCTATTTGCAGTTATATATACATGCAGTGATCAATCGACCTTTACTTATAGAGCGCTCTCAGTCCAGCAGAATGGCTCTTTGACTCATGGAGCTACCGCTTCGACCGCCACAGTCAAGTTTCTGCCCCCCTTGACGTCCACCGGTGCCTCTGTCTTAACGGCCTGTTGATTTCCCAGGAGTGGCCTCCTGACCTGCTCTCCTGCTTCCTCTCCAGCGTGTGCGTTCGAACGATTAACGCTCAGAGCTCTACATGTCTCCTCCGTGAAGAGCAGATCTAAGAATAGCACGTGTCGCTGTCGCTTCCTTATCTTAAACAACACAAGCAGGGAGGAGGGATGTCCGTCTCTGCTGCCTTTCCTGCCTCGTTCGCACAGAAACAACACTTCCGGACTCTTATGCATACTCCAGAGCTACAAAGCAGCATATTTAGACAGTTTTTTTATTTTTTTTTTTTTGTTAAATTGACAATATGACATTCAAAATAAAGAAATTCCTCAATAAAGATCCCCAGAAATTCGGCTGACTCTGACAGTATTGTTTCCATTTATGTTAAGACAAACTTACTTTGTGTCAGTTTTATTGGGGGTATGAAACACAGCGCTGTTCGTTTCGTTGACGTTAACAGAAAGTTTGTTGCATCTTAACCAGATGTCTCTTTTCACAAGTTCATTATTTATGGTTTGTTCAAGTATGTCCAGCTTCTTATGAGAGAAGAGTAAGTTTTTGTCATCAGCGAATAATACTCTGTGTAGTACAGAAGAGGAATTGACAAAGTCATTTATGTACTGGTTGAAGAGTAGTGGTCCTAATATAGAACCCTGGGGGACACCATGACTCATGGATTTACATACAGAATTGTGGTCATTGACATGTATTGGTATCTTCCAGACAGGTAACTTGTGAACAAGTGGTGGAGTTTTGTAATCAGGATGTCATGTTTGACGGTATCAAAGCTTTAGACAAGTCGAGGTCTATTCCAATGCTGTGATCACCTCTTATAGAACGTCTTCTTCTACAAAACTTATGATTGATAATGAATTTTTTCATCTCCTTTTACCAAGTACCAAGCATTTGGACTATGATTAGGTTATTTTGTTGTTATAGGTAAAATGTAGGAGTTTCAAACCTGTTGAATGTCACTGATTCTGAAGAATGTTAAATAATATCGGTAAAGTTTTAATCATAATCACTGTAAACATGTGGTCAGTAAGTCATTGTTGGACTTTGATAAGATGTCTTGCTGTGCAGGAGAATTCCTGGATTTGGTGAGAGCTGCAGAGATCCGCCACTGAGAGGCTTCAGACTGTCGGAGGGCGTCTTGGCCTGTTTGTCTCACAGCTGATCGCTGGTTGGAAAACACTGCTCTGTTTGTTGGATTCGCCATCGTTTCTGTCTGGCAGAAACGGTTCTGAGTTCCCATTTCTCCTTTTCTTTCTGCTCTAATCTGAAGCCGACTGTAGTCTGTTTATCTCTCCTGAAAAGGCAGCAGAACAGTGGTCAGACTAAATAATGGAACACATTTCAGAGCCTTCTAGAGAGCTTAACCTTGTTTCCATTAATGTGGTGCTTTCAGTGAGGCAGCAGGCTGGCTGTTTGTTTTTTTATTACCAGAACTGGTACCTAAAGTTTAATTCTCATTAAATAAATGAAATGAAGCCAAAGTTATGTATTGTTTTTTTCAGTTAGGGTAACATCTGGACAGGAAGATGTTTTAAAAGTAGTGTGATTATTTTCAAACCTCCACTAACAGATAATTCCTTATCGCTGTTGAGTGGTTTTGAGCTGTGAGCTCCAGTCGCTGCTGCAGCTCCGATTAGTTCAGACAACTTCAATTTATGGGAAATTAATGTATTGACTCTCAGTTCATTCACAAACCAGTCAGTCAGTGCTGTTTAAATGTCAATTTTTACATATTAAAATAGTGGAATATCTTCCATAAATATAAAAATGAATTAGAGATCATGATTTAATAAATGGGCAAATATTGAAAGCAACACATAAGTTACTGTCAACGTGTAAACATGTCCTTATCAGATATTTCAATAATCTTAAAACACCATTCATTTATTCTTGTCGGTGTCCTTTATAGTGTTGAAGCTAAAGAGAATATGATCAGTGTCAGCTCCGCTCGGCTTCCAGGCTGCAGTTTAATCGTTTTATTGATCACCTCTGTCTTTCAGCGTCTCTCTATTCTCTGCTGCAGCAGACATTTCCCTCAGGAGCCGACAGAGACGAGACACAGTCACACAGGGTCACATAAGGCTGTGAGCTTGAACTCAGTGCACCGGGGGCCACGAACAAGGACAGGGCGTAATGTAGCCAGCAGGCTGTAAAGAAAAGGTCTGAATACGTTTACTGCCTCTTTTGTAATGCAGCTCCTCATTTTGCTTTATTGAAACTGTAAAATAAAAAATACATGTCTTATTTTTCCCTGAAATCATGTTGTATACGTTGCTTTTAGGGTGTGGCTCATCCTAACACGACTGGCCTGCTGAGCGCTCATTCTCTCTGTGGCAGAGTGGCGCTCTGGACGTTCTCATGTGGTCCTGGGGTGTAGAGCTTAGCACTGCTGTGTTGCTCAGAGACAAACCCATGCCAAGGGAGAACATGCAAACTACACTGAGAAAAGCTTAAGTCAGTCACAAATATTCAATAAAAAAGTTGTTTTTTTCCCAAAATCTGGAGTTGATTCTTTTCCTGAATGGGAACACGATGAGCTGGTTAGATGACTGATGATGGAGCAGATGCTTCACTCCTGATTGTATCTGCGGGCAGCATATTTTGTGTGAGACAGACCTTCCTCACTTCCCTGGTGCCTGAGATGTCCCTTCGTTTCATTTCTGTCCAGTGAGTGGTGGATGCCTGCTCCACTGCGTCTTGCCCCAGTGTGTTTCCCGCTGATCCCTCCTGTAGATTAAATCCCCCTGCCTTGCGGTTTCACTGGCGGCGGATCAGCGCCGTCTCGACCTCTGGCCCTCTGCCCGCCCTCTGTGCTCCAAGTGTTTTTACTGGCACGCAGGCAAACTCCTCACTGACTATTAGGATACTCCTATAAAGAGAGCTGATGGCTGGCGAGCTCCAGCCAGTCCTGTGACAGTGAACCACTCAGACAGGATTCACTTTTTAGAAATGTTCCGTGCAGATGAAGCAGCTCCTCATGCTCCGCGCTCCTCCTGCCGTTTCAGGTGTCTGGAGGCGTTCTGCATCTATGGCAGCGTGGGCCGCGTGGAGGAGCCGTACGTCAGCATCACCAGGAAGAAGCAGATGCCCCGCGGGGGCCAGTCTGAGGAGGTGGAGCGGCAGGTGGGGCAGGCGGAGGGGAAACTCTTCACGCACCGAGCGGCCTTCGCCCGCACCTCTGTCATTCAGGCCTTCCTCGGGTCGGCCCCCCAGCTCACCCTGCAGCTCTACATCTGCGTGCTGCAGCGGGGGGTTTCCATCGGAAGAGGTGAGGGGGGGGTTGCTGTGTGGTTTGGAGTCCGCGGGGATCCTGCTGAGAGCTCAGTCTGTCGCCCGTCCACCACGGCGTGGGCCGATCAGCTGAAAGAGCCATATTGGAAATGAGAGGACGTGTTTTCATGAGTCAAAGTGGTGTTATGTAACCGAGGGCGGAAAACGACCATTCTCTTTGCCAACTCATGCAGATACGAGGTCAGACTCTGTGTGTGTGTGTGTGTGTGTGTGTGTGTCTGTGTGTGTGTGTGTGTGTGTGTGTGTGTGTGTGTGTGTGTGTGTGTGGGGCCCTGTCGTCCTTGTGGGGACCCTGAGGTTTTACATTCAGACCATGATTCACAGCGGCCGTCAGGTCTGGGTGTGAAACCTGCAGCGGCTCCCTGAAGCTTCTGGCTTCAACATTTTTTTCTCATTTATATTTTATTTGCAGACCAAACTGTCTTTCCAAATGACTCTCATCCTATGTGAAATGTGAAAAGAAATTAAACATAACAGATTTTGATTAACTCCTTTTTTTATTTGATATATATTTATGCTTTAATTATTTTTTTCCTTCTGATTGAAACAACAATGATAAAAGTTTGTGTATATCTGGGATGATTCCTAGGAGCAGATAAATATAACTGCGCTGAATAATCCCATTATAACCAATAATAGAGGAAGATGCTTGTAAGGAGTGTGGTGTCACTCTGATTTTATCCATCAGAGGCTCTAAACAATGATTCATAATGAAGAAAATATAACTGTGTCTGGAACCGCTGATGTTCAGGAGACTCAGTGAAGAGACAGAATGCAGCAGCTACATTTCAACACCGTGGTCACCTTCTGAAAACACTCAACTCAGGTAAACACAGAACACACTGAATACCTGCCCAGCTGTAGAAGTCAATCAGAAACAACAATGGAGTCAAGCGCATTATGCTGTTCTTCTCCCACAACACACAGAAAAAGGCCCTAAATGACCCCTAGCTGTGAATGTGAGCGTTTGTGAGTTTGTGACTGTGACTGTTCTCATTTTGAATCCTCAAATTTCAATCAATTTTCTCTGCAGAGGATTTTCTGTATTTCCTTCTTCCTCCTCGTCAGTTCACTCAAAGAAAGCAGCTTTTCTGAAGACTAGAGGGCAGCTAAGGAATAAAAGCCAATAAATCTCAACCCAAAATACTATTCTTTGTATTTGAGGCTTTCTGTTGTCAGTAGCTCAGACATATTGCCCTCTGGTGTCAAAATGTCAGGCTTCTAACATGAAGGACTTCCCTGCTGGCCTCCTCCAACAGTTGCAGTACGCCAACAGGAAAGTCGCTCCTGTCAGTGCAATGTCCTCAAAATTCACATGTAGCCTTGTGGATCATCAGTCTTTCAGATTCTTTCTAAAGCTAGACTATATCTCCAGTTCAGGACAAAGGTCAGACAAGTGGTCGCCACAGCTTTGACCACACTATTTTAATGCCCCAGTTTGTCGCAAACCAAGTGACTGAATGTCAGATTTCCAGATGCAAGATCGATCTTTGTTAGCATTGGTCAGTGTTTGACTTCCTGTCTGTTCATGACGGCTGAGTTTATTCTGTTGTCCTGGACTGCTTTTCTGCAAGAAACTCATGTAAGTCAATGCAATACCCAGAAGGCATGAAAAGTGTGTGTGTGTGCGTGTGCGTGTGTGTGTGTGTTTGTGTGTGTGTGTGTGTGTGTGTGTGTGTGTGTGTGTGTGTGTGTGTGTGTGTGTGTGTGTGTGTGTGTGTGCGTGCATGCACAAGAGTCGGTTCCTCTGAGATATCTCGAAAACAGTTCACACAGTCAAACTAGGACATCAGCTCATCAAATTAGGACAAAGAAAAAAAAGGATGTCATGTGACAGACTTTTTTTACCCCTTCTGCTGCTCACCCACACTAATGTAATGACCTGACTGAGAGCTGCTTCCAGCCACACACAATGCCTCCAGCACTAGTCAAGTTTCTCTCACTGCAAAAGATAGAAAAGATAAGTGTTTTGCTATAATTATTGGTCCAGCTCACACTTCTACATACAGCAGTACACCTGATGAGAGATGAACTCCTCAGTCAAATGTTTACATTTTTTTTATGCACACATTTAGCTCTTAATGGCAGATTCAGCTGTTTGACTCCCACAGCTGACAGTGTCCCACAGTGGGTCCCTGAACAGCCTGTTTTTATGTGTAATTAAAGGTAGGATGTGTTAAATGTAGAGAATTAATTTCCCCAGTAGAGATCAGTAAAGTGTACTTACACTGCTGTATCCATGTCAGGGTCACAGGGGCTGATCCCAGCTGACTGTCGGCGAAAGTGGGGGGGTCAAACGGGCCAGCAGTCCTTCACCAAAAGAAAAACAGAAGCAACCACACACACACACACACACACACACACACACACACACACACACACACTCATACATACAGGAAGCTTGAGATACTAGTCAGTCTTAATTGCTTGTTTTTAGACTGTGAGACAACAGCAGAGCACTTGGGGGGAAAACATGCAGGTACATCATGATGTGGCATAAATGCTCATTTTTCATGGGTTTAGAGGCTCTTTACGTTCAGAACCTCTTTACCCACTTTAGTCATGATATACATTTTAGTTGTGATCCAAAAAGCTCCGTCAGTCGTCCTTAAAACAAAACCCACAGTAGATTTTATGTTTGCCTCAGTGCTGGAGGATAGAAGTGCACTTCAGTGACATACTTCATGTTCATAAATGCAGCTGGTGTGGCAGTCTGCCTGTTCAGACATTCCTCAGTGTCAGTCTAAAGCTTTAAAGAGCTCATGAGAGTACATGGATTCTTCTAATAGGATGAAACTGCTGCTGAAAGTAGAAGTCTCGTCCCTGGAAGATAATCTGCACTGCACTGAGTGGTGTTACTGTAAAGTCGATGCTCGCAGGAACCTCGGCAGCTCAGGGCAGACCACTTTAATTTACAGCATGCGGTCAGTGAGTGCTGGAGCGTGGAGAGCGACCGGGAGCTTCGCCGTATTGATTTAAATGGCCGAACAGCTCAGGATGAAGCGATGTGCATCATGCTGCTGGACTGTGAAGGAGGAAACCCGGACTGTGACCTGGACCGCTGCTCTGGCTGAGGGCTCGGTGAGCGGTACCTGTCTGACTGCATTATGTCAGCTGCCGGTTTTACTCGGGAGGTAATGAAATAACGAGTCCCACTGAGGAGAAGTGTCGAAGCTATAAAAGCTGTCTCACTGGGCGCCGACAGCAAGAGATAGGAAGAAAATATCTGAATCATGAACGTTTGATTCCAGCGACTGCCTTGCAAATGACACACGCTTGTCATACAACAGCTGTACAGGTGTTATTCAAGACCGTTGTGGATATTTGATTTGCTATTTCGCCCAGATGCTTTTCTTTCGCGCCATATCTCTAAAAGGGCTTCGTCGTCCTGGTTTGAAGAGGCAGAGTGGTCGTTGTCACTGTGGCGTGAAGCTGTGTGGTGTGGATCTGGGTTGGAGTAAGAGATCTTTTTTCCTTTAACCAGCTTCTGTTTGTCTCTCATTCTCCACGTCAGGCACACTGATGGTGATCTCCCTCCTGTCCATCGTGTACGGAGCTCTGCGCTGCAACATCCTGGCGATTAAGATCAAATACGACGACTATGAAGTGGACGTGCGGCCTCTGGCGTATCTGTGCATCTTCCTGTGGAGGAGCTTTGAGATCGCCACCCGCGTGGTGGTCCTGGTCCTCTTCAGCTCCGTGCTGCAGCTCTGGGTGCTGCCGGTGGTCCTGCTGAACTTCCTGCTTTTCTTCCTCTACCCCTGGATCCTGTTCTGGCAGAGCCACTCGCCGTTCCCCGAGAATATCGAAAAGACTCTGACCAGGGTGGGAACCACCATCGTGCTCTGCCTGCTCACCTTCCTCTACGCCGGAATCAACATGTTCTGCTGGTCGGCGGTGCAGGTGAAACTCAGCGACCCGGACCTCATCAACAAGTCCCAGAACTGGTACCGCATGGCCGTGTACTACATGCTGCGCTTCGTGGAGAACGCCTCGCTCCTCCTGCTGTGGTACATCTACAAAACGGACTTCTACGAGTTCATCTGCGCCCCGCTGCTGGTGCTGCAGCTGCTGGTCGCCTACGCCATCGCCATCTTCTTCATGCTGGTCTTCTACCAGTTCTGTCACCCGTGCAGGAGGCTGTTCTCCTCCAACATGACGCAGGGCTGCTGGGACTGCTCCTCTCTGCTCTGCCTGGTGTGCAGCTCTGCTTCAGCTCCCAACAGGCCGGTGAGAAAGACCGTCCTGGAGCCGCCGAGCCCCTCCGAGGGCAAGGAGCCGGCCGAGCGGCGGGCCCAGGAGACGGCCAGCGACAGCACGTACGACATGCCCAACGACACGACGTACGACATGCTTAACGACACAATCTGCGACACTCCCAACGACACCAACAACGGCGGAGGGGAAATCAATGGTGACATTCCCCACAGCATGACCTGCAATGCTTAAAGCGTCACATTTGTGCTGATTGAGAAACTCATACTTTGTGTAACCCTCGAAGTGCCACATGGATCCCTCTGAGAGTTCACGCTCCTTTGGCCTCATAAATCCATCTCAGCTCCTGACACCTGCGAGCATGCAGAGGTGGTCACTGCTGTTTCCATCACAGACAGTGATGGACGCTGAGACGCTGTCCACTTTTATGCTGCATTACTGATCACATGGATCCATGAATTTTAAGTGATTGTATTTGTCTGTCTTTGGCATGGGAGTGTGCATGTGTGGAGCCTCGGGTGAGGCTGAGGCGGAGCCGGAGAGAGGGGATGACGAATCTCTTCAGTTTGCTAAATAACCCCTTTTCCTTACTAGTTTTCTGGCTGCGAGCAATCAGCTTTTTTACTCCTTGATAAAAGCTTTATGGACAATACCGCGCTGCTTCTGTGGTGTACTTGTGCTTGATGATGAGATGTTTCATCTCCACACATCGGTCCATCACCATACACGCTACTGTAAAGCACGGATGTTTTTTGCACGTTTACAAAAACAACAAAAAGGATTTTTTAAAGTGGCTTTTAGGTGTTAAACCGTCGAGCAGCAGCAGCTGTCGTGAAGTGAAACGCTTCATCTGGATGTATTTGCATTTTTCTGATTCATGCAGGTTACCGTCTGTCAGCTCTATGTCTGTATGTCTCATCACTTACTATATCTAACACACCAAGTCTGATAATATCCAGCTGACCAAGCGTCAGTGTTTGAAGTGGTAACATTTTGCTTATTTCAAAACTTTTAAAGGAGATCTATTCTGCTTGCATCTGAGGTTGCTCATCATTTGTTCCACAGTCATTCATTGAGGATTTGCTAATTTAAAAGAAAAAAGATCTGATTTAGTTAAGAACAGAGCATTATGCATTATCTGTGTGATGTTATATTAACAGGTATAACTTCCCTTCAAATCCATCCATCCATCTATTTTCTACTGCTTATTCAGGACCAGGTCACGTGGGCAGCAGTGTAAACAGGGATGTCCAGACTTCCCTGTCCCCAGACTCTTCCTCCAGCTCCTCTGGGAGGATCCCAAGGCGTTCCCAGACCAGAAAAGACACATAGTCTCTCCAGCGTGTCCTGGGTCTTCCCCGGGGTCTCCTCCCGGTGGGACATGCCCGGAACACCTCCCCAGGGGGGCGGCCAGTAGACATCCTAAACAGACTCCCAAACCACCGCAGCTCCACCTCTGGATGTGGAGGAGTAGCAGCTCTACTCTGAGCTCCTCCCTGGTGATGTAGCTCCTCACCCCATCATTAAGGGAGTGCCCAGGCAACCCTACGGAGGAAGCTCATTTCAGCCGCCTGTATCTGGATTTTTCCTTTCGGTCATGACCCAAAGCTCATGACCATAGCTGAGGGTGGGAACGTAGCTTGACCAGTAAATCGAGAGCTTTGCCTTTCGTCTCAGCTCCCTCTTAACCACGATGGACCGATCCACCTGTCAAGCTCACGCTCCATCCTTCCCCCACTCGTGAACAACACCCAGAAAGAACCGGAAGACGTGGCAACAGGATTGAGGAGGTTCTCAAAGTATTCCTTCCGCCATCTGATAATATCCCCAGCTCCTGACCTCCACTGTAAAAAGTGTTGGAGGAGACCTGCTTTCCCCTCCTGAGGCACTGGATGGTTTGCCAGAATTTCTTCAAGGGCGACCGATTGTCCTCCTCCATGGCCTCCCTGAACTGATCCCACCCAAGTTTTTGCTTCCACAACCACTCGGGCTGCAGTTCACTTGGCCTGCCGGTACCTGTCAGCTGCTTCTGGTGTCCCATGAGCCAACAAGGCTCGATAGGACTCCTTCAGCTTGACGGCAGCCCTTACTTCCAGTGTCCACCACCGGGTTCAGGGGCTGCCACCACGGCAGGCACTGGAGATTTTGTTCTGAGCTCCAAGCAGCTGCCTCAACAGCAGAGGTCACGTCCCCCCGTAGAACAATGGAGTCCCTAGCCGGAGCACTGTCCAGCACCCCTCCTTAGGGACTTCAAGGAGGCCGGGTACTCTGCACTGCTGTTCAGCCCTTAAACCGAAACAACAGTGAGGCACCTGTCCCCGACCCGAAGGCGCAGGGGCAGGACCCTCTCGTTCACCGGTGAACTCCAACACGTGAGGGGCTATAAGCAAACCCACACCAGACCTGCTGCCTCGCACCACGAGCAATGCCAGGAAAGTGGAGAGTCTATCCCTTCTCAAGTGGCTCTCTGGATTCCAGAGCCCCGGCTGTGTGGAGGTGAGCCCGACTTTATCTAGTCGGTACCTCCCAACCTCCCTCAAAAGCTCCGGCTCCTTTCCTCAACAAAATGAAATTCCACGTCCCAGGATCTAGTCTGTTCGAGGATCGGGTCGCTGGGCACTCTGCCATCAGCTGCCACCCAGTCCACACTGCACCCGGCCCCTACGGTTCCCTCAGTGGGTTGTGAGTACACCGAAGGTCGGGCCCACATTGAGCAGAGGCCTGGTCACCAGGTGCTCGCATGCGAGTCCCAAACCCAGACCTGGCTCTGGGGGGGGCACCAGCTGTGCCATACTGGGCGATGTCCTGGTCCTTGACTGTATTCTAGTCATAGGGGCTTTTGACCTGCTCTTAGTCTGGCCTGTCACCCAGGACCTGTTTGCCATGGGAGACTATAATGCCCCCCGGGATCATGCAGGCACTCAAACTTCCCCACCATAAGGTGACAGTTCAGAAGAGGAAGCACTTAAAATCCTTGTATTTTAAAGTGTGTGCTACTACCTGCATCATAGTCTTCACGTTTGAGACCAGCCTCATTATCCAAAAGGGATGATAGTTAAAATATAAAAAGACTGCAACAATGTGGCATCGCTTCAAAATGAACACAAGAAAATGTAACTTTACAGATCTGATCATAATAGATTTCCTTTAATGTGTATCATGTGTGAGAGTGAGAGAATGTCAGTGTGCTTGATTTTGCACTAACTTTTTCCAATGTATCAACAGAGGATCGACGACCTCGAGAATCATGTGAATGCTCCAGTTTATACAAATTATACAAGAAATCTTTCAAGCCAAAAAATAAAAAAAAGATGACTTTCTATGAATATCAGTCTACTACACAAAATAAAAGGCATTTAAATGAGAACAATTCCACTTTAAAAAAATGAAACTAAATATATATTTATATGTGAAAACTGTCTGGGTTGTCTTGTTGTTGTTCTCTTCAGTGTTATGCTGACATCTAGTGGAAAAATTCTGTCACTGCATGTTTGTTACATGACCATATTCTTACTTCAATGAAACAAATAAGATGGCATTAAAAAGGAAAAAAGGTTTATTTAACAAACCGTTTTACAAATGAATTCCAGGATGACGAAACAGACTGTCAATTCATTAAATTATCAACACAGAGTAGTAGTAACACTTGACGCAGGTAGATAAGTTACTGTATTTAAAACAAAGAAATAACAGCGACACGTTCTTACTCCAACGACAGTAACAGTTCAGTCAGTTTAGTCTGGGAATGTCAAGAAGGACAAAATGCTGCAGTAAACACAAAGCACAGTTGAGGCTGATGGGAAGCTTACAATGTCTCAGATATTTGGTCATTCATGGAAATATTACACCGTTTCACATAACAAGATCCTGAAAGGAAACATGAATGTTTTTTGCTATACTTCATCCAACAGATATCACAATATCTCACTCAGAACCACAAATCTTACTTCTCCGAGAAGAACGCTGCCTTGTTCAGCATGGCTATAACTACATGGACTATGAATGACTATGCTTGTGGGATATTTAAGGAAGAAGTTATTTCAAGTGGATGACCGTAACTTTAGTCCGACAGATTCCGACTGGAGAACCACAGCTGAAGTTTTGTTGTTCTAGCCTGCCAGGGGAAAAAAAGCTACTTATCAGGAACCTGGAGATCGTCACAGGATCTTTGTGGCGTCTTGCTCATGGCGGGTACTTCAAGCGCAGCTTCAGACATGGCGGCGTTCATCAGGACAGATCAGCTCCGTGCTGCTTTTACAGCGCCACAGCAAACACACTGACCACGCAGTACATGGTGCGGTTCTCCCATCGAACAGTGCAGCTCCCTGAAACACACACAGCAGGAATCAGGCTTCATGTGGAGCTGCGCACGAGGCAGGTGGTCCTAATGTTCCGGCCGATCATGTAGGGCTGCGGTGTGCTGACTGACAGATCCTTCCCCTCTACATCGTGGTCTGACCTGAAGGCTCCCGTTAGACATCCGCCCACCCGATGCTGCTGATCCAGCTGCAGTCAGAAATAACCCCCCGCCTTCAGGTCCGGATTCATTTTCAGCATGGCGGTGGGCGGTTCAGGATCCGTGCTGCTCTCACATTTTCAACTGTTTCATTTTGAACTAAAACTGAAGTCACGCTGTTCTTGTGAATGAAATGTGTTGTAATTCTTTCATCTCCACTCAAAGAGCGCTACCACTTAGCAGCTCCACTGCACATTGTTCCATCCTCTGGATACCTGGATATTTAAAAATAACTGCAGGACCAGAAAAGAGTTTCACTTTTTCCAGACACTGAGTGAACGTTATCAGTTATAACTGATAATTTTGATCAAGTTTTGCTCCTGTAGGTTAGGAAAGCAAGCTTTTCACCAGAAGCCCAGTGGATTGAATCCCACTGCTGACAGAACAACTGCCTTCATCCACGACCGCTCAGTAAACACAACCGACATGGAACTGGCACCAAATCAAACCAGCGGAACACATGATATCTGAAGAGTGCAGCCAAACCACTCTGAATAGAAGCTAAAAACAATTCCTGAGGTTAAAATGCCAGCTAAAAATCATTTTTTGGTCCCAGATTGAAGAGAACTGGAATGTTGTGTGGTGCAGTCTGGGTCTGCTGGTACTGTTTCTGCGTCTCACCGTCGGTGGCGGTGTCCCAGTAGCAGGAGTTGGCTGTGTGGAGGCCGGCGCCGCTCTTCTGCATGATGGCACAGTTCACTGCAACGCAGCCAAAAAAAAAAAGAAGCTTTTAGATTGAGGAGCATGGTGAGCACTGTTTTACTGAACCATAAGAGAAATCAGCTCACAGATGTATTTAAAGGGCCGTCCCTGTTTGACCAGGTGAGTCAGAGAGTGCTCCACTATACTGGCCGTCCACTGGTTCACTTTGTTCTGGTTATAATCGGTTCCACCGATGACGCCTTCAATGCACTGAGGAAAAACAACAAAGAAACATCTGATATATGAGCCATGATGTTCAGAACGCCTTCAACATTAAACCCACTACTTGACTCCCTGTGTTCAAGCTGCTTCTGTCCTCTTATCTGTTGACTGACTGCTGTTGTTTTCAATGAAACACTCTGCTCACTCTCAGTAGATACACACCTCACTTCATCTGTAGTTTAACACACTCTCTGTGCATAAATAAGGTGGTACTTCTGTACCTATAGACTGTTGCTTTAGTTCTGTGTCTCCACTAGTCATTAAATATCTTACATTACGTTGAAAACAGGATGACCGATCTGATGGGGTTTATGTGATTTAACAACAACAGTGAGTCATCTCAGTTGAGTTCAATTAAAACAAAAACAAAGTAAGTTTATAGTAATACTTCCTTGGTTGAAACATACCTCTTTGACCAAACTGCTGCTTTCATCAGGATTGAAGATGACCTGTAGGGTAAAGAAAATAGAAAAACATGTATTCCACATGGTGGTAATATTTAAGAATTACAAATA
Organism: Salarias fasciatus; assembly: GCF_902148845.1. NCBI lineage: Eukaryota > Metazoa > Chordata > Actinopteri > Blenniiformes > Blenniidae > Salarias > Salarias fasciatus. The sequence continues at coordinate 33,255,069 of NC_043760.1, read as the reverse complement.
GATTATTTATTTCAGTAGAAATAATCAATACTCAAACTATTTGCTGTGGAACATATGTTTCATGTTGATGTTTTGATCATATCTGCTAACTTCCTAATTTCTTTACCTTGTTCCATACTGAACAGTAGAAAGTTTTCAATGAGACAAATAGTGATTTACACTCTCGCCTTAACTAGATATCTGTTATTTGTATTGATTAAAACTATATTTGAATGTGATCACTGTGATAAAATGAGTCTGCAAGATTATATTACAGGATTAACATATTGGACATCCTGTTAACATTTTAAGCAACAAAAAAGGGTTTCCGTCTGATAAAGCTGATTTTTATTATATCAGTGTCCTAAAATTGCACTTGCGCTACATGAGGAATTGGATTTAATTGTCTTAGTTATAGTGTCAGATTTACAGGCTCAATTCCACCTGTGATTAAACAATATCTCTAAAGATATCACGATTGTTTTGAAACTCATTTTTAATTCGAAACATTCATCTTATGAAGGATATCTGAATAAGAACAGTAAATGTCTGCAGTCATTCAATCATACTTATTGAATGCATCAGTGTGATCCCAAAATTGAACTGACTATCACGATAATTATTAACATTAAATGTGACAAAATATGCTGCTAATTTATTGACACTGACCACACCCGGGTTAGAAAAACGCTGAGCTAACTGGCTAAGCTAACTAGCTTCGAGGCTAACGCTTACGGCTAACTGTAGGCTGACCGGCTAACAGCTAAAGCTCGCAGCTAACGCTAAGCTAACAGGCTAACATCTAGTTTAATGTAAGTGATTCGAGGTGTTGAGAGGACAATAAAGTCACCTCGTCTCCAGAGCTGTACTCCTCCATGGTGACACCTGACAGAGCGGGGGAAGCTGCCAACCGGCCGTGGTCTTTGTGTTGTTGTTGTTTGTGTCGGTTCCGAGTCAAGGAGTTTGGTCAAGAGGCCTTCCCGGCTCGGCTGCTCCTCTCCGGCTGTCCGCTCTCCGGCGTGTCGCCTCGCTGTGGCTCAACACAGACACGACAAAACCACAAAACCACATCAAGCCTGCTGTTTAACCCGTTCCCTGCCTTTTAACCGCGTTTACTCGTTTTTATTCTATTTGTTGTCATTCTGAATTTGTCTGTGAGTCTCTCCCTCATTGTACGCTTGTTTTGTGCAGTTGAGCATATTTTTTGTTGTTCATTTTAGTCTTGTATTATTTTGATCATTTAAAAGATCTTATGTGTTTTTTTGAGTCGGTGAGTCATGTTTGCTTTGTCTCTTGTATCATTTATTCCTTCATTTTTATTTTTTGTTTTTTTAAACATGTATTTTTCTTCAGATTTCTAGTATTTTGCACTGTTTGCAGAGAACCTGCCCACATGGATCAATAAAGTTGTAACTAATTTAATTAATTTCATGTAATCCAAATCCAATCCCATTGACGATTTAACAGTGAATTGCCAAATAGACACAAACACTGCCTCAACATTTTATACTTGGAGACTTTGAAGGAATATTAGTACTACTCTGGAAAATATCTGAAAAACATTTTGAAAATAAGGAAATGTGATATTTTTCAGTTAATATTTGCATTCTAAACCAAGCACCTTATCGGTTCAGTGATTTTCGTGAAGTTTGAGTGATGATAGGCTTCAGTTTGTTAGATTAACTTTCACTAAAGCTTGTTTGACAGAGGAGTCAGAGTTACACAGAGACCGTTTTCCACCTGTTCTCCCCCAATAAACTGCCATAGATCAATCCTGACAAATGAAACGTGGCTTAAAAACTAAACTGCGTGCCACAGTCAAAAATATGGCAACTGAGGAGAAATGGAAAAAAAAAAATGAAAAGAAAGAAAAAGGCTGTGATAAACAATATTAGGTCAAGTACACAAAGGGGAAAACAACTTGTTTATATGTTAATTCTCTCCATGTGTTTGTAAGCAGGTTTACTGAAAGCCCCAGACATTTTCTTCTTCTTGCAGACTATTAAAGAACCAGTCAGTGTGCAGCAGGACACCGCTGGATCCCTCTCCCAGAGGCTGTGAGCAGAGAAAATCCATCATCCATCATCCAGCATCCAGCATCCAGCATCCGTAGCGTGGCCCCAGACAGCGGGGAGTTTCCCCTCAGCCGCCGCAGTGTCGGTGCTGCCACCAGCTCCACAATCACACCTTCAGACCACTGACGCATTGTCACAACGAGCCTGATTGGAGGGACACACACACACACACACACACACACACACACACACACACACACACACACACACACACGCACACACACACGCACGCACACACACACGCACGCACGCACACACCACGCCCCCTCCTGTCGGGAACACCCTGGCTGTGGAGCTCAGCCTTCCTGCCTTCAGACGGTGCAGCTGAGGCGCACCGGCACCACGGCTCTCGGCTCCCGGGACCGCACCGCAGCCTGCCCCGCTTCCTCCCCCCACATCCGCCGGTTCCTCGCCGCTGTCTCCGGGCATCAGGTAAGACCGCGGCTCACCTCATTAATACATGAGATCCGCTGGAAGCCGCCCGGGACACTGATCCCCTCCTGCCAGATGACACATATGGTCATCTGGGGTTTATCTGTGTGTGTGTGTGTGTGTGTGTGTGTGTGTGTGTGTGTGTGTGTGTGTGTGTGTGTGTGTGTGTGTGTGTGTGTGTGTGTGATGGGAGGAGGGAGGGACGGGGGCTGGGCTGCTGTCAGTCCTCCATCACGACCAGCACCCCGGAGGACTCGGCTCCCATCCTCCGGGACCAGACAGTCCACTTTGCGACCCAAACTTAGGCGCGTTCCGTGCAGGTGCAATGCAGCAAACCGCTCCGCTTCCCGGTGCTTTGCTCATTGCACCTGCACGGGGATCCAACCCTCAACCCCCCCACGCTGAAGCATCCAGGGGGCTGAAGTTGCTCCGGCGGTCCGCCGGGGTGTGCGGGACTCAGGAGGCGGGCTCCGGTGTGTCTGTAACAGGTTGCGCGGATCCCGGCTCGCTAATTGCGCGTGACCTTGTGCGGGGAGTCACCGGGATATCCCGGGGCTGTTCCGGGATGACCGGCGGTGATGGAGAGGTGTCAGACGGCTGGATGTCTGGCGTCCTGGCAGGTCTGATGAAGGACCAGACTGACCCCGGTCCTCCGGTCCTCCGGTCCTCCGGTCCTCCGGTCCTGCAGACCCTCAGACCACTCAGCCTCTTCAGAACGATGATGGATGTGAAACCTGATAAATGAGCTGATGCTCCTCTCCTGTTTTACTCATCTGGCATCTCTCTGTGGTTGTTATGCTGCCAGAGATAGTTTTCCTGGTAATTTCACATCTGATCATTGCTGTGCTATGTCTGGATATAGCAGCTTTATACCTCATGGACCATTTTATACCCCATTTCCATCGCGCCGTGTCTTGTTTTCCTCATTTTGCATCTCTCTTCTGCCAGTGGTGCTCGAGTATCATCATTTTATATCCATTTTAAGCCATTTGGGTTATTGTTTCTCTGTCTTCCTGGGATGCATTCCGCATTATTGCTTTTAGATTTATAGTTTATCAGCTTAAGAACAGAACTGCACAATATATTATAAATACGTAGTTATCACAATTTCAACATCTGCAATACACTGTGTGAAATACACTTTCCATTTATGTTTTATAGTATTTAATGCCTTACCAACAGTCCAAATCTGCAACCTGAACACAAGATTACCAACAGATGCCTATGATGAGCTGGTCTGGGTTACAATCAATTATTTAATAATGCTTTAATGAGACATAAATGTTTCTAAAAGACCATTTTTTAAGTATTTTGAGTGTATTTGGAGCATATGCTGCTACATCTCTGTTGTGATTTAAAAAAAAAAAAACCTTTCCAATGTGAAATGATTTTGACATAATTTGGTCATTTTCTGCTTTTCGAAATGACGGCGTTCAGAAAGCAGCTGAAGTAAACATCCATGATTCAGTCCTGTGATTTGGTAACCAGTGTTTATCTGCAGCCAGATTTAGCTTCAAACGGACTGAATTCGTCCTTCTGAAGTGACCACTGAGGCTCCTGACAGTCAGACCGTATTCAGCTGACGTTTCTCACCTGTCAGGCGTGTTTGTGTGTATAAGGTTGTAACCAAATGTAAATTAAAAGCAAACTGCTGAACCAACATCCAGTCCAGCTTTATGTTAGTTTCATAATGAAGAACTCTGTGTGTGTGAGCTTGTGTTTCAGCAAAGACTCCAACAACCTTCAGAAAATGAACATTTTTCTTCAGTTTTCTTGAACATCAGATGTGTGCTGTGTCAGATTTACTACTCTACAGTCATCTGTCATCGTGACGCTTTCCTAAATTGGTTCATTTGGCTCCTTTAAGCAAAGATGCAGCGGCTGCCGAAGCTTTTTTATCTCTGTCACAAGAGGAATGCATTTGCCGTGATAACCGAGCCTTCATGCAGCACACGCACACTGGAGGATGGAGGGAACAAATGGGTGAAGAGAGCTGGAGAGAAGCCAGAGAACGGAGGGATTCCCTGCTTTCTCTCCACGCAGGCAGCAGAGCGAAGCCCAGGGGAGGGCAGCCACGCAGAATTAAAGGTCCACGGCTCCGAGATGTGACACGACAGAATAGAGGCGTGTGTGTGTGTGTGTGTGTGTGTGTGTGTGTGTGTGTGTGTGTGTGTGTGTGTGTGCGTATAGGTCCACATATACATCCGTCTATACGGCAGGCATTACAGGCTGCAGTTCTCACGCCGTGTCCTGGAAATCCTGAGCTAAAGATACGGTGAAATAAAGACAATAGCAAGAAGCAGTTCCTATGAGACCAAAAGACAGATGATTAAACCACTCCAGTGGATTTTACATGTTGGCTGGTTTTTGTTAAGAGATGTGTGATCCAGCTTGAAGCTTTTAACCGTAAACCAGCTGATTCTGATCAGTAAGGAGAAGAAGGTAAAGTGCATTAATGCAACAACACCATATTTTATGCTATGAAGATGCTCAGTATGAGCTGAACATGAGATATCATGTTGATGAGCATCACAGTCATGATATGAGCTGTGATAGATAAATGTCCAGTGCATTTGGGTGATGGGCGCGAACCACCAGTTGCACTACACAAATAATGGATCCATACTTGGGTTAGACTTAGGGTTAGGTTTAAAGTTAGGGGACATTTCATCTATGTAAAATCAAAGTGTGCAAGTTCAGTAGATTGCTCAGGTATAAACCTGAGTGATCATTGCATGATGTTTTGTATTGACAGAATGCGTAGTACGATCGACGGATCTTTGCATAAATAATGGTCCTTCACCCAATCACTAGAGCACTCAGGTTGACCAAAAGTGCTTTTCATCAGTACTGAAGTTCATCTTGGTCCCAATTTAACGTACGGAGGATATAATGTTGAAATTAGGAAGTGAAATATGATCTTTAATCAACACCTTGCCAGGCAGCAGGCCTCCATTTGATATCTTGACATGAACAGTGTGAGTGTTTGTTGCATGTAAGCATAATTCATCTCAGTTCACACAGTCCTCTGTGATATGTTTTACAATATTTCAAATCTTGACAGCTTGATATCGATACGTGTTGCAATTGCAATATATCATGTTGCCTTAGTACACTGTAATCATACAATTAGTGCTTTAGTGAAGCACTCCGTTAGATTTTCGTGTGGTTATTATCTAAAAAACTAGGTTTAAAATTGTGGTTTGAAGCTTTCCACATGCTTCATCTTGCCGCCACTAACAATGTGAATCACACCACACAGAATAACAATCCACACATTTAATAAGGAATAGCAATCACGTGTATGAAAACTTATAGTAGAAAGTAATAAAATGATTAAATTAATCACATTTTGAGTGTTCTTCAACGGAATAATAAAGCGGTTTTAGCACTGCTGACAGGATTGTTACTGGAACTGGAAAACATGAAATTATTATTAACACTATTGTTATTAAGATAGTTCACAACAGAAGGTTAGCCACTACTAGAATGAAATTATGAATTTAGCAACATCCTAAAGTAGAATTTTTTCTTGTTTCAGGTTATACTAGATACAAACTAATTTTGATAAGTTAATTAATAAGTTCAATTTTCAGTACAGCCTGGAACAAAGTAGCTTTACTTAAAAAAACAACCGTGCTAACTGATGGAAAATGTTGGTGCCACAGAGCAAAAAGACCAAAAGCAACGCAAGATAACAAGAGATCACAACAACAACAACAGCAACAACAACAGCAACAACAACAGCAATGTTTCGCCCACGATCTAAGTTTTCTGTGAGTAGCGTGACGAGAAAAGAGTTTGGACCCTTCTGCTTATAATGAATCGGCTCGTTTGCTCTCAAGGCACAAATAGTTTAAATACCAGAATATTTTTCATGAGTTGTTTCAGTGCATGGCTGGATCAGTCACATGATCAATAATGTATGATAGATGGTGTGTTTTGACCCCTGTTCCCCTGAAATGTCTAAAATCACACACACTAAAAAATGTTGGGTCATTTAGTTAACCCAGTCGCTGAGTTATGAAATCAGTAACCCAGTTTGGGCTTTTATGATACATTTGGAGTTATTTGTTGCAACTCTTGTGTTGGGTTAGAGTCCATCAGAATCAACACAGATTTTTAAACTCAGCACATGGGTTGTTTTGATCACTGTTGGGTTGTCAACGGGTCCGTGTGTCACTTCCGTCTTCTCTCTCTGCAACAGAAGAACAGAAGTGTTCCTCTGGCTCTCTGATGCAGTGCAGGGTTGTGCTTATTTACATTAAATGTCTAATTGACATGACTGTGCGACGTCACGTCCTGAGAATTAGATATGTAATGTAAATCAGCATGTCATCATGTCAGGTCACCCACAGAAAAACTTGCTTGAGCGAGCGCCCTCCATGTAGTTAGTGTTAACCAAATAGCTAGCTAACGTGTGTAGCTCGCTGTGTATAACGATTGCGAGCTGTCGCGGCGGCTGTGGTTTAGTGGGGAGCACAGTCGTCTTACAATTGGGAGGTTGTTGGTTCGACTCCTGTCTCTGCATGTCACAACTGAATCCCCCAGCTATGGGTAAAATAGCACCACTGCCTTGTGGTCGTCACAGGAGTGACACAGGCTGAGGGAGACCCTACAGAAAAATCTGGAGTGGAGCCCTGAAGGTAGTTGGTCCTCGCATTGTGGCACCTTCCAGCAACTCCTGTGGCCAAGCTAGTACCAACTGCAAGAGCCTGTCCCTTCTGCTGGACACTACCAGCGAGGCTGAGGAGGGGGATCTGCCGGCTGTGTTATATTGGTTTATCTATGAATCAAAATTTTGGGAAGACTAAACCAATGTGTTTAGTTGAATTAACATAGAATTGTAGTTAATGTAGACGGAGCGCCATAATTGGCTGCCTGGGCGTCTTGAAAACCCATGTAATTTCGTTGCACTTGAACTTGTTGCGATGACAATAAAGCTATCCTGATCCTGACCCTAATTTGACCCAGAATTTGGGCACATTCAACCAATATATATGGTAAAATTGACCCAGGGCTGAAATTAATTTGATGCAACATTTGGGTTAAAAATTAGCACAATATTCAACCCTATCATATGGTAGAATCGACCCGGACGAACATTGATTTGACCCAATGATTGGATTAAATCTGTGAACCCATCTGTTGGGTTAAAAAGACCAACCTATTTTGTTGGGTAAAAATAACTACTGTTGGGCTGGTCCAATGTTGATTAACTGTTGGGTTAAAAAATAAACCAATTTGGGTTGTTTTTTACCATTCATTTTTTAGGGTGCAGCCATGGCCTGAATTGAGCAGCCGACTGCGATGCGATCGTCCGGTGAGGTCCAGGTGATTCCCACACCTTGGTATTCATGTGTTTTCCTGAGCCAGTGGAAACATTTGCAGAGTTTTTCTTTTTTCTTTTTGCTATTTGTGCTCCTTCTGTCTGTTTGAAAATTCTTTCCCAGACTGAGAATTGCAAGTCTGAGTCGGCATCAGCGCTTTGTCTGATTCAGCTGCTTGTAAACAGAGTTAAAATAACATGAGGGGAGCCCAGCTACCTGAATCACATATTTACAAGCCTTAAATAGTTTATTTTCACTGGAGATGAATTTAAATCCTCTGAACAAGCGCACACAAATGAAGATAATGCATCTTGTTGGTAGGCATTACATTCATCCTGCATTTCAGTGCAGATGAGGCTTTTTATAGAAAAGTAATTGGCCTGAAAACACATAAAGCATTTGCATGTGTTGTGCAGCTCGTTGAGCCTTATGAACAGCGAATCTCCTCTGGAATTTTCTGCTTTCTGCCTTTATCCACAACTCTGTTGTCCTCAGTGTGTTATATGTCCAGAGCAGTGAGGTTCCGCATCCTGCTGCCATTGAATTTCGGCCCATTATTACCTGATTATACCCAGATTAACTGTGCAGTTACCCCGGGCTGCAGAGACCAGGCTGCACTACACGGCGTCTGGTCTCCCTCCCCTCCTCACTGCCACTCACGCCCCGAGCTTGGTATGCAGCCGGTGGCCTCGTGCGGCCCCAGAGATGCGCCGCATCCCCGCTCAATCACGGCGGCAGCCAGGCAATCAGCGGGAAACCTGTCCGCACAACAAGCCCGCTGATGTGGGAGGGGACAACATCACAACACCACGCAGGGGAAAAAAAGGAAAAAGAAAAAAAAGCTGGGATGTAATTTGGAGGCAGTGCTGCGAGAAAATCTCCCAGCTGAAGCGAAGGCCTTCTGTCACTCCTCGTGTGAGCAGTCCGGCCTCTCGGAGCTGACGCTGAGATCCACCTCTCTGGACTCCCAACGCTTTCAGGATTTCAACCTTTACTAAAAAGTCACATCTGTATTTATGGTACGTCTGTGTTTAGCAGCATCCAGCGCGCTGACCAGGATGTGCAGCTTGGAAAAGTCAACAGAGCACATCAAACAAGGCATTAGTAAGATTCATTGTTGGCAGGTTAAACACATTCAGGTGCTTTAATCAATACAGATGGAGGCCGGCTGTGAGGACATGGGAGGGCGGGAGGCCTGGAGTCAAACACTGCACTTCTACTGAATAAACAAGGTCATGAGGGGAAAGTGAAAGTAACAAGAAATCAGAAAGGAGTGATTACTGATACCACGAAGAAGAAACTCAGGATGTCCTGATCGGATCAGGGTGGAATTTGACTTTTTTTTTTTTTCAATAGATTGACAAATTGTCCAAGAAACAGTAGAGTCACAACAATATATAAACGTTCTGCACAATATACTGCAAATAATTTCTTTATGCAACTTCTACATGCACAATATACAGTAAATAAAACACAAAACGGAGTGAACTGTGATTAATAACCAAGAGAAAGAAGAAGATTCATCTCATTGAACATCCAGATCGTCTGTGCTTCTCTGGATTCAGTTCATGTTGTTTCTGTTCTCGTCAGGCTGGTTACAGCACCGTGTCTCTGATTCTTTTAATGCATGTCTTTGAATTCATTCAACTCGTGACTGTTTAAAGCTGCTGTAGGCAGGATTTTGCTAGTCAATGCTAATTTTTCTGTGTTTTCTTTGGATTAAATGTTAGAGTATCCATTGATAATCCTTTAGGAGTGTAGCATAACTGCACTACCGCGAAGGTGCAGCGTTTCCATCTGTCTCTGTTCTGAGCTGAAAAGGAATCTTGACAGCTCCAGGTATCTTTGACCAATCAGAAGAGCCCCTGAGGCTCTAACCGTGATTGGTCGAGGGGCGTTCGTCGCATGTTCTTGTGGGAGGGGCTTAACTTGCGTAAGGGCGTGTTGTCAGAGAAAACAGGACAGGATTGGCTGTGCTGGGTTTCAAATCGCCATCTTAGATGGGTCAAATCGCCATCTTGCTTAGGTAACCCTAAGCAAGATGGCGGAGATGCCGAATCCTGCCTACAGCACCTTTAACTGCTTTGGTCCTTGAGATGTGAGTAAATTTCCTCTTTCTGTGAACCTGACTGTGTGTGTGTGTGTGTGTGTGTGTGTGTGTGTGTGTGTGTGTGTGTGTGTGTGTGTGTGTGTGTGTGTGTGTGTGTGTGTGTGTGTGTGTGTTTGTTCTGTGATGAACTGTTGAACTTTCCAGCCTCGCCTGTATTTGCTGTAAAGGTCAAAGTATGTTGTCATCCCTGCACAGGGTCAGGTTTTTCTTGAGCACATAACTTACTTTGTGTCGTTTATTCTTATTCATTATTGATTCTGTGAGAAAACGTTGTTTTATCTTTCAGTGGAGCATTTCTCCATGGTGTGCTTCTCTTGTTGTTTCAGAGTTGTGTTGAATTCATGTGCTGCAAACACAAATGACTCAGAGGCACAGTAATGTGGCCAAAATATTTAGGTGGATTTACTAAATCTGTCCAAAAGCTGCGTCACATTGCAGTCCTCCAGTCTTTTCTTCTATTAATCAAAGTTTTCTCAAAGTTCAAATGGCTAACGTACTTACATTTATGAGAATCAGTTGCGAAGCTAAACTACAACAGTGAAATATTGGACTTGTTCTTCCAAGAACAGAAATACTTAATTAACCCCAGAGGGGATTTAGCTCAATCACACACTGAACACAAGCAAATGACCCAGGAAGCGTTGCCTCTGGTGCGATCAGACCTGATGGATGATTTGGAAACTCCTTGGTTTTATTCTCAGTAAATCACTGGATAAAGTAAAAGCACATCCTGTCAGCCTGAGCAGGCGGACTGCCCACTTGAGAGTTCGATGGACGTCTTGTCTGTTCAAACATTTCCAGACCTGACACCTGCAGCCTCTCCCCGGCAGCCCTGTGAAGGACAGCAGGTCCTGTTTCTGCCTGGGGACAGGTCCAGAGGCGTCACCGCCAAGCAGCAGAAATCAAAACACAGACGACTTGATGTTTGCGTTCAGAGGAAATGGCGGGTGATGCAACATCAGAAATCAGTCATGATCACCTTAAGTCACTGTTAGCTAAAAAAAGAAGAGCATTCCTTAGCATAATGAGGATCTTTTCTGTTTGTATCCACGGCACTGTAACTGTAGTCTAAAAGACCCGGCGGGGCCGCTCGTACTCACAGCACTCTTGAGGAAACTCTGCACAATGAAGCCCCCCATAAATCTTTCATGATCTCACTGGGGGAAACAGCCTCCAAGGGGAGCGAGCTAATTGTGAGTTGTGGGAGCGTCTCTGAGCTTCAGAATGACACTTTTCCCCCTCTGTGTGAGAGTCCAGTCATCGTCCTGGGAGACTGATGAAACTGTCCTCTCGGTCAGAATGTTTTGTGTTCCACATTTCGGGCGCCGCCTGCTGAATATTTAACAGTTGCAGTTGTTCTGGCTCTTTGCCTGGATTTTTTCTGAATGGTGTGGGATGCTGTGGAAGTGGAAGCGCTGTCTTACACTGCTGGAGGTGAACGAGTGTTGCCGCCTCCTCAAATTCACATGCAGAGCACACAAAGCCATCCTCCGTCTGTAAAGAGAAATTAAGAGAAAGTGATGGTTTTAATATCAAAGTTCGCTCTTAAACTGAGAGGGTTGAAGGCTGACCTGTCTGTCTGAAGCAGCGGCTGAAAGATGTGTCCTCCTCGGTCTGTCCGTCCAGCCCAGACTCGCCCCGAGCTCTCAGTCTCTCTGTGTCTTTTTTTGACTGTCGGTGTCCCGTGAGGCGCTAATGACAGATGATGGTTAAATAAACACTTGTGTGCATACAACTGCTGTTTTCACCATTTCTTTTTCTCTTTTTGCTGTAGTCGATCTTTTATCCATCCAGCTGTAACGATGAATGTATAGCTGTGTCTTCATGAATCGTGACTCGTCCCTTGGGCTAAGTGCCGCTGATTGACTGCCAGTGAGAAAAATAAATCATAAACACACATTCAGGATATACTGTATGTACAGACGCACGAGAAGCTTGATCAGCTGTTTCTCTTGATCACAAAGATAATCCAGGCTTGTGGTTTCCCTTTATCTCGTTTCTGAAGCTAACTTTGCTTTTTAATGCTGTCTTGATGAAAACAGTTTCCCTGTGGGCCACATGCAGCTCTTCATCTCTGATCAGAGCTGCCAGCAAGACACCATGAAAACTACACCTTAAAGGACATGACGATGCAACACAACCGCGGCTCTTCATTCTGAACATGGCGGCTTTATTCATCCACTCTGCTTTACTTCAGTTGATATTTTGAGTTGAACCAGCTGTTTCCAAACAAAAGACTGATGCAGAACAGGAAAGCTGTAACTCAGAAGAGATGTGTTCATATTGAGCTTCGCCCTCCTCGGTTTTCCCAGTATTTCATGAGGCCCCCTCGGGAAAACCGATTACCCCCCGCTATAGAATAGTGAAGCGCAAATGACACATAGCTCTTCATAAAAACCCAATTCGGACCCATTAGCATCCACCGAGCCTTAAACTGCAGCTCGTTTGTTTCTGTGTGATTAATGGTAACCCTGAAGGATTCCACTCCCTCCATTAGAGTGTGAGGAAGACGAAGCTCAGCGCAGTGTGGCAGGAGCGAAGCGCTATGAAATATTCAGGCGTGTTGGTGAACGGAGGGAGAGATGGTTCTAACCCCAGCATCCCTCTCCTGCCTCCTGCTCTGTCTGTGCAGAAGCTGCAGCAGAGGCTGAAACTGGGTTAATAAGATCCCGCCTGGATCCGAGAACGCTCCGTCTCTTGTTCTTTAAGTGCTCACACGGCAGCTGCATGCAAATCTTCCTCGTATCAGGCAGACAAACAGGAGTGATGTCTTCCTAAAGACACATGCCTCCTACTCTGATATGCTTTAAAAAAAGAACGAATAACAAAAAACATCTACAAGGACTAAAAGGAGAAGTGCTGAGGAAATGTTTGTTTATCCAGCAGAGTGTTGAACCGTCTCACAGTTTGTGTGTCTTGAGCCAGATCTGAGGAGCAGACAGCAGACTGAGCCTTCAGATCTGGACCTCGTCTCTGGTGTTTTCTGCTTTGGCTGCTTCATGCTGCAGATTGCAGCGAGGATGGAAAGAGAAAGGCTCCCTGCCTGGCAGACGGACAGCAAGTTCAGTAATGACAAACTCAACGGGGGTCCTTCAGCGTGAGGATATTTTACAGATAATAACTTCCAGGTCTTGAGGTGATACAGCAGGGTTTTATTTTCATCAGTCCTGATGAGAAAAGAAGTTGCTGGTATCTAAAATACTGCGTATGGTTGATGCATCAAAGTCACTGTAGACTCGTTGTTCGGTCTTGTCATTCATGCAGAGATTTATCATCATGATTCAGATGTTTGATTGTTGGAGCTCATCAGCTATAAGGTTAACAGATCAAGGGCTGAAAAGAGGAGAAGTTTCACGAGGGTGTAGCGGTGAGCATTCCAGTCTTGTCTGGGGGCTTTTCCTGTGTAGAGTCTGTGTGGTATCATCTCTTTTGGGTTTTCTCCAGCTTTCTTCCCACTCTAAAATGTCTTTGTGTGTAAATGTGATTTACTGGTAAAGGATTAAGGGATATTCTCTCTCTGGTCTTCATATCTCCTCGATGCTTAATCATTCTTACAGCAGGAAACTCTAATTCGGCCACTGATCAGATAAAAGACATCAAGTGAACATATCTCAGGATCTAAATGACTTCAGAGATGGACATTGGTAATTGTTAGGTGCTTTAATTTGACAGTAAAAACGCTGCAATCAAAACACAAAATGATCTGTGTGCGTCCTTTTCTCTACTTTACATCATCACATTTATTATTCAGTTTATTATATAATATTACTGTTTTCACATCTCTGAACCAAAAACATCTGCTTTGATCATTAATCCCTCCTTGTGAAAATGATTACAGTCATTTCATAGCTTTTATTTGTTTACTTTTCTTATCAGTGAAGCCTTCATCTATTTCAAATATTATGAACCAAGTTACACAAGAGACATAGTATTATATTCCAATAATTATATGAAACACTGTTTAATTGATTACATTTATAGAAATAAAACTTCATTTGAATAAAAGAGGTTGATGAAGTCAGTTGGCAATTCCTTTGTTTGTAATTTATTGCACAGTTGAGAACGACATTTGATCCCCAGCTGGTCGTTCAGCTCAACTCAAAGTTAGAAAAAAGAAACGGCGTTAAAATTTCTGATCGGTTGAATCAACAAAATGAATGAATGGAAAAATAAAATGTCGTCATTGCTTGTTATTTGGGTTGAAGTGAGTCACATTTCTCTGAAAAATAAAGAGTATTTTGGTTTGTGATTCACCCCAATAAAGACTGGAAGGTCATTTCATCGGTACTAAAGCCGTCTTGACATTATGGGATGTTTTCAGCTTGAGTGCACCGTGCAGCGATTCAGTGATTTTCCCCAAAGCACCTGTTAATGTCTTGCATGTTTTTGTGGAAAACCTTAGTGTTGTGCAGTGACGACAGAACATTGAAGGTTGCAGGTTCGATCCTCACTTTCCTGAGTGTCCTGTAGCCAAACATTGAACCCCTGATCACTAATGGTAATGGATGGATCGCCCTGTCTGCTGTGTTCCTGGGTGTGTGGGTGTTTGCATTATGGGCCTCTGAAGCAGCGGGAACGCGCTGTATAACATTTTCCATGCACTCGGACACCTTCGTTCGGACTCTGATCTTTTTCGATTCTGCAAAATCCTGTGAAGCATTCACCCATGGTTCATTTCCGCCGTCCCCCTGCTGGTGTGTTCAGAGGAGTGGCCGCCTCCCCCCGCACCACGCCGCCCTGCCCTCTTAATTAACGGATGAAAAGACACAAACAGCCCATCAATGCAGCGACAACAAGCAGCGTCCAGAACAGGCCGACGTCCCAGAGTTCAGTCAAGGTGATAAGAAACGACGAGGTGGGGGGAGTCTTTGGGGGTGGGGGGGGGGGTCCACAGGCGAGGACAGCCACCAGGACAGTGAGGGTCAGGAGGAGCTTTTCAGAGGCTCCGTCTTCACCCGTCTGCTGTTTGTTTTTCCTATTTTCTGCTCCATCGAACCTGGCAGGAAGCTGCGGCGGCCTGCGGGCTTGGTAGGCTGCTGCTGAGGGAGCGGCGGGTCGTGATGTTGCGTCTCGTGTGACGTGTGTGCGCTCCGTTTCGGTGAGGCCAGCAGTTCGTACTGGAATCGCCGCGAACAGTATTTGGGCTGCGTGCCTCAAGAAAACAAAGAAAGTAAATCTGAGAGGCAGAGAAATATCCTGATGCATTCAGTGATGAGAGTGGTGCAGTGGTGCAGTGGTTAGCACTGTCCTCCTAGGGAGATGTTCATCAGTGCAGAGCTGTTTGCATGTTCTCCCTGTGCAGGTGTGGGTTTTCTCTGAGTGCTCTGGATTTCTCCTACACTGAAAACATGCATATGAGGTTGATTGTTGACTCTCAGGTGTCTGACTCCACTTTCTACCAAACGGATATTATAAATTGATGCTGATCATAACAAACAACAAGGACACACACACACACACACACACACACACACACACACACACATATATATATATATATATATATATATATATATATATATATATATATATATATATATATATATATATATATATATATATATATATATATATATATATATATTTATGTATATGTATATGTATATTTCATTAAGTTCTTCTTCTGGTGATCTGAGTATATTTGTGAGATTATACAAAAATAGAGCCAGTGTTTGGGGAGTTTATATCCAAATAAAAAAAACAAAGAAACAAACAATATAAACTTGTGAATCCATATCTCGTCACCATACTGGATTTGATTAAAGTGGATTGGATTCTTATTCATCACACAGACGTACAGTCTGGCAGTGAAATGCAGCAACTGTCCACCAGGCTCTACTAACGAGAAAATGTCAAAATGACTGCTTTCTTTTCTTTTGTTTTCATCCAATTGGGAAGCAGGTGACCTGGCTTCTAGACAAACGTAAAGGTTAACCTTCAATGTCTGTGTCACATTTTAGAAAGTATTGTACTTTGAGAAGACTCCTTCACCCACATGGAGACCGTGCGCCTCTGTTCCACTCTCTTTTCTGCTTTTGCCCTTGTGTAGAGGGATGTAATTTGAATTAATCGATGTGATTTGAGTGATAATTACATTAAAGAACAAAACTCGGTGACAAAGTTCAGAGCAGACAACAAGCAGCTTACCCACTGTATATGTTTGCTTTTATTTTCAAAGTCTAAGCGGTCCATTAGCTCACAGAGCCGATGATCCACGATGCAGCCGCATGTTTATTGTTACCATCGTAGTGGAAATACACTGGGGTTTTTTTCATTCTTCTGCCCTTGTTTAAGTGGGCTCAGAAACCGTCTCCTCATTCAGTCATTTGAAAAGACGGCGCTGGACGATGAGTTCAGACGACATCTGGTCGTGAAAAGCACCTGGAATGAGGCAGGCTCGCATCGTTGCATCGTTGCATTCATTCAGTGGTTTTGTGAAGCAGCCAGGCTCCAGCACCCCCGTCCCTCCACACAGCCATCGACCGAGTGGAGGCCAGATGATTAATCTGTGTCACCGGCGAAAACGTTCCCTGTTTTCCACTCCCGTCACATTTTATGTTTAAAAATTGGAGCAATATCAGGAAGGCCTTTGAGGAGACCGTCAGGGAGTGTTTTCTTTATCTGTCTCTCCCCTCCATGACAGAACCTCAGCTTTTGGAGAGGTCGCACACAATTTCTGCCCCCCAGACAAATCAACAGTTTCTCCCCGTTGACGACCTGCAGAGTCGCCCCTCCTGTGGTGACGCTCATCCTCCATCCGCACACCAAGACATGTAGACGTCTAGGATCATGAAATGAAATCACAAGGACCGTCGGCACTCGTGTGATTCCTCCTTCCGCCGCAATCTGGCGTCGGCCTCCTGCCAGCAGACTCATAATTAGAGACAAAAGGCCAAATCTGGCAGGGACAGAGTGCTGCCCGGCAGTCTGCAGAGCGTCAGGCCGGTCAGAGGTGACTTATTCAGATCAGTGTCTGATGCTGCTTCGTTCCCTTCGAGCCCACCGAGTCATTAAGCTTTTAAATTGGTTTTTGATTGACAAATCGTGATGGGCCGTGTTTTTTACAGCTGCTGACTTACAGAGACTTCGGAGGAAGAGGAGGAGTGACGGCGATTCCCCTGACAGTGACATGAACAGTGTGTCTGACAGGTCTGCAGGCGGAGGGAGGGGTCATTAGTGCACTGCAGTGCTGCAGATATCGTATCTACCCCGAGGTTATTGTGTGTGTGTGTGTGTGTGTGTGTGTGTGTGTGTGTGTGTGTGTGTGTGTGTGTGTGTGTGTGTGAAAAGGAGACAAAGAGACAAAAACAAAGATCGTGAGACAGAGAGACAGTCAGAGAATCCGTCGTTGAAGCGAGAGGCGGCGACACTTTCCGCCCCAGCGAGCTCGTCGCCCGCCATCCATCGTGCCAGTCCGTCCCGCGTGGCGTCCCCCGTCTCCAAACCTCTCCCGTCTCCTCCGGCGTCCCGGATCTCATCTGCAGCTTTCTGCAGAGACAAACGATTGCGTATTGATTCCACCTCGCTGCGAGGAGAGCTTCGCATCCGATCGCAGGAAGTGGATTACACGCAGCGAGATGCACGCCTGAGATAGACGCACAAATCTTATTTGCTTCGTTTCCCTTAAGTTCCAGATAAAGTGTGTGAGCTGGAAACCATTTTGAGCACAGATCTTTGTCACAAAGCGAGAAGCAGCAGAGAAGCCCTATGAAAACATGTCTGCTCTGTGAGATCGGCCCTGATCTGGACTTCATATGCAGAAATGTATCTCAAGAGCTTTGTGCTTCAGCTTTTTTAGTTACCTATAAAAGCAACGAGCCTTTCTCTCCGTGGATCTTACATCTGTCAGTGTTGTGGTTCTATCTAGTACCAGATGAGAATATCACAAACATAACATGGAAGCTGTTGAGACGACTTTATCTTTCAAAAGGCAAACAGATCATGCTCTTTTAAATAAATGACCTTTTTTACACTGATAGCAGAATGAGAGCAGAGTTGATGAGGAATAAAATGCTGCTTTTATTGACATGTAGCACATACAGGCCATGAAAAAAAAATCCATTCAGTGTTGACTTTACAAATCTATTCTATAAATTCAAGCTGAAATCTTTCCTTGAGTTATTGTTTTCAGATTGATTTCAGGCTCCTGCTGTCGTCCTTTGTTCAGGGTGTTCACATCTGCAGAAGTCTGATTCTCCCAGTCGTCATTCTGACTGTGGTTCAACATCAGCGGCGTTTGCAGGCCTTACCAGTGTTGCTGCCGCAGCTCCGATGTGGCACCAGCGTGACACACGGCGGCTGACGACTGAATGTGTGTGAACACGGGTGACTAAACCGGCGTGACGTACCTGGTGTCCACAAGCGTTAATGTGAAAATGCGGAGATGCGAGGTGTCAGTGCGTTTCGTCGTCTGGTGATTGTTTAGGGATCAGTGAAAGCAGCTGTGAAGTGTGTTATTATTGGCCTTTACTGATGAATTATTGATGCTTCCTACACATACAGGGAGTCTACAAGTGACTGATTGCTCGTATGTGGATGTGTTTTGTTTTCATGCATGTGTGTGTTCACACCAGAGTCGTTTTCAAAAGGGGCTATGAGGAAAAACTGCTGAAACAGTGAAAAAACATGCCCCTTAAATAACTATAATTGCTTAAATAAATGCATCTAAAAGGTTCAGAATGTCAAAAATGTCCTAACAGATGCAATGAAACAACAAACAAATGTAAGTAAGAAATATTTTCCAACATCCTAAAGTGCAGTGATGAAACTTCAGAAATGTCACAACTATTGTAAGTATAGAAAATCTACACATGAATGTGTGTGTGTGCCAGATAAAAGCCTGTGTTGTCTGCATGCAGCTCTCTGAAGTTGTCCTGCTGCAGATCTTCAGTTAAATGATGGCAGAAGACGCTCTCTGCTGTTCTTCATCACCACCAAATGACGTCTCGGTAGTATTAATGATTCAGCATCCTGTCAATTACCGCTGCGGGCTTTAGTGACTCTACGCTTTATATGCTGAAGGAAAACCACCGAGAGGGAACAACCATTAAATAATGCAGCTGTCTGCTACGTAAAACTGTTCATTTGTGTAATTTATTCATGATCTATGTCGGCATCTTGCGAGCATTAGACTTTATCATCTGGTTCCTCCAGGAAATCCTGGCTCCTGGGAAGTTACCTAGAAAAACATTCAGCCTCCCACGAGACCAAGAATCTGCCGAAGCAAGACGAAGGAGTCGCTGTAAGATTTATTTTCTTTAACGGCAAACTCGATTTCTGGAGCCAAAGATCTGAGCCGCCGCTCGCTGCCTTTAGAAGGCTAAAGCTGAAATCGAAGCCAATGAATTTTCAGTTTGAAGAGGTCGTTATGACCCACATTTCAGTTAAAACACACACACACACACACACACACACACACACCATGTCATATCCTGTGGACCCCGCTCTTCAGACTTCATGTCTTACAGAAATGGTTTTTCCTCCGGGTTCATGACGCCGGTCCGGACAGACAAACGGAGCTGGATTCAGACTGAAGAGGGAGACATCAGGGGAAAAAGACTGTGTTTAATCTTCCTTTCAACAATTACACCAATCAATTATTGATCAAGCTGCAGTAAAAGTCATATCTGGGATTATTGTGGCTTCAGTTCTTGTTCTGCCTGGAGGGTTGACTATCAGCACGTCGCCACAGTTCTGGGCAAATCTTTAGCTTTTATCCAGCAAGCGACCGTATTGGGTAACGGGTGTGCAACTTCGTATGTTTTCTTCTTCGATTAGTAAATGTGAGCACTGCAGTAAAGAAAGAATGGTTACGTTAAAGGGGTGATATTTTTGTAGTTTCTCTCATAATAGCATTAACACAGTCTTGCTGGGCTCCCTTGCATTTATCGCGTTAAGCAGTCCTTTCTTTCATATTTCATTTTCTGCCATTTTCAGTTTGCAGAGCATGAATTCACCGTACATCTAAATTAATTCATCACAGTGCAGTCCGTCTTTTGTGGATTGTATAATGCATCTATTGATATTGTCATAAATATACATTTGCAATATATTGTGCAGCCTAATTTGTAAACAATACTAAAAATGTAGAGGCATTCTTTAAGGAGAACTAAAGAGATGGTGAAATGTGTGTGACTTCGGTCATTTTCTGTGCAAACCGCATTAAGTCTGCTCTTGAACTATAGAAAATACCCTCTAACATTGCCTTTGGGTTAAAGTTTTCACGTTATACATGTTTTCATTTCTACGCTCTAAAGGGTTAATGTGCTGTTGAACTTATAAAATACCACGTGGCATTGCACCCTCTCATTTTGCTGACCTTTGAACCTTGGATCTTTGATTTGTGCCCACTTGTGCTTCAAACTCGAGCAAACCGGCTTCTCAAATGTCCCAAGGACAGAAGGTCAGCTTGTGTTTTCTTCTTGAGCTGCGAGGTTATGGCGCGGTCGGCGGTGGGTGTTATTAAAACAAGCCGCTCTGCTCAGGCTTTTATCAGCAAGACTCTGTTTCCTGCAGGTTTTATATTGTGCTCTTGATGATTTTCACTGTTTTCAACAGACCAGACCTTTAACTGTCAGCTCTGGACTTGTGGATCAGAACAGAACTCCATCATGATACAAATTACTAAGTGCATTGATTCTTCATGGATCAGAGTGGGAGCATTTATTCAGGATATTTACCAGAATGTGCTGTAATTCAGCCTGCAGGTCGCAGATTAATCGTCTTATTGCTGATAAAATACAGACGAACCCACTTCCCACCTGGGTGTTCGGTGACCTGCTGTCTTTCCCGGCAGAGCCACAAATAATCTGGTCGTCCACCAATAATGTTTCCTGGTGGTAAATGATGGGGATGTTACCTGGCTGAGACAGAGGTGCCTCACAGCGCTGAGCCACAGAGAACAAGTCCAGCAGAATCACCTCATCTTGTTCCGGTAATGTGAGATGAAGTAGAGAACGGATTAGTGTTTATTGAATTTGGAGCTTCGCGAGGAGACTCTGGTGTCTTTGGGTGGTCCGGATGAATGGTGGAGCTGATAGGAACTGAACTTACCCCAAAAGGCTCTTGCTCCCTGAATTGCTCTTATTTATTTCAAGTGTAGAAAACCAGGCGTTTCAGGTAGTTGTCTCGTTTGTTTGTTTATTTATTTATTTTTACATATTGTTTTAGCTGAAAAGAAAAGACAATGGAATAAGTGAGTATTTGGCAAACTACATTTGGAGGCAAGACATAAAAAGAGGGAAATGCTGAAGAAGTCATCCATGGCCGCCAGACTCCGTCAGACCAGATAGGGAAGGCTGGTCAGAACAGGAGTCGGGAAGCAGACGACTCAACTGGAGTTTGCAACGACAGCATGGAGGCGGAAGCTTTCCTGACTGGTTCCAGATCCCTGGATCTCCTGGACCGGGACTGACTGCAGGAGTTTACTCTTCCGTCATCGTCAGCTTCCCTCAGCTCAAAATGCATTTTCAGCCAAACACCTGGAGAAAGCAGATGTGAGTTTGTTTTAATTACAGCAGGAGTGATGGGTAAAACAACGCAGCCTGAGGGGGAAATAAGCGTCTGAGAGCAAACATTAAAACCACCAGGGTGGTAATCTGCCAGGCTTCTCCCATGGTTCCCATGTTTCCCTGCCTCCTGCGTCATAATTCAAAGACAACTCGCACCCGGATTCCTTCTGGAGAGAACGAGCTCATTAAGCGTTTTAAACATCTGTCTGCTGCAGTTTCAGAGACGTTACTCCATCATGAGTGAATAGTTGGCAGAGATCGGACGAGTCGTGCATGTTTTACCTCAGCGGGCTGGTCTGTGTGAGATCCACTGCAGATAATCTGCATTGTTCACGTTCATCACAACAAAGAGAAACAGCGCGGCTCCCCGGCGCGTTTTCAATACCTTTCACACAACAGTGGAGCTGTGTGGCGACAGAAAGGAGCCGGCGCTCGCCACACGTGTGAGCAGGATTAGTGGATTGTTGGCTTCAGTTCTCTGAAAGGATTCTGTGACAATAAGGGGAAGAATTCTATGTCCACCGGTTTGTCGTTCAGGAGCCCACAGCGCTGCCGCTTTAACAAGACTGCAGTTTGCAGACTGTTTTCATCCAGTCAGACGTCACCTGTTGTGTGAAGCTCAAGCCTGGAACCCTGAAACGGCTCGTTGTGCTCTGCTTCAGAGGATTCACATGGGAAGGTCGTCCTTCAGGGGAATATATGACGCTAATATGTGACTCAGCCCGAGGGACTGCGACGCCACCACGGCCTTGGTTTCTCTCTTATCGAACGTCTCACATATTCGCACGTCTGGCCGCTGAAGGCTGAGCAAGAATGTATTTCTTTTTTATTTCACATAACAAACATAAAACCAAAAGTTTAATGGTTGATTTTAAGGAAAAAGAACAACCCTGAAGCCATTTATGAAAAAACTTTTGACATTGTAGAGGAAAACTGAATCTATTGCATGTTTGACAGAAATACAGAGACAGTGTTAGACCTTTACTGGGCAAGTGAGCATATTTAGAATCTTACAACTTTTTCTTTTTCTATTTAACGGTGGTTTTGATCCATTTACAGTCCATGTGAATGTCACATGTCTTCCAGCTGTGAGAAACGTCACCACCTGATGTCTCTGTTATGTTCGAGGATAAGAAGAGCGACTCAGAGAAATCACCGTTGTTATTTGGCCAATCAGGCGGAAGCTCTGCAATCAGCTCCCAGTCTCCCCTCAATCACTCCATCCAACTCCAATCACATGGGACCGAGCAAGAGTTGCTATTAAACCCACAAAAATAACAATCTAATCACTCCTGTGATTCAAGAAGCAATGCGTTGAGTTTAATCAAGCTTTTCAAATTTCCAAAATAAATGCTTTCCACATGAAGCAAAAATTAGTTGATATACAAAAATTGACAAAATATGAAGAAACCTAGACAGAATATAGAATGAAACAAACTTCAAAAAGCATTTTTTTTAAGACACTTCATGACCTAAACAGGTGAGAATAATGTGAACTTTCACTTTCAGACAAACAAAACTCCTGGGATACAGATGATTCCACAGTCACCTGACCATGAAAGCAGCTGCTGAGATCCTCCCTGTCAGTGTTTGTGTTGACTCGACTCTGCATGTTAATCTCGTGCAATGACATTTTTAAATGTCCATCGAATGACTTTTAAAAATTTAGTTGTTTCCTGGTTTATAGGATGAGTGCATATTTAACATTTATCCAGTAAAAGAAAACAAAAACGAGTGGGTTTGATCAGTTTTACAGTTATTAACAGGTTGCAGAAAGATACACATTGTACTTGTTTTTCTTTAGAAAGTCAATCACAAACAGGCGATAAAGGCTCAGTGAGGCTGAATAAGGTTTCTCATCATTTCCAAATATTTCAAAAAGAGTGTAACTGGTGAGTAAGGGACGACTGACCCACCCGCTGTGTAAACCACTATGGTTCAGAGTTGAACTTGTTTTTTTATCTTTTCTTATAGTCTCATGACACTGGCCTTGTTCTGCTGGTTTTATGACGACTGCGTCAAACAGGAAGTGCCTAAAGCAGCTAACTTTTACTGTTCCTGAGTAAATTGTGAGTTCTGTGTCAACATCTTGACTACAACTGAGCCAGTTTTAATTTTATTGGAAGAACATCTCATGTGGAGCTTTTTCAACTGTTTTAGTCGGACTAAAATTGGCCCAAAGTGTTTTTTGTTAAACACAAACTGTGATTTCCATGACGAGAGGAGTCTTTGACTTTTGAAACAGTCACACACTTACTTGAACATTCGTCTTTAGTATGTACAGTATGTATGATTTATGAGGTTTAGATTGTGAAATCCTACACTTGCACAACATGCAAACTCCGGAGCAGTTATGAAATGAACTGTGGAATTGTTCTCAGATGCCAGGAGTGAAGCAGTGACTGAGCAGTTAGCTGGACGCCAGCCTGTCCATTGTGGACCAGGTGTAGCCTGGTGAATGTGTTTTCAGGACTGACCGTTCTGTCGATACGGCCGGTCTGCCGTCTCCTACAGCGTTTCTGAAGGTCTGTCAAGCTGTGTCTGTTTCTTTTGTTCTTCCAGACAGCTGAAACCTCACTGGCCTTTGGCGTGGGGTCGTGACCTGCAGGTCTGGAGCCGCATGCGACTAATCAGACTAATCAGCCCGGCAGAGAGGCAGACGTCTTTCTAAGGGATTCTGGTTTTGCAAATACGAAAATTCTATTTTTTATTTTTCCCGACCAAAAAGAAACATAAAACACTCCAGTGTGGAGACACACGGTGAGTCGCTGCTTCTTCTGAGCTTCACCTGCTCTCAGACGCCTCCTCGTTCCTGTTTGCTCAGGGCAGAGAGAACGGCAGCGGGAATGCACTGTGTACTCAGGGAGGGCTGCGTCAGGACACACACACACACACACACACACACACACACACACACACACACACACACACACACACACACACATACAGGCAGTGTTGTGCTCATAGTGCAGCTAAAATGTGAAAGAAGCTCAGATAAATACTGGATTGACTCACCTGCTGCTGTTGACCGAGCGTGAGTCATGTGCTTCCCGTCCATCAGGAGGAGCATGTGGCGCCCGACTCTTCTCCTGTTTGAATCATTGACTCCTGGCTTCACAGCTTTCTGTTGTGTCTTCTTATGTCCACCGAGATGAAACCGACACAGTCCGATGTGAAACTCCTTAAATATATACCGTAAGTTCTCACAGAATTTAAGATATTTAAGCTTATAATGAGATGAAAAAATTGATCCAGCTTTTGCTGCTCTGACTGATCTATAATAATAAATGCATAATGAGATGGTCACCCCAGGTTTCCTGTGAGTTTGCATGTTCTCCCTGCACATGCTGTAATCTCCACTTCAGGTGTGTTTGCACTGTTGTGGACAGGACAACCTTTCTCGGGTAAGCTCTGGCTTTCATCCTCAGGCAGCTGGAACCGGCCGCAGTTTCTTGTAACCAGGCTGTGATTCACATCGGAGATGGAAATCATCTGATCGCCGCAGCCCCTCTTCTGCTGAATTATCTTCACCCCTGGGGCGGATCAAATCCATCTCCAGTTCCAAAAGTGCGTTTTATAATCACATTATTATTACTCCAAAAGTCTACTTTATTCTATCAGTGAAAAAAAAAGATAAGAAATAATGTTTTAACAAAAAATCTGTAATTTAAAAAAAATACAAATCCCCCAGTACTTACATACATATTCATTGTCTTTTTTCCTCCTTAAAAATGTTAAATTACTGCTTCACATTGAAAAAGTGAAGTAAAATCTGAACAATACAGGTGCAGTTCATCCTAAAGAGCGATAATCAGAGAAGTCAGGATGCGCCTCTGGCTGCCAGCCGAGCCGGGAGCATGTCTGCCGCTTCATTAGTGCTAATTCATGTAAAGTGAAGGGAAGAGGCAGCAGAAGAAAAGGCCGAGGATGAAAGAGTCTGTAATGAATAAAGGCTGAAGGAGGCTGGTGCGAGCTTATGCAGATTCACTCCACTCCATTCCATTTTTATTTCTCGGCTTCATTTTCTCACGCGCTGCCGGAGTTTTGTCCTCTGTGGTTCATTTCACCTCACAGATATTAGTCCCTGATCTTTGTGCCTGGTTTTATTCACAGTGTGGAAACTTATGTGCGAATTATTCTCAGCACGTAGTTTGATAAGTCGGTGCGTGTGTGTTCGTTTATGACAGAAATCATCATTTCAACGTGGCGACCAAAACCACGAGAAACAGGAGTCACTCAGTGTTTCCGCCGCTTGTGAAAATGTGATATTTTCCTGGTTTTGTGTCGGTTCCTGCGGCCAGTAATTCATATTCTGGAGTTCAGGTGATACAGCTACACATTCATGACAGATTCTCCATTTATTGTCCTTTTCATACAGTAAAGTAAGAGGAAAGGTTTGTTCTTTTATTTTAAACTCACAGGTATTCTGATATGTATGATTTGTCTTTTTTATAATTAATGTCTTTCTTTCTTTTTTGGAATAATGTATTGAAAAAATATGGAATATAATACAATTGTTTTCCTCATAATTTCAATTATACAGTGTAACTGAGCTGACGTTTTTCACATTTTTTAACTAGAGGCCAAATACATCCAATTAGTTTTTTCACGAAACATAATTGTGGAGTTTTACTCGTTAATTTATGTGTTTCCTCCACTGGAGTCATCCAGACAAACACCAACCACATTTTAAGGCAGCCAGCAGAATACTTTATGAATTAATTTAAATAACAAATGTGGTTTTAAAAGCTTTTAAATATACTGACAAAAAATTAAGCCAAATCAGTGTCTTTGGGGTCCAATATGGTGGTTTTCCTGGTAGTTATCTATTAGTCTATAAACCTCTTTTATAAATAAATACAATATCATTTAAAGGGAAATGAATCATCAAAACACGTCAGAACTGAGGTTTGACTGTTTTTACCATATTTTCTGACCACAGATCTTTTTTTTGGTAGTTCATGCAAAAGGTTTACAAATGTCATAAAACCAGGGACTGTTAGAGAGAAGTCTGAGTTCAGCGTCTCCCTGCTCCTGATATGGCGGACGCCGTGGCTGCAGGCGGGTCCTGGGTGCAGCTCCAGGCTCGTGGCGCTCTGTGAAGGCAGGAGGCTCGTACGCCAGGCCGGACGGACTCGCAGGTGTGCTGATAATTAGCGTCACGCTTGTCATATATTTCAGGGAGAGGCTGAGCTTCGCTAATGGAGGCTGAGAAATGTGGGTGTTGTGCTGTGAATGTCAGGCCGGGAGTCTAATTGGGTGGTTGTTAAGCTGCTGCAGAGCTGTCAAATGTCCAGCAATTATTCCCGCTTCCTCTTGTAATACTGAAAATCTCTGTCTTATTTTAATTAATGCCTCCTAGAAGACCAGGATCTAGTCGAATTTTTACCTCCGACCTGTGAATACTAATGTCAGATGTTTGTAATTGACTCTTCTCTGGTGTCTCTGACCTTGTCCAGGTTTCCTCGGAGGGGAGATCAGAGGAGGAAACATCAGACAGCCACCGGAGAGCTTAAGGACGGACGATGCCGACGTTAAGAGAACAGCTCAGCAGGACGTCCCAGAAGGAGGCGCACTTTGCAGCATGATGTAGTTGTTATTGGCTCCCTTCATCCCACTGATTTACTTGGCTGAGTGTGGACTGAGGAAGCAATGGAGCAGGCGGAGGAGGACCTGAACCTCTCCTTCCTGCTGGAGCACGAGAGGGAAACCATCCTGAAGGTGCTGCAAAAAGACGAGAAGCTGAGGAAGCGAGAGGAGAAGAGGATACGGTGAGGACTTCTTCATCTCCGTCCAGGCTCCAGTTTGTCTCCTCTTGTCTTCAGCGTCCTTCTCGTCCTCTCCCCGTGTTCCGTCCCCGCAGGAAGCTGAAGAATGAGCTGCTGGAGATCAAACGGAAAGGCTCCCGCCGGACTCAGGAGCGGGCGGAGCGCGGCGAGCGGCAGTGCGCTCGCTGCCTCAAGACCCTGGGCCTGCTCTTCGACCGGGGGGATTTCTGTGAGGAGTGCCAGCTGCGCGTCTGCGGCGAGTGCCGCGTCTCCAACCCCGGCTCACGCCAGTGGAGGTGCAGCGTCTGCGCCAAGATCTCGTGAGTGTGGCGCCGGATCGGAGGGCTGAACTCCAGACGGGCTCCTAGTGGGATTGATAGCGCCGCATCTGTCTGCATTTTCCACACCTGTTCACGCACTGAGAGCTCTTACTCAGTGTATCCCGCCAGATGTTGGTGAAGCGTTCAGTCTCCCAGGTCTTCTCTGGCTCCTCGGCGGATCTTATTATGGCTTTCTTTGACATTTGCTGATCTAATTTTGGCAGCCTGAGAGCAGACGGAGCTCCTGGCCTCGCTGTGATCTGTGGCACACAAAAACAACCCGCTCATCTCAGCGTACAATGATAAAACATTCACACACATATAGAAATGCATGTCTTTCCACTGTGGGAGGAAACTGAATAAAGTCGAAGCAAACAGGGAGAACATGCAAACTCCACATGGAAAGGTGCTGAAACAGGAATCCAAGGAGTGTAATATCACTGAATGATCGTTTTCAAAAGTAAAATTAGCTCCAGCCATAGAGCGTTGGATTTGCCAGATCTCGCCTCTCAGTCTGGTTTTGCGTCCCGTGGTCGTCTCCGGCTGCGGTGTGATTTATCAGCGCCGCGCTCGCCGTGATGCATCTCTCCTCTCTGACCGAGGCTATTTCTGACCACCGTGCATCTGCGATAAGTTACGATGACAACCACCAAGCGTGAGCCGTCATCCTCAGCCGCAGTGCTTTGTGATGGCATTTATAGCCCCGAGCCTTTAATATGAGTCCTGTTGATTTCACTTTACAGCACAATAATAAAATACGATTCATGTCTAATGTAACTTCATATCATTTATCTGGCATAATGTGCCAACAAAATGATGAGGAGGAGACATCACGTCACCATAAAAGACACAAAGCAACCATAATGAACCACAAAGAAGACACAGTTTGATCAATGAAGATAGCTATAAGTGACTTACAAAACAACCACAAACATCAAAAATCACCATAAAGAAGAAACAAATCCCGGCGCAGAGACGCGCAGAGGACCAGAGTTAACCTGACTGAATCACAAAATGACCACAAGGCAGCAAAAACAGAAGATGAGACAGAAAGCCACAATCAGTGACTAACAGTGACACAATGCAACCACAAAATGACCACAGAGTAAAAGAAAACAGCAACAAAGAGACGCAGAATAGACAATAAAAGAAAAACACAGCAGGCACAAACTGAACGGGAGGCAGAAATTAACTTCAATGTGACATGAAATTGATCACAAAGAAGCATAAATTTACCCCAGATAGGCACAAAATGACCACAAGGACAATAAACAGATAATAAAGTAACACAAAAAACACAGAGAGGATGTAAAACAAACTCACAGCACCACAAAAATGCAAAATTTAAGAAGCATAAAACAATGAAGTGAATGTAATGTAATAAAGTACATCCTCACAAACATGCATTTATGACTGGAGGACGAAATCACCAGAGAGACTGAGAACAACAGCAGATGTGAGGACAGACTTGAGCCGATAGTTCAGGGGTGGCTTCCTGCTCCGTGTCCATGATGAGCTGCTCTCAGCGAACAGCTGCTGGAAATACCACGAAACCAAGCAGCCGCACCGCAACAGCTTCAGTTCAAACTAAACATGAACCAAGGACCTTTTTTCTTTTCCTCTAGATTTGGACGATTACAACAGGAACCCTGAATTTGAATTAAAGGAGCGTCTTATAGAAACCTGTCTTCATGGAGGTCATGAGTTCAACTTCAGTATTGAGAAAGTTTTTTCTAACATTTTTATCAGTTCTTGTAACTTTAAAAGTTCACATATAGCCAGTTTACATGTATTGATTTTCTTCGGTTCAGTTGGTCGGAGCAGACTCGAAACTTTCTCCATTTTTGCCCACAAGCATTGTTCCTGTTTTAGACAAGAAATAAATCAATTATACGAATAAAGAAAGTTTTGGTTGACTGACTGGTGATAATGTGACTGAGGCCACATTGAAGTGTGAGCAGAGTGAAACTTCTGCCAGCTGCTCTCTTCCCTCCCACATGTTGGACCCTTCACCTGCAGAAAAACTAACTGAAACACAAGCAGGAGGAGATGCATGAAACTTTTTAATCATGGAATAACTCAGGACGATGCACTCCTGCAGTGTTGTGAATCCGCTGGAGCTCTCTGATATATTGAGGGGAAACCGTAACGGCAGCTTTACAGTAGTCAAGACAAGCGCCCGGATTAGCTTCTCTAAATCCTGTGAAGACATTAGTCCTTTAATCCTTATGTTCTTTAGACGACTGATAATAAACTGTCTCTGATTGTTTTATTGCAGCTGCTCAGACTCCATGATCACTGCTCTTTAATCTCGTCTCTGCAGCTCCAGAACTACGATGCTGGTTTTATGTTTTTGTTAATTTGACGGCCACCATAAAACATAGAACCTCTACCTCGAACCGCAAACTGCACCAGAGGTACTGCAGCTCTCGTAGAGAAGGACGCTGAGTGTGTGTGTGTGTGTGTGTGTGTGTGTGTGTGTGTGTGTGTGTGTGTGTGTGTGTGTGTGTGTGTGTGTGTGTGTGTGTGTGTGTGTGTGTGTGTGTGTGTGCCGCAGGGAGCTGAAGGTGGTGACCGGAGAGTGGTTCCTGGAGGAGCGGTCCAAGCGCTTCGAGCAGAAGGTGCCGAGCGGCGACGTGATCAAGCAGACCATCCTCAGCAGCCCCCTGCGTGAGTCAGACCGCTAATGTGTTCCACGCCGCAGGGGCTGCACGGCCGCCATCACAAACGCTGGGATAACGGCATGTCAGGGACATTACGGCGCAGGAAACGCGCTGAATTTTTCCTTTCTCGTTATTCCCTCCATACTCACTCCATCCAGGGGAGGAGCTGCAGATAATTGAAGCTAACATTGGGTACAATGCTGGGAGCAGCTCGTTTTCCCTTATAATTTTCAAATTGATGATTTAAAAGCATAAAATTGAATTCCTGAATGACGTCCTGGTCCCCTATGTCAGCTCAAGATTTTTGAGAACCATTTCAAAATTGACTCCCAAACAATGCAAAGTATTGAGCAGGACTGAAACCGACGAGCCGGTAGCTCTGATTCTGATGAACCACCCTGGGACTGTGTTTCCAGGTTTGATATTTAATGATACAGCGCACCATCATCTACTGCATCAGTGCAGCTTTCTTACATTTCTCATGTTTTTTGAACAAAAGCCCCAGAAGAGAAGCCGCCGGAGGACCAGCCAGCTCTGTCTGAGCCAGAGAAACCCGAAGCGCCGCGATCCACCAGGAGCGCGCTGCACAGCGTCATCGACGGCGCCCGCAGGAAAGGGTGAGCAGATAACTGACGGCGGCGCCGCAGCGGCCGTTTACCTGCTGAGCTGCTGGTGGTGAAATGTGCAGGAAGCTGAGGACGGGGAATCATCAGCGTGATTCTGAGTGAGAGTGTTGTACAGATCAAGAGGAGGCTGCTTTGCCGTTCTTTTTCATGGAGCCTGAAGACATTTGGTATCACAGTAATTGGACTGTGGCTGTAACATCACACCTCATCTCAGCTTCCGTCTGACGGCTGCTCAAGACAAAAACAGCGCAGCTCTGCTCATCTGCAGATGTCAGGAGGGCTGAAAGACTTTCATCCCGCTGCTTCAGCTTCAGCTTCACAGGAAGCTGTTATTGTTTGATGGGATCACTGCCTGCTGAGCCCTGGAAGTCATCAGACTTTTGTAGTCCAGCTGTGAATATTTGTACAGTTCTTTTTGTTTTGATGCTCTGAAGTTGAATATTTGAACACACATTTTGAAAAGTCACAAAATGACTGGTGCAGATTCAACACCTCCAAAAAATACAACTTTAGAAATCACAGCACAAATGGAAAAAGACACAATGAAGTAGAAAATACAAAACCCACAACATGAATACAAAAGTCTGATCAGGAGTACAGATGCATTTGACTTTTCCGAGGCTTCAGCAGCGTGAGTTTGCGATTGCAGTCACACTCACAGTGATTTCCGCCATGCAACGCGTCCAGTCTGTCCATTCAACCCCCACTCGACCAGCTCAGCCACAACACAAATCCAGCGGCCACAGCGAGAATGCTGAAGTTACACGACCGTCACAGAGGCTCACGGCTGCTGCTCATATTGGCTGTTTTGGTATTTTTTACCCTTCTTGACTCTTCTAGATGTTTCAGCATTTCTGACCAACAAACCAACAATGATTGAAAGTCTTGCTACTTATTTTATTGACACAAACCCCTCACGTAAAATATCCGGTACAGATCATTTCAGTGTTGTCTCAGCAGTAAGATGCTCCTGTAGCGACCGAGCGGCTCCCGGCAGAGCCGCACTGACGGTCCTGACCGAGAAGGTCTGTCTTCACCACGGCGGACGGCAGACAGCTTGTGTGTGTGTGTGTGTGTGTGTGTGTGTGTGTACGGGTTTTTCTATGCTTGTGGGGACCAAATGTCCCCACAAGGATAGGAAAGCCTGCACGATGTGCATCGTGGGGACATTTTTTGGGTCCCCATGGGGGGAAACAGTGTTTTCTTGACCATGTTGTTGTTACTGAAAAAAGTCAAAGGTCAAAAACATTTCTTTAGGGCTACGCTTTGTTTTGGTGTGGGTTAGGGTTAGGGTTGGGGTTAGGAGTTAGATATGCATGGAAGGTCCCCACAAGGATAGAAATACAAACGTGTGTGTGTGTGTGTGTGTGTGTGTGTGTGTGTGTGTGTGTGTGTGTGTGTGTGTGTGTGTGTGTGTGTGTGTGTGTGTGTGTGCAGAAGGATGAAGATGGATAAAAAGGCCAGCCGGCCAAACCTGAAGCCGCAGAACGGAGTGGACGGCGTCAGCGTGAAGTCTGCCTCCGACGGAGACGGCGGAAGCGTCCGGAGCGCTCGCTCCGCTCCGAGTCCTCGTTCCAACAGGTGTCGGAGCAGAGCGCGGCCTTTACCTGCAGGGTGCGTCGGACGGGAGGAGGCTGACGCTGTTCTCTGGGTTTCGTCTGCCTGCAGAGGCGGGGCGGTGGCTCTGGAGTCCTCCGGTTTGCCCGCGGTGCCCAACAACCTGCGAGCCCAAACCCCGGACAAGCCGTCCACTCCCAGCAGCAGCCGGAGGGTCAGGGTCAGCGACCCACACACACACACACACACACACACACACACACACACCGGC
Organism: Salarias fasciatus; assembly: GCF_902148845.1. Lineage (NCBI taxonomy): Eukaryota > Metazoa > Chordata > Actinopteri > Blenniiformes > Blenniidae > Salarias > Salarias fasciatus. The sequence continues at coordinate 33,222,428 of NC_043760.1, read as the reverse complement.
CCCGGGCGTCAGAACACCACAGACTAACACGGGACTGTTTGTGGACGCAGCCCGACGGCGCGGAGAGCGTGGCCAGCTTACGCTCCAGCGACGGCGCGTCGGAGAGGAAAGACGGCGGCGCCCCGTCCATCTCGGTGTCCCGGGCCTCCGTCTCATCGGGTCTGTCGCTCCTGTTTTTTCTTTTGCCCTCCTCCCACGGTGAAGTGGCTGAGTGCGGTTTCACAGCTTGGCAGTTCACACACAAACATTTGGGCGTCTGACTCACAGTTTCAGGAAGTGTTAGAGGCGGCGGATCACATCAGAGGCGACGCTCAGCAGTGGAGCGTCGCCTCTGTGGGCCGATGAAACAACACTCAGCAGCTCCGCCTGCGAAGCACCTCACAAAGAGGGGAGCTGCTGCTTCTGTTCACGTCGTAACTCCCTCACCGCTGTTGACCGCCTCGTTCATCTGCTGACCTCTCCTCATTCTTTAAGCATGTTGCTCTGCGCGCCGTCCTTCCCGGTGTCGGATCGATTATCCCTGCCCGGAACCGCTTCTGAGAAGCGACGCTGGAGGAGCTTTGATTAGCATCATCAGCTGTTGAGCAGCTGCCAGACACACGGCCAGTAATGTGGAGACTTTTTGTCTGTCTTTTAAGTAAGATGACATTTTTTGTGTTGCGCAAAAACAACAAACCCAGCGCCGTGCAGCCATCAGGAAAACAACAACAGCATCATCCAAAGTGCATCGCTGCATCGTACAGCTTTAGAGGGATGAGTTTAGGGGGAAAAGTGAAGTGAAGGAGTGACAGCGGCAGCCCCAATTCACTGCTGCTCGTCTCTCTAACCGGTGTGACGGACGATCAGGAGAATGCTGTTTCAGACTGCAGCTTCCTGTCTGAATCTCCTCCAGTCGATTCCTCCCATCACTCATGAACGAGATCCAGAGATACCTGAGCTCCATCCAGCTCCACATCTCCACCGTACAGTTCATGAGACACTGAAACGGGGACGGAAATGTGAAATCAAGGGCTTTAATATAAAATAATGGCTTTATTTGAGTCCTCGGTCAGCTGATTCCCACTGATTTTCACCACTTTCTGATGGTTACCTTCTCCTGCATCTGGTTGTTTCACACTGTGGTACATTTAGACACACACACACACACACACACACACACACACACACACACACACACAGAAGCGATCAAACATACACATATTAACGGTGAAAACATTCACAGGTCACAGACACTTTCTCAAACATTTACAAATCAAGATGTGTTTAGAAAATGAAAAGAAACATTATTAGCTGAATTTTCCCCACTCGTACACACAGTTTCATGTTATTTTATCATTAAATTTAAACGTTTACTGTCCTTTATCATATCATGTTATATTTTAGTGGAAACGGCACCATTTCTTCTGTTTCCTGTTGAGAACAGGAAACAGAAGCGCCTGGAGCGCTGCTAATAAGCACAGATGACATATGAACCCCAAGAGCCTGATGCACTGAAACCAATGTGATATTACACACACACACACACACACACACACACACATACACTTGAAGGTGATCAGCCAAAAGGTTACGCTGAGAACTGGACGGATGCTGAAAATCAATCAATCAATCAATCAATTTATTTTTGTATAGCCCAGTATCACAACAACAGTTGCCTCAGAGGCTTCAAGATGTTACATTTGTCGGTAAAAGTAAAAACAGTGAATAAGCATAATGGTAATATGTCAATATTTACAGTAACGAGACAAAACGAAGCAACCACCGCCTTCGACCCTCACATCCGGCAAGAAAAAAACTCCAAAAACCCAGTGGGAAAAGAAGAAATCTTGGGGAGAACCACAGTATGGAGGGATCCCTCTCCCAGGGACGGACAGCTTTGGCAACAGCTAGCATGAGACAATAAGAAGTAAAGCCTAGGACAATGTTGAGGACAGTTCGTTGGACGGTCCAGCACAAGAACCACGGATCCCAGCAGTAGAACCGAAGCCAGTCCACGGGCAGGACCGACAGGGGTGTCCTCCCGGTCCGGACGGAGCTTGTTCATAGGCCCTCGTAATAGTGGAGTCAGCAACTGAAACTGGAGAAGACTCCCCCTCGAAGGGGGGGACAGCAGGTGAAAAGCAATGAACGGACTAAAGGGAATAACATTCAGACATTAGAGGACAGGGCTCAGTGCACCGTACTTCCCACAGCATTCTAGCTCCTGGGGCAGCTTTGTGGATACTTAACTGTTTAAACTAGTATTTAGTTAGTATAGTTTAGTTTAGTTTAATTTAGTTTGGTTTAGTTTAATTTTGTTTAGTGTAATTTGGTTTGGTTTAGTTTAATTTAATTTAGTTTAGTTTAGTTTAGTTTAGTTTGGTTTGGTTTAGTTTGGTTTAGTTTGGTTTACTGTAGTTTGGTTTACTGTAGTTTGGTTTGGTTTACTTTAGTTTGGTTTGTTTTAGTTTAGTTTAGTTTAGTTTAGTTTAGAATCCCTAGCTGACCTGATCATAGGCTGCATCGAAGAGAAACGTCTTGAGCCTGACCTTAAATGTGGAGACTGTGTCTGCCTCTTTGACACCACTTGGAAGCTGGTTCCATAAAAATGGTGCCTGATAGCTAAAGGCTCTTCCACCAAAATAACACACTGTCTTGTTTCACACATTTTCCCTCATGAATATTTGGTGTGTGTTCCAGATCGCGCAAAAATACTGGTGGGAGTTATGCTAATAGATTAATATATATATTTGCGTGCATCATTCGCAAAATGCACACAAAGTGAAAGCATGGTGTGTGTGTGTGTGTGTGTGTGTGTGTGTGTGTGTGTGTGTGTGTGTGTGTGTGTGTGTGTGTGTGTGTGTGTGTGTGTGTGCATGTGTGTGTGCAATCTACAGATTCTTAGTAAATCAGGCCCCGAGAAACAAGCTCTGCGTCCCAGCAGGGAGTTTTTTAATGAATCGCTCGCTGCTTGTTTGTGTAGCAGTCGGGTAGACAGTCAGTGTTCAGGTTCAGGTTCAGGTTCAGGTTCAGGTTCAGGTTCAGGCTCAGGTTCAGGTTCAGGTTCAGGAGCTGTATCCAATGTGAAACATGTGCCAAGTCGAGCGTCCAGCCAAACCTCTGTGGCTCGATCCTGCTGTGAAATCCCTCATCGCTTCCAGGAAGCCACAACAGGAAGTAGAAGAGAGAAAAGTCTCAGAAAGTTGTAGTTCGTCGCCGTGCTCGGTGTTCCAGCCCGTCTGCTCCTATGTGGCACAAAACTAAAGACGAGGCTTTTCCTTCACTTCCTGCTCCAGATCACAGCCGCTCGGAGATGGACCTGTCCGCCCCCGGGTCTGAGCCCAGCGACGACGCCCTCAGCCTCAGAAGCCGCTCCGTTCCCGGACTCAACGAAACGGTAAGAGCACCACCCACCCCTCCGTCCGCCCCCCGCCTCCCGCCTCCGCTGCTGCCTCCGCTGCTCCAGTGCTTCACTTCTGCAGCAAATTCACCCTGATGGCTCTGAAAACTGGGAGTGTGCTTTCACCTCCTGTAAATCCACGTCGGCGTCGGGTGTGACTGCATGAGGCCCGGCATCCGTGGATCTGTGGGCTGGTGAAGTGGTGAAGTGGACAGGAGGTGTCAGATGTGGGCCTGAATGTTAATTCCTCTTCAGAGCTCACTTCAAAGAGCATGACGACCATCTAAACGGCTGTGGGCTGGGAACAGGCGGCGCTGCCTCGTCTCTGTTTGTTTGTTTGTTTCCCCTCTACGATTCTGACTGAACTCCACTCGTGGTTCAGTTTGCAGAGCAGATTGAAATCCCCGGTCGGTAGTCCAGTGTTTACTCAGACGAGACGGTTTTCACCTGCAGGAGTTTTCTGACGACGACGCCGAGGAAGACATCGACGCCCTGATGTCGGCCCACAGCCAGTCCCCCGGCCGGCGCCTCAGCAGCGCCGTGTCCACGGTGAGGTCCGCACCCACATTTACCCAGAAGTCCACGTGCTCGTATAGAGGACTGCATGCCTCCTGCACACACACATACACATAAAGTCACCTCCTGATGCAGGAGTGTGTGTTTCAGTGTTGACAGTGTAAATATGTTGTGAGGCGTCGGGTCACGAACGCCTCGAGCGCCGTGAAACATTTACATAAACTGACTTCGCTCAGCTGTAGTAAGGTGATGTGAAGAGAAGAGCTTCTGGTTTTTGGTTTTTGTCAGTGAGCATAATGTTGCTTTGTGTGAGTTAATGAAGCAAATGTCTCGGGTTCTGTGCAGAAAATAAATCTGTAATATTGATTCCGATGGTGAGATTTGAAGCGTTGCGGTTTTTCGGGCAGATTTTGAGATCTCTCCCTCATACATTATTCACCTGTATTAACTTAAAGCCAGACACAGACCTGCAGATATTATCTGGCGCTGCCCTTTCACACACACACACACACACACACACACACACACACACACACACACACACACACACACATTCAGCTCACAAAGGAACATCTTCTCATCTCAGACACGTTCTCCGTCTGTAAAAAACACCCGGTCCGGATGTGATGGAGGTGGAGCGAGAGGTGGAGCGTGATGAGAACAAGGCTGTATTTCATCAGAAAGTCTCAGAGAAAGACTTGACCAACTAAACTCCACTCCTTGTCTTTTTGGACGTTTATATGTTCTTCTTCCTCTGAAGCGCAGTTGGCTGTGTTTTCATCAGGGAGGCGTGAATCAGGTTAGCTATTAGGACACATTTTATTAATTCAGTTTAAGTGAGGGATGAGCTGTGATAAACGGATAAAATGAGGATTAGAAGCAGAAGAATGAGGCACATTTAGACGCCAAATCAAGCCGTAAATGGATTCGGTGTTGTTCTCCGCTTATTGGCTTTAGATCAAACTGAACGCCGCCAGAGTGTTGGATTTCTCGGCGTGTCTGCTCTGCTCATCCCGCTCTCTGTAAATACGGAACATATTTACCTCAAAGTCTTCAGAAAAGGCCATCTTTTTGTTTGCAGATGGTTGTGCTGCCAGCCATCCAGCTTTCCCACATGTTTCTGTGCTGCTTTGCTTTGGATTCTCCGATGTTTATTATGGAGCAGATGGTCACAGTCAAAGAAACCCATTCATAAGTCCTCCACGGCAAGAAGCTGCGTTTTCTATCAGCAATGTGTCTTTTCAGAGCTCCGCTCTGACGCAGGATAATCCAGCTTCTGAGCAAACACTGTTTCATTCTGAGGGTTCCCTCTTTTTAACTCCTCTGTCCCATTTCCTCCTTCTGTGTCGAACAGTCCAGAACGTAGACGGACACAGGAGGATGTTTGTGACATTTTCAAGTTTCAAATGAAGAATCTACTCCTCATAATTCACCTGCACTCCACAGGGATGAAAAAACAAGAGTTTTCTGTCCTGTTTCTTTACTTTGAGCCCATTTCTAACCCTCGCAATTTAAAAAACTAATGGACAGCCCTCCATGTAGTAATCAGGATTAATGTGATTAAAACTGACAGCATTATATAATTCTAAACAGCTGATGTTTGCTGGAGTAGCATCTCCTTTAATCTGAGCTTCTCTGAATCCTGATCGTGACTCCGTTTTCTTCATGAATAAGTCACATTTAGATTATAGAGCATCTTCCGCCAATCCGCTGTGACTACAGCTGAACTTAATGAGTGATCTCCACTGATTCACCACATTTCAATAACAAAACAGTGCAGTTGCTGCACACAGACCGAACGAACTGGAGAAGCAACTCTGCTTCTTTAGAACAATAAATAAAGTACTAATTATCAGTTATTTGAACAAAACTTGTGACCCTTTTTTTTCCCTTTGACCTGAATTCCCGTGTTTACTCGTGACTCGGTGAAGTGTTTCCTGAAACGTCCCCCTCAGCCGACGAGAGAGCAGCTCTCTGGTTAATCCAGTTATTCAAATAGCAGCAGTGCTTACTCCAGGCCGACGTCAGGCCTCCGATCGTGTTTCCCCGCTGGCTGCGCCTGAGCCTTAATGAGAGAGTAATCTGAGACCAGGCGAGCGTCCGTCATGGCGGCGAATGGGAGCGGAGGGAGGCCGTGATTATGCAGACCGTCCAGCCTTTCACTCTTTTTTTTTTTTTCTCTTTAATGCACTCTGCTCATTGTGGTATGAATCACGGTGTGGCGGCGGGCGTCGATAATGGCAGCACAGATAGCGTGGCGTTAATGGCGTTTACTTATCGGTGCTGCTTTCATTATCTGTTGGTTATTTTTCAAGGGTTTCATTGAGCTCGTGTTCTTTCCTGTTTCATTTATATGCAGTTTATGCTCTGCTGTGTTTCATACGTCATTTGATCGTCTTGGTGATCGTACGTTGATGAGTGAACTCTCGTCTCTGAACAGACAAATCTGTGGAACTGTCAACAGAGCGGCTGAGACTCTTCACTAGAGCGTAACCCTCTGTTTTATCAGTTGTGGGTAATAAGCCGGCTGCAATATTTAGTCATTTTTCTGTTCACCTGTCGCCACTAAACAAGATCAGGTAGGATCCAATTAACTCGACTAATGAAGTGACACACTGCACTCTTACACTGCTGTGCAATAGTAACATTAGGGATATTAAATAATATTAAATAATATTAAATAATATTAAATAAACATGCACTTTCCACTTGAGCAAGCAGGTTATCCAGTAAACTGGACAATTTTTCAGGTTGACACTCAAAGCTCCGTAGAGCTTTTAAATGAAGGAAAAACAGCTGATCCTCTGCAAAACACTGAGTCAAAATGATTCAGGCTGAAACGTTCGATGGTTAAAATCCGTGATGCTGAAAATCCTTCAACACGCCGTTGAAAGTGGCTTGAAGTCAGAGTAGTGACTCCACGTTCCGTATCGACGGCATTATCGTGGACAGAAGCTCAGTGAAGTGCGGTCGGAGCGTCAGCCGTAAACCACAGAGGAAGAGAATCAGAGCAGCGTGAACGTCGATGGAAAGGAGACACGTGATAGACGAATGTTGAACTTCCAATGCAAACCTCTTTTCTAGAGTTTTAACTGAACTGTTTTCCATCTTGACACTGATTTCATCGACTGGGTCGGAGCTCTCACGCCAGTCTGTAAATCCTGTTTCATGAGCCTTTCTGAGGAGTTTGCATGTTCTCCATGAGCGTGTTGCCTCCAGATCCTCTGGTTTCTTCCCGCTGTGCGAAAACATGCTTTTCAGGTTATTTGGCTTTAAATTGTGTGTCCATGTGAGTATGAGTGTGTGTGGTTGTCACCGTTACAGTATTGTCTGTTTCCTCTCTAATGAGTATCTTTAGATGCATGCTGTTATACTCCTGATTTCACCTTTATCTGGCTGTAATTATCAGGTTTTTTTCTCGTCTTTCCTCGTGGGCCTCTCTTAAAAGTTGGAATTGTACCGACCTGCATGAAAGGAGCTCCTGGATATTAAGAAAATTTGATGATGGATTGATCACCGTCCAGAAGCAGTGAAACAGCAGGAGAGAGGCGGGATTCGCCACGCTCCTCGCATGTCGACTGCCTCCATGTTGATTTCACAGCTGATTCCAGATGAGTTGTAATCGCCGTGGTTTCCTCTGATAATCGCCATGGCAACCGTGTGTAATGGGGTTTCCTGCTGGAGCCGGGGCCCGCGCCGAGGGTCTGCCTCCATCGATAACACTTCAAAAAGCCCTCCGTCTCTCTTTCTTCTTCTGCTTCTTCTCATCACTGCTTCGTGTCTCTGTCTCTGAAACGAATCCAGTCGTCGACCCCCGGCTCAGAGCGGCGGTGGGGGTACCTCAACGTCCCCGACTCGGACGCTGAGACTGTAAGTCTCCCATCTCTGGGCCTTTGTGCATGCATTTATATTCACCTCTACGCCATGAAGGAGTGGAGGTGCAGCAGCGGCAACGCGCCGGAGCATCAATAATCCATGAAACATTCAATTATATATCCAGATTGATGCTGAATATTCCAGCATGTGAATATATCTGCATGTTGAGGATGTGTTTGTGCACTAATCTCTTTAATGTGGCTCCTCGCATTAAACCCGCCACTCATAACGCAGGAAATGAGCGACAGCAGACTTTCCAGTGATGAACAGCACGGCATGGCTGGACTGGTGGCTTCCTGTACGGCGTTGTTATTATCGCCGGATTACGGCTTGTTGTTGTTTTATTTACAGTCCTGAGCTGCAGCTTTCATGTCTCCCTGCTTCCTGCCAGACCTAATTACCTGCAGTGGTTTTAAAAGATTTAAAGCCTTTTCTTGGTGAAATAGGTTTTGCAGGTGCACGATGGGAGGCAGTAAAATGTGGCCTGCGCTTTATAAGTTTCATAGTAACGTATAAAAAGTTTGCATGAATCGCAGCTTCATTTTGCTTGGTGGCTTTTTAGGATTTTATTAATGTTCCTGTTTTTGTGTTCCATGTCCATTTCATTCACTCTGCTTGCTTTTTGACAGAAGTAGCCTTCATTTTTCTCTGTTTCGTGGTAGAAATGAAAAGGGATTAATAATGTTATGATGTTTTTCTGAGTGAAGCACTCATGCATTCAATTTTTCTTTTTTTTAACAGTTTGAGCCATTAGTCTGTTAAAATAAGCTGTTTGAAGCACTTTGACAGCTCTCATGGGTATTTTCTTCCAGATTCAAAGGCTGAATTTCCCTTTGATTCGGTTTTTAGGCACAACAACATCATTATTTTTAAGACATTTAAAAAGCATGTCGAGCAAGGACCAGAACCGTCCAGCATGTGGAGGCACAGGAAACCTTTATCTCACCAGCTGATTCAGAGGTGGAGAACATCTGCTGCAACCAGCTGGTGTTTCATCATAATAATAAAAAGGAAAAGTTCAGATTAACAAAGTAAACTACAGGCATAAATAACCCAAAGAACACAGGTTTAATATTGATGCTTTCCTTTCTCAATGACTTTCAATGGAAGTCGCATAAAAATATACTTACATGTATGTAATATTTTCTCGTTTGGAACTTTCTTTTAGGTAAGTTATGAAATAAATTCTTTAGGATGAAGTGCTGCAGAGTCTGAGAACTCAGGTTATAATCCTGGGAGCAGACAACTGGCATAAAAGTTAGTCAGGTTGAAAGTGAGTTGAAAGGATTTATGGTTGCAATAAAAAAAACATACAAAAAAAAAAGTGCACACCCAAATAGAGGCCGTGTTTACGCAACGCTGCATTAAGGAGTTTGCATGTTCCATGCAAAACAGCACCCCCTGCAGGCCTTGGGCATAACTGCAGCTTAGTGAAACACTCGTGCCTGTGGCTTGCATCCATGTACGTGCACGGAAGAGGGGAACTCCTTCCTTGCTCTTTTAGTAGCGCTCGAGTAAAATGTAAGTGTCTTCTGCCTGGTGGGTCTGTGCTGGAGCTGCAGTGCTAGAAGCCAGTCTGTTCTCACTTTCTGGAAGAGCCATCCTCAATACTGCTCAGTTGTTGCTCGTTAAGCATCTGGCGGAGTAATGGCGGACAAAACGAAAGCTAAAATTCAGGCCAGCGGGAGAGCACATTACGTCAAAAAATTCTGGTGCCGGACCGGCACTGTGACTTTTAAGTGACAATTTAGCGCTGTTAGCGGTACGAGCAATGAATATGTCAGGGCACATTCTACACATCATTGAATATTTGTAACATATTTATGGTGGAAAATAAGTATTTTTAAAGTTGAAAAACTCCTTAATGCACCTTTAAAGCTCGTGTCCGGAGTTTTGAGAGAGAGAGGTTTTTTTAATCCAATGTCTCAGGTCCCCCTCCCTCTGCTTTCATGAGTGACCAAGCCACGCCCCTTTAATTGTGCACGCGCATTATCTGTTGGGTGAAAATGAGAGCCTCTGAGTCCTACAGCATCCTCCATGTTGAGCTGTTTACGGTGGATGTTCAGCAGACAGTGGATATATCCGAGGCGAGCGCGGCGGCTGCTGCAGAGCTAACTCTCCTCTGCTGGGCGAGCGGCCGTGCTCTCTGGCTGCTCCACACTTTGATTGACAGCAGGACAAGGCGGAAGCTCGAAATCTATTGGCTGAAGCTGACCGGCGCTTTTTCGGATAACATGGGGGTCTATGAGACGAAGGCGGGGCTCATAAATACATTTTTATATTGCTTTATGCTAATATTATACTATAGTATCGAACCAGACTGACACATTGAAGCTCTGTTAAAAAACAATTCATACATTGGAAACGAACGGAAACTCCGGACACCAGCTTTAAGTGTTTTTCATTTTGTTGCAAGAGTTTTAAAGTTGAAACTCCCCTGGAAGAACAGTTCAGTTTGCTTCATTAGCTGGTAAAACAAACAACAGCACCTCCTCGTGGCACTGCATGCTAACTGCATTGTTTTCAATGTTTCTGCCATTTCTGTTGTAAGCAGACATTTTCAAAACGTTGATGTCAATCCAAAACTTTTCTGAAACAAATTCGCAAAAGCAATTGGCTTTGATTTGAAAACGGACCTCATTCTATTAATTTTGACGCGTTTTGCCATCAATAAAACTGACCGCAGCACCTAGTCTATCAGACTGACGAGTAAAGAGAGCTGTAAATATCAAAACAGTCGAGAAGTATCTCACTACTGCCACCTAATGCTCAAGAGTGGAATTACTTCATTTTCACATCCTGCCTTTTTTTTACAGTTCTAAAAGGAACTTCTTTGAAAAGCGAGAACGTTCTGAATATAATTCCATGTGTCTTCAGTGTCACTTCATGCTTTCCTTTATGCCTCAGTCCATTCATCCCTGATGGAAATCAAGTTTTTATTCTTCAAAAAGCGGGAAAGCTGTGCCGTTTCTCATCTGATAACGTTTGTGAGTCACTCCTGAAAGGAATTCGTCTTCTCACTCGGGGCGGTAATTTACAGTCTGGTGATCCCTGTTCGCTGGAACACAAATGATACTTCATGTCCTGACAGCCGACAGAATGCATTTCATTTTGTAACGGCATGACACAAACCTCAGTGAGAAGCCTTGGCCGCCGCCGCCACATTTTATTGTCCGTGAAGAGCAGCTTTATTTCTGCCGTATTTCATCAGCTTTGTGTCGCCCTCTTCATCGTCCCGGCCTCTGTTTCCCCCCCCGCCCTCCTCCTCCTCCTCCTCCTCCTCCCCCACCTCCACGTCTCCGGCTTCGGCCTCACAGAGCAGCATAAACAGCATGATGAGCATGTACAGCGAGACCGGTGACTATGGCAACGCCAGGGTGAGCGGCGAGATCCTGCTCAACATCAGCTACAGCTACAAAACCGGCGCCCTCAACGTCCTGGTGAAGGAGTGCCACAACCTGGCAACCGGGGACGAGAGGCGGCAACGCACAGACGCGTGAGAGCGAGCGCAAACACACCACTGGAAAACACACGTCTGCGTCTCTCTCTCTCTCACACACACTCACACACACACACACACACACACACACACATCAAAGCCAGTTATCGTCAGATGTTTTGTCTTCATTGTTGTTTTGCAGTCTGTTAGGAGGAGTGAGGGAGAATAGTGAGTGTTCCCGTCCTGCTGAACTGGGTCACTGTGTGTTTCATTCGGCAGCTACGTGAAGACGTACCTGCTGCCGGACACGTCCCGGCAGAGCAAGAGGAAGACCAGCATCAAGGCCAACACCATCAACCCCGTCTTCAATGAGAATCTGAGGGTTCGTGCATCAAGAAAACATCAGATTGTTGAGCGATCCGAACACACCGTTGGATCATTTGATGAGTTTTTTTGTTTTTGATTATTCTCATTTGTAGTATGTGATCAGCCACTCGCAGCTGGAGACACGAACCCTGCAGGTGTCCGTGTGGCACCACGACCGCTTCGGACACAACAGCTTCCTGGGGGAGGTGGAGCTGACCTTTGACTCCTGGGAGTTTGATTCCCAGATGGAGGACTGGTACACTCTGCAGCCGAAGGTGAGAGCCAGAATCAGCATGACTTACTGTTCTTCTTTTTGAGGATGTTGGGTTTTTTTCTGCTGCTAAACATGGCTGACAGGTCTGCACGGGGCAGGAAGCCTGCAGAGATCAACACAGCGTCATTTGTTTCTTCCTGTTGTTCACCTGTTGGCTGCAGATGGAGAGCTGTATGGACTCCACCATGCAGTACAAAGGGGAGCTGACGGTGGTGCTGAAGTACATTCCTGCAGAGAAGAACCTCATGCTGCCTCTGGACCAAGTACAAGGTGCTTTAATATCGACCTTATTGCGCTGTAATTCCTCTCCACTCCTTATTTAGGTGAAATGTCAAGGTGAAATGGAGACAGGTGATTGATCATAGCAGCCGTGATATGAAGGAGTATGTGAAGTTTAGTTAAAATTAAAAAAAAATAAATAAATAAATAAAAAAAAGGAAGTCCAAAACCGTGGTTTTGGAAGCATCCTCAGTAAATTCGAAACGTTTCAACAGCATTTGTCTCCACAGCGTGGGTTTGGTGTAATGACTGACCCACCATTGACTGGCTGATTGCTAACGGGGACATTTTTAACAGCTTCCAACCCAGTTATATCTAAAATTAAATACTTTCTCAAACCATCTGACTGCAGAGAGGCTAAAACACTTTCAGACTTTCCCCGATTTTTTTCCCCAATTACTGCAAAAGCTGCTGCTGTTGGACTGCAGTCCAGCTGTTAGAGAGAGGACATTAAGATCGTCTTCGTCTTTTTGGTTGTGAACCGATCAGCTCTGTGTGCAAGAAGCTGCACGCTCACCTCTACTGCACATCATACCTGCATAATCCAGTTCAGTTAAATTAAAGAAATGAGAGATGGCAGCGTAAACATCACAAAAATCACCGGCCCGTGGGCCGCCAGATTCCAGCCATTGGCCCACAGTATCTTCACGCTGATAATCAGGGTTCATCACAGGAACAGAGTAACGCGCTTCCCTGCAGTAAACCTGGATGAACTGAGTTCATTAACCTTACTGGGCTGACAGTCAGGCTCCTAGTAGAAGAGCTCGACAGGAAACGCAACACTTTTCACAAAGCAGAGTGATACAGAGGAGTGTGACGGTGACGGCCACAGGAGGGATCTGCGCCGACGCTCTGCAGTGCTCCTTGGTGGCAATAATGTCATATAATGTGTCATATAATATATGTGATGTAACTCAGTGTAATTCAGCTGGAAAACGAAGCTCATGTCACCGTTATCTGGCACACTGAAAATACCGTGGTGTTGACACTTATTTAGCCTCATTTTTTTTATAAATTCAAACTTTTTAAAATGCTTTACATATATACATATACATATACACACATATATATATATATATATATATATATATATATATATATATATATATATATATATATATATATATATATATATATATATATATATATATATATGTATATCTATATACATATATATATATATATGTATATAGATATTAGGGTTGTAACGATACACAAAAATCTGGGTTGGATACGTACCTCGGTTCTGAGGTCACGGTTCGGTTCGGTTTCGATACAGTAGGGAACAAAATGCAAAACCTCAGTGTTCTTGTTGTTGTCCATGCCTCCCGTGTCGCCTGTCTGTGTCGGCTGTGCGGCTCATCACGATGCAACGCTCTTCTCTCCTGCTACATTTGGGCTCAGCTGTGTTCGTTCCAGGCAGCCGCACTGATCCACGCATCCTCCAGAAGCTTCTCCGGCTCTCTAGACTGTTTATCTGCTCCTTTATTTCAGGTTATTTATAGGAAATGAGGCACAGACATTGTCAGGACGTTATCATTTAGTATCAGAGTTTATTTAGCCTTTTTTTTCTGTTTCCGAATCTCGGGGCGGCGCCCGAGCGATTAGATACTTTCACTCAGGATGCGAACTATGGGGGGGCCAGGGGCCAGGGGGGTCTCAGCCCCCCTTGATGAGACATGAGCCCCCCTGAAAACATGATTTGTCAGTACTGTTGTGCACAGCACTGCAAATGGGATTAAACCACCAACCCTGAAGCTGTGTAATTCTGCTCTTCTGTTCACAAAACATATTTCTAATACCTTTCACTGCACCCCTCCACCGTCCCGGACATTTATTCAGTGATTCAGACATTAATGCGAACTGCGGTGCAACCTGGAGCCTGTAACTCCTGTCAGGAAGCGGTTGTGTCTTTCTTTGGTTTTATGAGCTGCTGTATAATATTTGCCAGCTCAGACTCCTGACCATGATGCAGATTAAAGGATAAATCATCCAGCAAAGGTAGCCAGAAATAATAAATTCATTTTGGATTCTTCTGCTCAGTCTGAGCTTATTATAAAATAGATTCAGCTCAGTTACAGGGATTTTCTTGTTTTTTTGTTTTTTTTTAGTATGCACATGATGCCGCTCTGACCCTCACGGCGCCCTTTGATTCATTAATGCTGACAGATTTCCCCCTCGCCACTGCGAGTTAAAAGGTCACCGCTGAAATCTAGAAGGCATCAACATACCTGCAACTTCATTTAGAGGCGATTTGAGCTTCGTTTGACGTCTTGAGCGGAGTTCAGAGTTAATAACCGCAGCAGGAGATCACAGAGGAGATATTTCACACTGTCTGTGCTCCTCGGAGAGACGGCTCGTCGTGTGTGGCTCTTCTTAATTAAAGCACTCACGTGTGGTGCCGCGATTATTTTCATTATTCTGAATGTAATTGGTTGTCAGGTCTGGAAGTCGATACGAGTTACCGGATGAATGTGAAGAGTGAAGCACACCAGTCATGGCTGCTCCGTTTTATTCAGGGGGAAAACACACACATTCAGGAAGGATTATAAGATCCTGTGAGATAAAAATGAGCTAAAGAAAACAACTTCTGGGGTCTGTTCACGTTAGAATTTGGGATGATTTTATTAAACTCCTCACTGAAACAATACGATGCGGCGTAGAGGCCGTAACGAGGCTGAACCTGCACTGGCAGTGATTCTGATGTGTTTCTCCGCCTCGTCGCCACAGTGAAGAAGAGTTTCCTGAGAGGGAAGAAGACGAGCAGCTTCACCCTGCCTAAAGGGGGCATGGTGGAGCTGCTGGTCAAAGGAGCCAAAAACCTGACGGCTGTCAAGTCCGGAGGAACCTCGGACCCGTTCGTCAAAGGGTGACGCTCTCCTCTCATTCTGTCAATTCAATTCAATTCAGCTTTATTTAAACCCAACACAGTCATTTCTAGACATTTTTGCAGAAAAAAAAATAGTTCCACATCATCAATACTGGATTTGATATTCTGACCACTTCAAAAGGCTCATTTTGTGATATTTATGGCTCACATAGAATATAATTATATATGGTATTGCATAAGCTGTTGTTACATCTTTGTATTTGTAGTTAAATTGTTTTTTGGTTTTTTTTATTTGGCTTATTTCTTTTTTTGTTGCTTACAATGTAATCTATCCGTACACTATAGATTTGTTTTTGTGGTTTTGGTTTCATAAGTTTTTACTGTTTTCCTCTTAGTCTCAATTTTTACATTTGTGAGGTTTTTTTTTTTTTAACTGCCCTTTATTGTAGTTTTGTGATGGTTTGTTGTGTGTGTGTGTGTGTGTGTAGTTATTTTGTCTTTTCATGATGGTTTCATGTCTATTTTTGGTTTGTTTTGTGTTTCTTTCTCATTTTCAAAGCATCTCTGTACCTTTTGTGTTTTTGTGTTTCGTTTTGTCATTATCATAAGAGGCTTCTTACTTCGGTGCCCCCCTCCCCCAGGTACCTCCTGCCTGACAGCAACAAGTCGACCAAGCACAAGACGGCGGTGGAGCGTCGCACCGTCAACCCGCAGTGGAACCACACCTTCACCTACTGCGGCCTGCAGCCCGGCGACCTCAACAACGTCTGCCTGGAGCTCACCGTGTGGGACAAAGAGGCTCTGGCCAGCAACGTCTTCCTGGGGGGGGTCCGGCTGGGGGCCGGCACGGGTGAGAACACACAGAAAAACAACACACACACACACACACACACACACACACACACCACACACATTTTCTTCACTTTAAAGGTCAATGCGACGCTCAGAATTTCAAATGAGGAGCTAAAACCTCTGAAATGCTGCTCGGTCCTTGAAGGGCTGAAGAGCTTTGCTCAGGCTGCAGGGAGGATGCTGAGCTGTGTATCTGGAGGAAGAATTCATCATTGAGTTTTTTTCCTTCTAACTAAACTTTATCTGGACTTTCAGAGTTAAAAACTAAAATCTTGTCACATCTGAACAAAGTCAAATGTTGCCGATGTGATCAGAATGACGTGCTGAGGTGTGTGTTCCTGGAGGTTTATGGGAAAGCGGTGATTCGTTTATGATGCTGAACGAGCAGACTGGAGAGGAAACAGTAACCGCTCCATGTGCAGATCACTTGTGAATGCACAGCGGAGCTGGACTTTGCAACAAAAGGTCATCTCTTATGTCAGCTTGAAACAGGAAACTGAAGCCAGGTTTTATGACAGCCAAACCCTCGGGGTTGGGGTCAGGGTTAACCCCCACCCTCCTTACAGTGTGATGGTGTTTTAGATATTCTCTAAGTACCAACTGAGAGCATGTGAGTGTCTGAAGGCTGCTTCCTGCAGGATAATGCATCGTGCCACAAAGCTCCAATCACTCAAAGCCAACATGACGACGATGCTGGACTCCCAGCGCCCCCACAGTCAGCCCATCATAATCCATTACGTCTCCGCTGGGGCGGGCTCAAACTGCAGCTGCACCGTGCCGTCATGTCAGTATCGATCGAAGCCTCTGAGGAATGTTTCCAGCACCTTGTTGAATCGACGGCATGGAGGAAACGAGGTGAAATTAGCTTCTGGCCTGGTGAAGCTGACGCTGTTTCAGCCAAACTGCTGCAGCGGCGTAACAGAGCTGATTCCTCCTCCACATGACAAAGCTAAACCATATTTTAAAGAAAAACACACTGAGTGAACGATGGAAAGTGGGGCCCACTTCTCTGCTTTGGAACATCTTTCCATTATTTAGGAGTGTGATTTTTTTTTTTCCATGAAATTCCTCACAAAACCCCAAGAAGGTTGAGGCAAACAGCGGAGTGGTTTGGACGTCTGGAGCATCGAGAGATCATGAAATACGATCAACACGACTGAGAGGACTGGTGTTCACTTTGTGTCCGTGTCTCCTCGGCTGCAGGCAAGAGCTACGGGAACGAGGTGGACTGGATGGACTCGTACGGGGAAGAGCAGCGGCTGTGGCAGCGCATGATCGAGAACCCAGAAGTCCCTCACGAGTGCACGCTGATGCTGCGGTCCAGCATGCGCAGGCGCAGCACATGAGCCGGACGGACGCGGCGCAGGCCGGCGGCGGGACAGAGGAGAATAACAGAGGGGGGAAGAGATATGGGAAAGAAGTGGGAGTTGGAGGGGCCAAGGAAAATAGAGAAGAGGAAGGAAAAAAAAAACCTGCCCTCTTCTTTCCCGCTCGATCCTTCTGTCTGCAGCAGCCAGTCATGCCTTACGCTCATCCACGTGTGGCCCTCCGCCGTTAATGGAAGCCACGTGTTGTACCGCCCCGCGAGCACACGCCGGCTCCCGGCGCGTCCGTCCTCGTCTCCGAGGGCCGTTTCTGCATGTAGCCGCGGCCCTGCGCCGCCGTCAGCGACGTGCGAACATTCCCTTTATTAGCGAGCGACGTGAAGCACATGTGACGCTGAGACCCGTCTCCTCATGAAGAGTAGAGTCCCGAGGTGGAAAGTGACCGCTCCTTGTACTGCTCCCATTCTGGCGCTGGGAGGACTCACATGCTGTATAATCACTGAAGAGGCAGCTTTTCTATTCACTTCAGAACATTACAAAGCCTCTGATGATCTTTTCTTTCTGCCTAAACCTTCCTGATTGTAATGAAACTGTCATTACTGGCCTCTCTAGAAAAAAATGATAATGAGACAATCATTACAACTCATAGAAGCAGCAGGACGTTAGAAATATTGAGTAAATTTGGTGAAGTCACTTATCGAAGGTGTGATTTGTGTCATTGTCGATTAATGCACCGAAATCGACTCGAACTAACCAAACTGCCAAAAACTAAACCATCCTGTTCATTTCTTTTCGTCCTAGCCCCTCCAGCATCATGATACCACTTTCTACAATAAGATGGTGCCGTGAGGAAAAAACCAACATTCAATACAAACGTCAGAACAGGGC
Organism: Salarias fasciatus; assembly: GCF_902148845.1. Lineage (NCBI taxonomy): Eukaryota > Metazoa > Chordata > Actinopteri > Blenniiformes > Blenniidae > Salarias > Salarias fasciatus. Next base: position 33,204,404 of record NC_043760.1, on the reverse strand, counting down.
GTCGCCGATTGCTTCCTGATTGCAAACTGCCAGGAACTGAAGCGCATTGAAATTTGTGCTGCTGTTGTGGGATTCTTAGAAATGATGTAAACAATGATTTACCACGAAACGCCTCCTGTTAACCTTCTCATGTTAGCATAAGGTTTGCCGCTTTGCCTGGAAAAAGCTCCTCTTGCTCGGTTAGCGCACAATGTGACAAATGTGCTGCAAATAACACAAAATTTAGACATCATTTTTTTAACTATAAACCATGAAATAGACCTGATATTCCTTAGTTTTAAAGTTGATTTGATGATAAACAAATGTGTCATAATTAGTGTGACATTTGTTATTTTTCAGCTTTAAATCTTTGAATTACCCTTTAAAAGGTTCCCTTTTGAGAATTTTAGTGAGTGACTTTTAAAGGTTAAGGAGGACTTGAATTGGGCTGTATCAGCTGACGATCCTCCAACTTCTCCTCAAAGGTTGGAGGATTTCCTTCGAGATAACCGGAGGGGCATAAAAGACAATTTTTGACATTTTCTATAAACTTGCATTTGCTTGTGTGGATTTCTGCTGATACTGTGAAATTTCAATTTGACTTTTTGATTAATTTTGTGTTTATTCCTGCACTTCCTTGTTAAAGGTATAGCAATTTGTGTTCAGATCTGTTGCTACTTTGTGTTTTTATGAACTAATTGAAACTAAGAAGTGTGTAGAATGACTCACTGCACCATCTTGTGGTTGAAAGTGGTATTGCAGATGTTAATTGAGCTTTTTCTCGGTTGGTAACTTCAGTGGATTTCTTTAAAATTGGTTATTTTTAACTTAAAAAAAGAAAAAGAAGAAACACATTCACATGTACTGTTAGATTGCATGGATCCTCCGTGACATGAAAAGAACAGTACTCGGATAAAGTTATTTTCCACCCTTGGTTTTCATAGGAATAAAAAAAAAACAAACTGTAGCACAAAAACTAGACAAAGTGCAAACTTAGACTAGCTTCAATGTAAATGAGCCTAACACTGTATCAGTGTGGTCCTAGAAACTGCATGGTATTAGACGAACCCGAGGTAGAAGAACAAAAAAAAAAGAGGTGACGATAAAGCACTGATACTGACATCCCTTCACCTGTAGAGGAAGGTGTGATGTGAAGAAGTCCTGCATGTTGAAGAGTGTCGGGGCTCCGAGGCGCGCTGCCTTCATCTCGGGGGGGGGGGGGTGACCCCTTCCCATCCCTCCAGTAATGAGCGGGAGAGAGTCAGACAGCGACCTGGCCTCTGTGGCCTGGAGGGGGCGCTCCGCCAGACTCCGTCCTGAGATGAATCACTTCACAGAAGCAGTTCTCCAGTCGAACCGACCAGTTTTCCTGTGGAATGCCAATGTTTGGTCCTTGGCAAAGCGGTGTGCTGCGAGCCGCCCAAAGCGGCGGCGGCGGCGGCGGTGCGGCGCCGCGTGTCCGACGAGCTGCAGCGATGCCCGATCACTGAAGGAGCTCTTGGTGTGCAGCATGTACTTTCTCTGTTGTGTCTGGTTTCAAAGCATCAATATCACATTTTTCAAGCATATTTTGTCCCAAATGTGTAACGAGAATATTTTGAAATAAACACATCTTTCCATAGACTGGATGTCGACTTTGTTTTTGTTGTGGTGGGAGAAGAGAGCCGTGATCACACGGGGGGGGTTTCTTTACCTATTTTTTGGCCTCCAGTACTCCAGTACCCAGACTGTTTCAGTCGTATCTTTTCAAACGGTCTTCTATATGATCGTTGATCCTTTCCACACTGCTGCTTGCAGCTCCGTCCTTCATGAAATATATCTACCGAGGGTCAGAGCCTCTACTGTCTGATACGAGCGGCGCCCGGGGAAGGCTGTCAGAAAAGTTGTCTCAGTGGCTTCATAGAGTGTGGACTGCGTGGAGACGCGGCAGAGGACGCTCGCTCGGGGATTCTGGACGATGCTGGAAATCCTCCTCCGCTGGACGGAGGAGCGCTGCAGCCAGCGGATCGTCTCAGTCCTTCACAGGATCCTTTGCTCCCCGAGCGCTGCGCTGCCTTCCCACCAGACGCAAGGACAGGTTTTTCTTGAAGAAAATGATCATTTATATTAAATTACCTCCATGAGGAGGTTTTGTGCTGTGAATGTTCATCCGCTTCAGTCCGTCCTCATCAGGGACACACCACCACACACACACACCTTTCCTCCGCACTGCACAGCTTTAATCAGTGTTTGTGAATTCAGACGTAGACGTACAGATGCTCTGTTCATCACACACACACGCGCACACACACACGCACCAAGGAGTGAGACATAAATATCAGACAGGCGAGAAGTTTTCCAGTTCATACAGTAAAAACAGTTTGTTGTAGAAAACAGTGAGACGTATTTCTGCTGTGAGACAATCATATAAAATATATAAAGAGAGAGAGACAAGACACAGGAATCAATGTGACTGTAATGAGTGACCCATTTCAGTTAGATCGGCCTCAGATCAGCAACGCCACACACACACACACACACACACACACACACACACACACACACACACACACACACAATGACTTAACGCAGGAGTGTGGATGAGGCGTGGAGTCACAAACGGGGGATCTGAGGCGGCCTTGTCGCTGGTCAGCTGAAGGACGAGGAAACGGATCAAAGATGGCCGCCGGGCGTTCACGACTGGCAGGTCTGGCCCGCCTGCTGCTGCAGCACCATCTCGTCCTTGCGGAGGGGGAAGGTGTCGACGGTGGTGAACAGCTCGGCGGCGGTGATGGGGAACGGGTAGCGCTGCTTGTCGATGCCCTGCTTGTCCAGCAGAACCATCTGGAAAGAGCGCTGGGGGATCTGGAGGAGCAGCCTGGAGAGCAGAGCGGCCCGTCAGGAGGGCCTTCCCCCGTTTTCACTTGTTTCTGCTGCGATCAACACGTGTTTCTGGGAGTGTGTGTGTGTGTGTGTGTGTGTGTGTGTGTGTGTACCGGAGCTGCAGAGCCAGGCCCGGGGGCAGCAGTCTGTGCCGGATCCGGCCGACCTGGGCAGGATACGTCCCGACCAGCTCGATGACCGTCATGTGTCTGAGGTCCAGGCCGCACTGGGCGTGCTGTAGGGACGAGACACGGTGAGAGACGGGAATCCGCCGCTCTGCCGGTGACTTTCATTGTGCACACAGAATAAAATAAGCACAACATATTCTGTGAAAGATGTAAATGAAAAGAAAGCTGCTGTGCCTATTGCTGCTTCACATAAATTCTTCTCACATTCCACTTCAAATAGTGCTCAGGTGTCATTACACCAATGTGAGCTAAAACATCCTTTTTTCAAGAATCTGCATGTATTTAATGTGCATATTTAACATTATTACCACCAAAACTGAAGGAAACAGTCACAATGTTATGAAATAAAAGTGAAGTAAATCTCTTGTTACTGCTGCTCCTGCGGAACGATGGACCTGAGACATTTTAACATCCTGACATAAAAGTCATATTTAAATGTCTTGAATAATTTTAGGGATCCAATGGGATTCTTACTCGCCTAACACAGACGAGGAAGCAGTTAACCTTTTCCTTTCTTTTCAGAAAGTCTGGCTTTGAGAGAGCAGACGGCTGAGTATCTTCCCGCATAGCGTTTTAAATCACAGAGCTTTTATTCTAAGTGTGTAACTGTTATGTGCACATATTGTCAGTATCACAGTGGAAAATAAACTATCGATCCTTAAATTCCTCAGCTCAATGTTATAGATTGTAAACTGCATATTATTTCACATCATTAGTTAGAACTGAGAAGGTATCAGACGTTCCTTAGGAGACATGTTGTCCTGAACATGTTTGAGTCCGTTTTCATAAATAATTCCATCAGTTTTTAGTGTTCAGGTTCAGCGTTTGTATCTTCCTCACCCGTCGTCACTTTCTCTCCTATGTTCAAATGATCTGAGCTTTGTCGACATACGAGGAGGACTTCAAATCATTAATTCACAGCCTCAGTTTGAATCGTCTCACTCTGGATTTGTAAAAAAGATTCAGACTGACAGAATCGATCGATGGAGCCAAGAAGGAAAACCAGGCCTGCCACCAGCAGCACCCGGTGATCATCCTCATTTCATCTTAATTCTGCCAATACATGTGACTGCTGCCCAGTGAATATTTCATATCTACATCTATTTTCACTCAATAAATTCAGAAAATAAAGTAACAGAGGGAGATTTGTGCAGCTTCCTTCAATCCTATAAACACAGGAGACAGGCTGTTTACACCGGGGAGGTGTCCATATAAAAGCCAGGAAATAATTACTATGGAAAGGTCATTTAGGAGACTTTGAAAAAGAAAAAAAAACACACTGGAGAAAAAGAAAAGAAAAGCAAGACATTTCAGCAGACATTTCAATTCTATAAACATTTAAAGTCTGCATGATAAAAAATACTTGTGACAAGTTAATTCTCACAATAATTCTGCCACTTTTTCATTGCCTCAATGTTTAGGACAAGTAGTTTTAGTAGAAAAGTGTTTAACTGTCACTGAGATTCCTTTTGGATCAGTACATTATGAAATATTATCATTTCAAGTTAAATTTATAAGTAATATCTGAAATTTTCAACTTTTTTCAAGTAATTAAAATGGGAAAATATTATAATTAGAATATTATAATGAGAACTGTTTTTTAATGATCCATAATCATACATGTCACTGAATTATTAAGATATGTGTTATTTTACAGAGGGAGTCTTGATCAAATTCTTTATTTGATTGAAAACATTTTTACAAAACCAACACTCCAGTTGAATTCCTCTGGAATCATAACAGCAGCAGATTCTAATATTTGAGAGAAGTTAGAAATGTTTCAAAAAGTGAATCTGATTCACACAAAATCTAAAGAGCAGAGTTTAAAAATGATCAATAATAACGGGACAGACTGAAGAACTGATCCGTCATGTTGTTCACTCTGAGAGGTCAGAGGTCAGGAGTTTAAAGCAGCTCAGACTTAATGTTTCCCGACGCTCTGTGAAAACATGCAGCCCAGAATAGCTTCATCGGAGCCGGTGTGACGGCCGTCTCTTCACCGCCGTGACGCTTCCTGCTCATCTCATCGGTTTGTCCCGTTTAGGCAGCCGAGACGCTCGTCCTGAGCATCATGGGAGCAGACAGCGGGGGACGCCTCCCCCCCACCCCTCCTCCCCTCCCTCCATCCCTCCAGCTCACCTGCAGGTTCGTCATCTGGAAGCGGTAGTTGTGATTGGCGGCGGTCGGCGCTGAGATGATGAGGAGCCGTCGCTTCTCGTAGAACTGATCCAGCAGCGCGGCGGCCGTGCGCACTCCCACGTTGATGTTCATGGCTGCACAGACAAGGAGCGCACGGCCAGGCCAAAGAGCTGCGTCAGTCCTCCCAGACGTCACGTCGACTGAGCAGCATGAGCGCGGCCGAGAGCGAGCGACGCTGGTACCTGTGCAGGTGGTGTCGGAGCCGGACCAGGTGAGGCCGTACTGGCAGACCCGGGCGGCGCTGCCCTGCAGCTCGAAGCCGCCGGTGCAGGTGAAATCGCAGGTGGCGCCGTAGTTGTCCCCCGTCGCCGTTGCACTTCATGTAGCCGTTGTCGGGAGGAAAGAGAGGGCTGCAGCGGCGCACTGCATGCAGGGAGACACACATGAGAGGCAACTGGCGGCGTCCTCAGCAGAAACGCTGCTGGTATTGTTCTTTTTCTTCCTAAGATATTCTACATGGACTTCAAATTCTGACCTTTGTGACAGATCATCTCAGGTGTTCGATTTTTTTCACTTTTTCTCTCCTCCAAGTTCAGACTTAAAGCTACAGTGCGTAACTTCGGTCGCCCTCTGGCGGAATTCTGTGTTCTTACAACAATAAAGCGGCGGCTTCCACATGACGACGCCCCAGGTGTCCCCGGTGTCCCCCCTCCCCCCTCTTCCCCAACCTGCCACGGTTGATTCGCGTTTCCACAGCGCGAATCACCGACTGGAATCGGTTTTTATTCTGTGTGAAAACGGACAGCTGGTGAAATAAAGATGGACTCTTCTGAAGAGGTAATTATTGTTTTCTTTTTTTTTGCCACAGAAACGCAAACAGCTTATTACAAATGGGAGACAAGGTGCCTTGTGGTCTGTAACCGACAGGTCAGAGGCTGAAAGACCCAGTGGTCGTCAGCAGAAATCATTTCTTGTCCATTGGTCTCCAGTAGCCTGCCTTCTTGATGAAAAATTAAGTGTTACACACTACAGTGTTTCTGCTGGAAAAGAAAGGGGGGGAGGCCTCCCCCTCCCTTCTTGTTGTGACGTAAAATGCGTAATTTCCTGCGCGCCAGTGCAGGAATGTCGACGGGTCGACAAGCAAAGCAAAGAATTCTATATATTGAAAAATCCTACGACATGTTAGAGGAGGCGATCGGCTTCATCGCATTCTGTCATCTCCACTAGCAGTGGCCTGGCTAAAACGGTCATTCAGAGATCATTTAAAGTTACGCCTACAGCTTTAAAGTGCTTGGTGATGTCTGATAACTTTCTCTATTAGGACATCCAAGACAGAAGCAACACAGTTTCCCAGAAATCCCTTATTATAAACAGAGCATTGAGCAGGACCGTGATGAAGCCGGCCCTGTACTGGTTAAAGCAGGTACAGATACAGGACAGATGAAGCAGTCAGTCAGTTAAACTCTGTCTCTATTCTTCCTGTAGTCCCAGGAACTTTCTTGAAAAACAACCTCATGAGATGAAGCATTACCAACAGCCAGCTCCACGGCGGTGATAAAAAACCCTCTCGCTCAGCTTTCACAGGCTCACCTCGTACTCTGACGGAGAAACGGCAGGAGCCTTTGTTGCCGGCGCGGTCGAACACGGTGTAGGACATCTTGTGGAGGCCCTCTGGGAAGTCTGACTTCGGGGGTTTTCCTTTCAGAATGACGCTGAAAAACAAAACACTCATATTTCTCTGTGTTTCGAGGCCCGGCATGCTGAAGTGGGCTGAGACTGACTCGGTGAGGATGCCGTCTGCCGTGTCCACGCCCTCCGGCGTGTCCCAGGTCACCCTCGCTGTCAGCTTTCCTGGCTCCTGCCCATTTGTCCTTCACATTAGGACACTTGATTTTGGGAGGTTCGATGTCTGCAGAGATGAAAACAGTCATGGCTTTCATTCTATTCATTGTTTATGAAGCACAGTTGACATGATATATTCCTCCTTCTATCCAGAAGAGTGCTAAAACCAGAGCTGCTCATTTGGAATTATTCTTTTTTTCTCTGTATTTTATGTGAGGTAGCTAAGATGCATTGGGTGTTATCTAAATAAAATAAAATCAACAATCAGATCTGAAAGCACAGAAACACGTCACCAAGGCCAAACCTCGCAGCGTGTCCTTCAAAGCAGGAGCACACTAGACTTAGGCCACAAACAGCAGCTTTAGGAAAATCCTTCAACTGCTGACAACAATATTCATCTCGTGTTTCCACTGGCGGATTCAACGGCTACAGAAGCCGACAGCCTGAGCTACTAATCAGTTCCAAGTGGTCTGCAGGCCCGGGTCTTCAGTGAGAGTTTAGACGGAGTCTCTCTACCGCACACGTGGGCAGCCCGATGCTCCAGGCCTTGTTGTGCTGGCAGGTCGCCGTCTTGTGGCCCTTCAGGCTGAACCCGGGGGAGCAGAAGAACTCGCAGCGGGAGTTGAAGTAGGAGCCATCTGAGCACTTGTAGCCGCCGTTTATGGGCATTGTCGAAGGCTTGGGACAACGGATCTCTGTGAGGGGAAGCGGTCTGGGTTAGCGCGATCACACACACACCATAAACCACGTTGATACAAGAGTTTCTTTTGTTTTCCATTTGCACAACTGTCTACACGAACTCTAACCTGAGCCACCGCGGAGGGTCTGGAGAGGTCAGAGTGCATGAAAACAAGTGCTGGTTTGATGGTTAAACAGCGTGTAGCGGCGGCGTCTCTCCGTGCGCTGCTCACCCCTGCAGGCGTAGTTGGAGGACCAGTGCTTGCTGGCCATGCACACCACCTCCGGGCTCTGCACCTCGTAGCCCTGCTTGCAGCGGATCTTGCAGCGGGTGCCCATCACGTTCCTGAAGGTGCTCCCCCTCTGGGTGTGCGGCAGCTCACGTCGCCATGCTTCACCTTGATGGGCGCGCACCACGGGGTGCCTGCCGGCCGGAGACACAGAACACACTGACCTTTCGGCTGCAGCATGGAGTCCGTTACCTGTTGCTACGGTGCGGCCTCAAAGCGGGAGACGCTCGATAAACACTTACCTGAAGGTAAAGTGAGAGAGGCTGCCTTTATTAGAGTCAAAATGCAAAAGAAAAACCCACCGGTCGCCTCGCGTCCAGGCAGATACCGGGGATTTCTCATTACCTTATCTGCAACTCGCCATTCTCCCACTGCGTCTCAGGAGGAGACCAAGATATCTTCACTTGGGAAAGAACGATTTTAATATGCAGGGAGCACTTTGTGTGTGTGTGTGTGTGTGTGCGTGTGTTACAGAGCGTAAAACTCATTACCCAGACAAAAAGTGCAACTAATTATAGACGCTCATTTCTGTTGCTCCAGTCAATTGTTTCAAGATTCAGTTTGTTCAAAACAAGTTAGTGACGATCCTAAAGGAAGAAAACCTCCAACAGCTGCTAAATAAAACAACTGTCACATTTTAAAGGACTGCACACTTCTGAATTATTGCATAAGCAAAGCATTTTCCCATATGAATGTCAAAGAGTCGAAATACACTGAGCAGCCATAACAAACTGCCGTTATTCCTTTATCCTGGCATCAGTCTGCGGGTGGGAGATATTGAGGAGCAACTGAACATTTGGGGCCTGGTCACTACACAGTTCCATAAAAACTGGTTCAATCAGAACAAGTCTGACTGACATGTAAAATAACACACACCATTTATTAAGCACAAGCCTGTGTGGTTTTTGACTGGATCTGTTTCCACCATATTTGGAAAGGTGCTGGTAATGTGAAAAGAAGCATTTCCTCAGCTGGCTCCTCGTGACTTTTGTTTGCGGACTCCATATTTTATATGTTGTGGATTATAATTTAACTTTATGAGCAATCAGCTCCTCGATTGTTTTTGTTTTTTTTTATTGCTGTAAATTTCCAACATGTTAGATAACTTCCTCCATCGGAACACCGATGCCACGAAGCCCTGGGTGCTTGACGGCAGTCACAGCTTCACGATCTGCTGGGAAACCCCGCCATTTCAGTTTGCTTGTGTTTGATCTGAAGTGATCAGATGTGATACCAGGAAGTTGACGCCTTGATGGAGGAAGTGATCAAGATGGCAAGAACTAAGAAGGGTTCGCACTGAAAGTATCTTCTCTGGAAGCCAGACGTGTGTGAAACTTCCTCCAGTGATTCCAGGTCTGAGGGGCCAAGGGCTCGAACTCCCACACAGTGAAATCAAAACCTGTCGGCTCAGGACGAACACTCGACCGTGTGTGGGTCATCACACACACACACACACACACACACACACACCACACACACACACACACCACAAAGAGCCGGATGCACACCAGCTCAGGCTCATTTCCAGTTGGAGTTAGAATGAGCATTCATCATACCCTCTCTCTCTCTCTCTCCTTCTCTCCTCCTCTCTCTCTCTCTCTCTCTCTCTCTCTCTCACTCTCTCTCTCTCTCTCTCTCTCTCTGTGCATGTGTGTGTTGGCAGAAGTTTCCACAACCGCTGAGCAAGAGAAAATTATATTACATTTGAGCTCTTACACAAGAAGAGAGTGTGGTTTGGCCAGTGCAGTAATGTTCGGTGTCTAACTGACCCCGAATTCAAAGCTGGAAGCTCCTTTGACCAAACCATGTCAGTTTATAAAAGCGGCTCAAGAGACTGGCTTCTAATTACGCCTTCCTGAAGACGCACAGAAAATTTAAAAATACATTTATCCAAAATTAGTAGTTTTCACAATCAATTTAGGTTCTTATTTAAAATGTTATGTGCTTACTAATCTACTGGAGAAAATATTTAAGAGTCAACCAACTAAGTCCTCAACTGAAACAAGGTCCTTAAACACAGCAGCTATCAAATTTACGTCACGGACCAGATAGGATTTTAAAATATGAAAATAAAAGTTAATTTAGATTTACTTTCTACCATCTTCAGGTGGGTCAGCTGACAGTTTTCGCTAACTTAGCCACAATTAGCTCAGATGGGAACGTTAGAGCTCCTCTCCCCAGCAGAGAGGCCTGAAGACAGTAGACGAGCTGACTTTATGATAACACTGGCGATGGATGAAGAAATATAGCCGAAATCGATTTTGCAGAGATTATGTCCCGCGCTGAAGCTCCCTTGCCGTGGCCCCTGCTAAAATCTGTTGGATCTAAATAACTTCTGGAGGACTCCGAGCTGCACGATGTTTGTCTGAGTGAGTATATGAGCGACTCACCTAGAAATAAGGTCCAGGTCAAAAAACCGGAGTTGGCCTTTAAGGAGGTTGCATGTTTTATGCGAAACAGCGGCCCCTGCAGGCCTTGGGCTTAACTGCAGCTTAGTGAAACACTCGTGCATGTGGCTTGTGTCCATGTACGTGCACGGAAGAGGGGAACTCCTTCCTCACTCTTTTAGTAGCGCTCGAGTAAAATTTAAGTTTCTTCTACCTGGTGGGTCTGTGCTGGAGCTGAGGCAGCGCTAGAAGCTGGTCTGTTCTTACTTTCTGGAAGCTCCTTCCTCAATACTGCTCAGTTGTTGCTCACTAAGCATCTGGCGGAGTAATGGCGGACAAAACGAAACCTAAGGAAGTCAGCCAGTGGGAGGCGCATTACGTCCCTCTCAAATTCTCCCCAAAAATTTCTGGTGCCGGACCGGCACTGCAACTTTCAAGAGACAATTTAGCGCTGTTAGTACTTACAATGAATATGTCAGGGCACATTGTACACATCATTGAATACTTGTAACATATTTATGGTGGAAAATAAGTATTTTTAAAGTTGAAAAACTCCTTAATGCACCTTTAAGTATAAAGCTACTGCTCTATAAAGCTCAAGACAATCCGGCATAAATAGTGACCCAAAACCCACATTTATGAAACGCTGAGCCTTCAGCAGTGAGTTTGCCAAGAGACGACTGATGTTAATAAACCCAACTGAAGGAAATCATACGGATCTGATTTACAATGTTCTTACAAAATTCCCATTTGGTTTGTTTGAATTAGATCACAGTGTGTGTGTGTGTGTGTGTGTGTGTGTGTGTGTGTGTGTGTGCACTCCAGACAACAATAAGTGTAGTTACCTTTGTATCTACGAGAATACCAGTCTTCATCGTCTCCGTAGGCATACTGTCCTGACCCTGCGGGGGGGGGGAGGAAAGAAAAAGAACAAACTAATACCAAGAAAAGCTCGATCTACGTTAGTAGTTAGGCAGTGTTGGAAAGCTTCGTCCTGAGCTGACCTCTGCGGCTGTGGAACAGCTTCAGGACCAAGTTTGAAGACATTGCTGAGCTTTTCTCGGGTGGGGGTGAGCTGGATCTCTCGGACAGAAGGCATGCGGAGAGAAATCTCAGAAGGTCCAATTGTTTTCAGCTGTGCTGGAAAAATCAATCTGCTTAACACAGAGAGATTCATTCCGCTGCCCCCCGCTGTGTTCGGACGGAGCACAGTTGAAGTATTTTCAAAGTGAGAGGAAGATGTGTGGAGCTGGAGCGCTGCGATGGCTGCAGTGTTCCCAAGACGCCGCTGAGTGGCAGCAGTGACGGGCGAGCGCGAGGCCAATCGCGATGAGCAGGAGGATTGTTTCAGGAAAGAAGGGAAGAAAGAAGGTCTGGAGGTAATAAACTTCAGAGAAACCCGGCACAGGGAAAGGGTTAAAGTCGGGGGAAGGGTATTCCTCCTTGGCTCGGGGATGTTATGAACCCCGGTGTGAATGTGTCCTCTGTTCAGGACCCACAAGGGAGGAGTGTCCCGCCCTCCTTCAGTTTCAGGCAGCAGCCGGCAAATCTCCCAGAACTACTGCCCCCCATTCCTCACCAGGGCTCTGTCAGTTCAATAAAGACTGTCTGGATCAAACTGCTGCGAGTCATCACACACACACACACACACACACTCGACAACCTTTGAGGTTTGGGCTGTCAGATCCACAGCGCGGCCTTACAGAGCAAACCCACATACTGAGTGAGTCACATTTAGCCGTCTGATGGGAAAACTTTACTGTCTGCTTATAAATGGGGCGAGGGAGGCAGGCGGGGAAAGGTACGGAAAACTAATTACAGGTATGAGTGTGTGTTGGTGTGTGTGTGTGCGCAGCCATCTCAGACTCCTAGTATAGAATTGTATGTACACAAATAGCCTTAACACCTGGAATGACTTGTGATCTCTCTGGAAGGTGTCCGCTGCAAGGCGTGCTTTCGTTTTACGTCACAGTCGATTCGCTGGTTTCTTTTGGTTTCTTCTTTTTGCGGAAAAGTTATCGCTTCACCTCAGACTGTGAAGGGTTATCTCCTGAATCCTTTCTGTTCCTCATCAGCACAATGTTTGTAGACACTTTTATCAAAACCTCCAGTTTGCATAGGAGAGGTAATGTGTGTCATGATGTGTCTAAAGAAGATTTTATTGCCGATTGGCCATAAAACTGCCTTGAGAAGGCAGGAAGTGAATCCGTCAGTACCACTGCCGTGCTGAAGGGGGCAGTGCAGAGCAAAAGTATCCTGTCGTTTGTTTTGATTACAGCATGAGACAAAAGTCACAAGGTCTCTTCATCAAACATACTGAATTTCTATTTTCCAAATTGATTTTCATTATTAATATTTTTAAAACAAAAGACTTCAAACAGAACCAATGATTAAGTTTTATTTAGCTTTTCCTGACATCTTTTTTTTTATGTACATATTAAGGGACATTAAACAATGTTAATGGCCACAGCAGAATTGTGATACACACAGCTGTTTCTCTGGGTGGATGCAAAGCTAATGCGCCAGATGTGTGTCAGAATACAATAGAAACACACTCAGCAGTCAGTGTGCCGACTGCTGACTGAATTTCAGCTGTTCTACTGGGTTCATGTACTGAAATCGGACCGTAAAAAGTTCATGCCTCCCCACACGCGCGCTGAGAAAGAACCTCCACTCCGCAAATCAGCGTGAAAATCTATAACCACAGTTTCAAACAGTGGTGAAGACAATGTTTTAAATCTCGATGAAAGCAGGCTCTGTTGCTTTGCTTTGTTGCATTATTTCATCAACCCACTTGCCTCATTTTGCTCAAATTAGTGCTTTGCAACTTTATTCCACAGACACAAATTACACGACAAATGAAAGCAAAAATTACACAGGTATGAAAGTAGAAGTGCGCATCATTTTCAGGCATAATGTCCCAAAAGCTTAGCTTAACTATAGTCTACGTTTAGCACAATTTAAAACTGTGGACAGAAGAAAGAGAGAAAAAAAGCATTCTTTTGTTTTTATATGTTTTGTTTCGCTTGTTTGCTTCTGTCTTGATCTTTGGCGTCGACATTATGAAAGCAGCAAGACTAAATACTGTTTATGCCCTGTTAACTTCACATTAACATTAATAAATTTCACACTGTATATTCAGATTCAAAGTGTCCTGTTGACCTGAGACTGCGTTTTCAGGTGTGGTGAGCAGCATCAGGTTTCTAAGCAGATAGCTGAGTTCAGTCTGGTTTCACAATATTGGAGCGACTATAAAGCTCTCTAGCACTATGTGAAGCACTTTGGCGCAGCTAAGCCGTCTTTAAATGTGCTCTATAAATAAAGTTGAGCTGATAAAGCTGTTTTTTTGTCTTTTTCTGTAGCGCCAACTGATGGCAGGAGGCTGCATGACAGTTAAGCAGCCTTGAATAAAACACAAATTGGTTTAACCGACTGATATTTGTCAAACAAGCTTGTGGAAATTTAACCAGCTCGCGGTATGCACAGCCAGATTAAATCTCATTAATGAACCCAGAGCAGCTGGAGCTGTTAATGACCCTGCTGCCTGCAGTCGGCCCAGGTCTGCCTGACTCTGCACCTCCTGACATCGCAGCTCCGGAGCTGGATTAACTGACTTGTTTGTGCTTGTTGACGAACGTTCTGCATATCCAAAGAGTTCCCAGGCAGGTATGTGGGATTGAAGCGCCTCTGCACTCGCATCGAATAAACCTGTCAGCGCGATGAGAAGAGGATCGGCAGCCAGCGCCGTCTTCCTGTCTGCGTCTCGCACTTCAAACAAGTTCGCAGCCTTAATAGTGGCGGAGCTGCAGGAGCGGGCCTTCCCGACAGCCCACGCAGATTAATACTACAATTATGTGTCTAATGTGGAGCCGCGGCGCTGACTGCCATTAGGAGGGAGCTGTCGATGCTGACGCACGGCTGCAGGCTAACAAAAACAGGACCGCAAAATGACATGTAATTCCTTTATCTCTCAACTAAACAGACCCTGATTACACACCAGCGTCATTTCCTTTAGTGGTGGTAATGACTTCAATCTAATTTACATTGTTTTTAACACGCCTGCCGCTGCTTTCCAACACATCAACGATTTGTGAGCCCCAGCTGCAAAGTTCTTTGGCTCTATCTTCATTAACAGCATGACAACAAGGCGCAGTGAAGCCTGTAGCCTATCCCGTTATATTACAACACTTAATAACACTTAGAAAACACATTTTACCCTCAATAAGCTAATTAAGGCGTATATGGATAGGTGGATGAGTATGAATGGAGGACGACATCTGACCAGCTGCTGTTTTATTCACTGAGCTAACTGTTAGCATTAGCATTATCCAAATCTGTTACAATTTCACCAAACTCCTGTTGACTGTAGGAGGAGAAGCTCAGTCCTCCAGACAGCGATACACTGGATGGGTGTAACATCAGCATCGGCCTGTACGGAGCTTTAAAACATCGATCTTCCTGTTCCTGTCTGCATGCCGTCGATCTCAAGTGAATGTTTTTCTGGTCAGCTCTTCCGGTGTTAGTTTGGTCAAACCATAAAGAGTTCCCTCCTTTTTCTGCAAGCAGAGTTTTTCATAGAAGACACTTGCTGGCCTTTTCCCAGGAGATTCCTCGCTTGAAGAGAATCTTCCTCCCGGACTCACACTGCCAGAAGACTTTCATCATGGAAAATGTGATCAGGCTGTTAAAACAATTTTGCTCGAAATAGTATTAAAAGTAGAGCATGGGCCAAACCAGCAAACTATATAAACAACCTCTAAACGACAAGCCAAGAAGGGCAGAAGCAGGTCCTTTAACTCAACAAATCTCAAGCATTTCACTTTGGAGAGCTGCCACTTCCTGTAGAGAACTCACACTCAACCATCAGAGCAGCTAATTGACCACTGGACCGAAGACAAACAGGCCCTTGTAAAATAAACTGCTCGTAAAACGCACGCGAGTACAGACCGGAGTCTGACAAGCATTTTTAGGTTTGTCAGCGTGAATCTGCTGTGCAGCCCTGCGTTCATGTTTCAGCCTGTATGATCACCGACCGTCTGCAGGCACGAAGCCATTCTAACTACACACACGCGCACATATAATATTCTTCCATCCAGTCAGGAGCTTTGAAGTCACTTCAAGTCTTCGCTGCAGGCTGCACTGTCTGTTTTCTCACGCTGCAACAATCACTGTCATTGTGGGATGGCTGTTTGGAGGAAAGCAGATAAAACATCCATTAGTGTCCCCTGGATGCAGCCTGCCACTCTCAAGGGCGCGATCATGGGAAACAAGCCACTTTTCACTCAACACGAGGTGAAAACACAACGTATTTGTTTGCAATCAAACGTTTGAATGTCCTGTGTTCACATTTCAGCTGAGGACAGAAGTGTCCCCCTGCGGCAGCCTGGCGTGGACGCACGGGTAAAAAAAGAAAAGAAAGGAAAGACAGTAAGAAGAAGTTGAAAGTTTGCGTGCAGAGCAGCAGCAGCAGCAGCAGCAGCAGAGAAACGTCCCCCAGACGCGCACTGGCCTCCCCCCGCTTCACGCCCCCCTCCACGTAAACACACCGCGGTTCACCAGGCGCGCGCCTGCGGGGCGCAGAGACCTCAAACACCGCGGAGCGGGAGAAATCCTCCAGGAAGCCCTTCAAGCCCTCCCCCGCCACACCGGACGATGTGCGTCTCCCCCCGTGAGGTTTCAGCCCCGGTGAGCGTCCTTACCTTCGTGCCCGGAGCAGGAGCAGAGCTGGACGAACAGGAGCACCAGCGGCCACATGTCCATGTCGGGACGCGGGACGGACGCAGCTCAGCATGTGAAGGGGAGCTTTTTCAGCAGGAAAACTTCCAGCGCATTCCTGCTTTTCCGAAAGGCCCGCCTCTCGCTCCAGAAACAAGGGAGGATTCTCCTCTGCAGGCAGGCCGGCCGCCGGCCGGGGGACCCTGCGCGTAAAACGGTCACACGCAGGCAGGGCGCACAGGACTGCTTTTCCTCACGCACACTGCACATTCTGGGTGTAATTCCAAACAAAAGCACAGATTACCTCCTAAAAACCTAAACTTCTGAACTAATTTTTTTCAGAAATTCACATTCGAAGTTTAAATATTCGTCTATCATAAGACCCAGCCAGATCACTGGAGAGCAGAACAGTGGCTACACACAACAACTCCAAATCATCTGAGTTGGTTTGCAGGAGCAGAGAACTGTGGATACCAAGAGACAAGCTTCTAAACCGTTTCATCCAAAGTCAGAACGGGACTGGAGCTGAGGAAGCCAGGATGAGGGTGTCCCCTCACCGTCCAGCAGAGGCTTACATGCACGACATTCACACCTGCACACGAAAAAATGTTGGGTTGTTTTGTTAACCCAATCGCTGGGTTATAAAATCAGTAACCCAGTTTGGGCTATTAGAATCCGTTTGGAGTTATTTGTTGCAACTCTTGTGTTGGGTTAGAGTCCATCAGACCCAACATACGAGGGGGTACCCAAAAGTTCCCGGAATTTGGTCATAAAATACTAATAATAATGAGTTTCGACTTCTGGCCGTCAGATGTGTTACAGGTAAGCCTCGTGCATGTCTGTGAAAAATCTGAGCTCCCAGAGTTACACTGATGTCTGTCAGCCGCTATTTATAGCAACAGAGTGCAGAGGAGGTCTGCGATTTTTCCAAAATGGCGACATTGACTGTGAAGCCAGAGCAGCGCAAACATTAAATTCTGCTTTTTGCTGGAAAAACAGCAGCAGAAACACTCAGCTTGTTGCAGCAAGCCTACAAGGATGCTGCTCTGGGGAAGACTCAGGTCCATGAGTGGTCAGGGGGGTTGAGAAGGGCCAGATGTCGGCGCGTCAGGTCCGCTCAGCCGTGAAAACAATGCTGAGCTGCTTCTTGGCTGTCCAGGGTCTCGTCCACAGCGAGTCTGTCCCTCCAGGTCAGACTGTAAACCAGGACTACTACAGGAAGTCCTCAGACGCTCCGTGAGGATGTGAGGAGGAAGCAGAGCGTCGTGGCGGAGTGGAGCCGGTTGATCCACCACCACAGAGCGCCAGCGGACACGGCGCTGCGCCTCACGCAGTTTTCTGGAGAAGAATGAGATGAATCTCCTCTCCCATCCGCCTGATTCTCCAGATGAAGCCTCCAGTGACTTTTTCTTGTTCCCCAAGTTGAAGAAGGAGCTGAAGGGACAGCGGTTTGCAGATGTGGAGGAGGTGACAGAAAAATCGCAGACGCCCAGAATGACTCAATTCGCACGGGTGTCACGACACATTGGTGAAGTGGGAGACACGGCTGGAGCGCTGCATTAATGCGGATGGAGATTATTTTGAAGGCGACAGTGATGTTTTATTTTGAAATGTCAGAAACAAAAAGTTAAATTCCAGGAACTTTTGGGTCCCCCCTCATAGATTTTTAAACTCAGCATATGGGTCGTTTTGATCACTGCTGGGTTGTCAACGGGTCCGTGTCACTTCATTCTCTCTCTCTGCAACACAGAACAGAAGTGTTCCTCTGGCTCTCTGATGCAGTGCAGGGTTGTGCTTATTTACATTAAATATCTAATTCACATGACTGTGCGACGTCATGTCCTGTGAATTAGATATGTAATGTAAATCAGCATGTCATCATGGCATGTCATCCACAGAAAAACTTGTTTGAGTGAGTTTAGTTGAATTTGTAGTTAATTTGACCCAGAATTTGGGCACATTCAACCAGTATACATGGTAAAATTGACCCAGGGCTGAAATTGATTTGATGCAACATTTGGGTTAAAAATGAGCACAATATTCAACCCAATCATAAGGTAGAATCGACCCGGACTAAAACTGATTTGACCCAATGATTGGATTAAAGGTATACTGGAGGATCCTTAGAACCAATCAGAATGGTATGGTTCCAACTCGTGATTGGGCAGTCATAATGCCAGTCAATGTGGGAACGCGTTTGCGTGATGACGTATCATGTCGAGTCGCCGCCTCTGTGTGCGCGCTTGTTTCGAGCCGCGCATACACAGAGCATTGTTTAGGAAGTGACATGCAGTGGAGCGACCATCGCAGAAGCAGAAGCCGCAGAAGCGGCTTGTTCCTCCCGCGAACACCTCCGAACAGGGGCGGGGTGGCCATTGGGAGGTTCGGGAGGTTTCCTGAACGGCCAGTGTGTTCCGTCCCGGCAGCCACAAGCCCCCCCCCCCTCACGGCCTGTGTGCGTTCGCTCCCGGTCTGCGAGTTGAAGCATGAGCACCCCCCTCCCTCCCTCCCTCCTCCCTCCCTCCCCTCTCCTCATATTATCGGATAAAACGGGTCTCCAAACGAAGTTCCCGGAGGATAGAAGAAAGGCCATACAAAAGAAGGACAAAACGCGTGTTTTACTCGGAGATTCCTTTACGAGGGGCGGACATTCAAAGCACAAACGGGGTTTAGGACTGATCACGACGTGGGGAAGTTTCTGCTGGACAGGTAACATGCTTATTATCCCATTCAAATGTGTTTCGGTTGCATAAACACGTAAGAAACTACTTTACGGATCGTATTCTTATGTATGATTGGAAGAAGAGTCCGACATGATTACAAATGTGTTTTAAAATCCTATGCGGAAAGACGATGCTCCAGCTGCGCGGATGTAAACAAAGTGACATGCGGCTGACGTGCGCGCTCCCACAGTCCTAATGGAGGGAGTCGCGTATGGCAGCGCTCCAAAAATGGCAAATCGGCCATGTTGTATGAAATCGGTGGAGAATCCTCCAGTATACCTTTAAATCCGTGAACCCATCTGTTGGGTTAAAAAGACCAGCCCATTTTGTTGGGTAAAAATAACCACTGTTGGGCTGGTTCAATGTTGATTAACTGTTGGGTTAAAAAATAACCCAATCTGGGTTGTTTTTTACCATATGCGGATCTAGGGGGTGGCTACTTGGGCTCAAGCCCCGGATGTTTTGTCAAGAGCCCCGGATCGCGGATCCGAGCTAATCTGAGTATAATGTGCAGTACTGGAATTCACCAGAGAGTGGCAGCATGCGCTGGAGAGCAGCCAGCAGTCTGCCGCCTGTCCAGAAGAAGAAGCCTTCACGTCTATGCGTGCTAGTCGCTGCTCCTTGATTCTTCTGCTGACCAGAGTCGACTCAGGTAATGGATATCTGAAGCTTTTTCAAAAAGCGGACGTCGCCACCAGCAGCAGCTGCTGCAACACAGACTGATGTTCCCGGTTTGTGAAACTGACTGATTCTGCTGGCTGGTTATCAGTATTATCAGCTAATACCAACAACACAACCGCACTGAAAATGAAAGACAGCTAGATCAATGTTCCATTTCAGGATTAGACTAAAAAGCCTTTATGAAATATGAATGAAAAGTATTACGAACAAAATGATTAAAGTATTCATTGTGCAGGAAAGTGCTCCCTGTCAGTGCTTTGCCATTAAGTTTTTGGATTATTTTACTGTACTACTGCAGATGTTTAAGCTTGTCCTAATTGTAGCTAATATGTACACTTTTGAGTGGTTCAATCAACAGTTATTAATGATGTATTTTTCAGCTAATCCAAGGGAGTTTAAAACAGTTCATTTATTTAAAGAAGAGGGAGAATTTTCTAATCTCATCAAGAAACATTTCAAACATTTAAACTCAATATATCAGTATGTTTCATAGGTTTTATTTCTAAATATTTTTATCTATTTTGGTTCATGTGTGAGTGAAGAGGAAGACAGGAGATGACCCACATTTAACATTAAAAAAGGCATGACAAACATGAGAGCAGCTCTGAAATATTGTATTTAAAGAGTAACAGAGACAGAAGAGAGGACGGAGTGAAGAGTGAGGGGGAAATGAACAGGAAGTCATAAAAATGCAGAGAAAGCAAGAGGAAGAGACAGGAGGGTTGAAGACAGGATTTGAGGAGGGTTGAAGAACAGAGCAGTAAAGGACAGCAGAGCTGCCAGCCAGCATCACAGATAGCCTGCAGTAAGGAAATACTGTAAGGTGTTTTATTTCTTTAGTTTATGATCAGTCTGAATAACTTTGTATTTTAGATTTTTTTCTTTCAGTGTACATGAGGCATAAAACAATGACTTCAAGGCTGCTGGTGGTGAGACGTTTGAATCATTAAAGGGTCTGATTTTTAAGTGTTCTCTGTGCCTTTCTCAGCTTTCAATTGGTGGTAAGTTGATGTTAAAAAAATAGATAAGAAGTTTAGTATGCGTGGCACAAAAAATGCCGGAAAAAATAAATCAGCATCTGCACCCTCAGGGCTAAGCCCCTGATCTCCTAGAAACCTAGATCCGCCCCTGCTTTTACCCAGTGGTGGGTAAAAATTTTACCATTCATTTTTAGGGTGTGAAGCAATTTTCAAGTCACCATGTTTTGGGACATATTTAAAAAAAATAAAATAAAATTTGGAGCCTCTGGAGAAAACACACAGAAGGGTTCCAAGTTCACTGAATCAGGTTGTTGCAATAGAATTCGAATACTAAGTAAATTCTATCCCTAACATTTTATAGCAACTACTGTTCCAATGAAGTTTCATTGCCAATTATTGCATTTAGATTTTTTTTTCATGTTTGAATTTAGTGCAGCAAAATCCCTGAAACTTTATGGTTTCAATCTAAATAAGACTCTTGTTGGATTGCTCTTCTCCTGCAGCACCACCATGAAGCAGCATATCCCTCAGGGTGTTATTCTCATGTTATATATGTTGTTTTTACTGACTGAATGTAGAGTGAACCATCAACTTGAAAGATTTTGTGAGGGTTGACAAAAAAAACAGTTTTCAAGAGTTCAAATAGAGTGGAAACTCCTGGAACGACCTACTAAACACTGGTCTACTACTACTGGAATAGAAAACATAGCTTTGTCTGCACTTACGGTGTTTTTACTGAAGTGAATGTAGGACGTTTTCTGGAAAATTGAATTCAGATCAAATCCATTCTTTCATCATGTAGATCAGTTCCCCAGTAAAGTTATTAATACTACAGATTTAAACTGCTCGGTTTGTCAAACTTTATCGAGAACACTTGGATCTGGGCATCCTATCTGTAAGCCATTTTGAAAAGTCGTTGCATCACAAGTAAGTTTTGTCCTGTCGGCGTTTCTGATGTTTGTGCGTCTCCGTCTCCTCGTGTAGATTGCTGTTCCTGATGTCTTCACCTGTGCCTGACCGTTAGATGTCAGACTTCTCATAATGTAATAACAAACCCAAGATGTAATTAGTTACATTTTAGGTAAAAAGATTCCATGTTTTGGGTTCCACATCTTGTTATATTATTGATCACTCATCACATTTTGGGTTTTATTAATTTTTAGAGGCTTTATTAAAGGAAGTTGTTCCTCTAACAACATTAGAAGATTTCTGAACATCATACAGCTGTCCAGTGACGGGGAGGTAGAAGGCCTCTTATCGTTGGATTCATTAAGGATTTGATAGGGTTGAACGGCCTTTCCTGTTCTATGGAAAAATTCAAAGTGGGCACAGAGTGTTTGAGCAGTCAGTGTAGCGAGACGGCAGGACACTGTGGCCAGCAAGACGTAGGCATATTCTATATTACTCTAATCAGGTTCTTTATCTAATCGGTGCTTTACGTACCTCACACATTTAATAAATTGCCAGAAAAATACGTTATTAGTAAAATGAGTGATAGCTGCAGCCCAACCAAAGACTTTAAAGGTGCCTTAAGGAGTTTACACGTTTTATGCGAAACAGCGCCCCCTGCAGGCCTTGGGCGTAATGCAGCTTAGTGAAAAACTCGTCCCTGTGGCTCGCGTGCACGGAAGAGGGGGACTCCGTCTTCGCTCGTTTAGTAGCGCTCAAGTAAGATTTAGGTTTCTTCTCCCTGGTGGAGTCTGTGTGGAGCTGTGGCAGTGCTAGAAGCCAGTCTGTTCTGACTTTCTGGAAGATCCTGCTCAGTTGTTGCTCACTAAGCATCTGGCGGAGTAATGGCGGACAAAGCGAAACTGAACAAGCCGGAGCGTGCATTACGTCATTCCTTTCAAATTCTCCCCAAAAAAATTCTGGTGCCGGACCGGCACTGTGACTTTCAAGTGACAATTTAGCGCTGTTAGAGGTACTGGTAATGAATATGTCAGGGCACATTGGACACATCATTAAAAATGTGTAACATATTTATGGTGGAAAATAAGTATTTTTAAGGTTGTAAAACTCCTTAATGCACCTTTAACTTTGGGATGAAACTCTGCTGGTCATATTCTCATGTGTTTTTCTTTTTTTGGTGGTTTTTTTTCTTGCGAAAGTCAATTGTATTAATCAAAGCTTTCACTTGAGCTTCCCTTCTGATAAAATCAGATAAGTAGGACATGACTGTTCCTCATCACTGCTTGACGGGACATGATGCTTACAGGAGGACCTTTATGTCAAGAGGATTTAGAGAGTTCAGGATAAACGAGGAGCTCCTACCCCAGGAGACAAAAACTATGAAATCAGCAGCTTTGGCCTAATGCTTCAGTTAACTGAGGAAAAAAACCTCTCCAACTGTGTTTATGAAGAATTACAAGAAACTTCAGTCAATTCATCACTGATTTCTATGGCTGTTGATTCTACAATTTCTGTAAATTAATTGTGATTAATTATCATAAATAATGGCACAAACAATGGCCCAAATTCACATTTAAGATTCTGTCAAAGGAACACTGGGCCTATTTTAAAGTGGCTGTATCATGCAAAATTCACTGTTTGTATGTTTAAACCTTGTTTATAGTTATGTTCTCACCAAAAACACCCCAAACATTTTTTCCTTGGTGCCTGTGTTTAAGCTTTCCTGGTGTTCCTGCTGCTCAGAGAGGCAGCCCCTCCCACACCGTGAAAACGCTCTGTTTCCCCTTGACGTCACACGGTGAAGATGGCTCCTCTGAGCCCCCCCCTCCCGCAGGCCCTCGGCAATCAGCGTTGCGGATTTTTTCTAACTCTGATTACGGAGATAAACTTTAACCATCGTCTGAAAGCAACAATCAAGCAAGAGCAAGAGTCTGAAGGGTCTGAAGGGTCTGAAGGGTCTGGAGGGTCTGAAGGGTCTGGAGGGTCTGGAGGGTCTGAAGGGTCTGGAGGGTCTGAAGGGTCTGGAGGGTCTGGAGGGTCTGAAGGGTCTGGAGGGTCTGAAGGGTCTGGAGGGTCTGGAGGGTCTGGAGGGTCTGAAGGGTCTGGAGGGTCTGGAGGGTCTGAAGGGTCTGGAGGGTCTGGAGGGTCTGGAGGGTCTGAAGGGTCTGGAGGGTCTGGAGGGTCTGGAGGGTCTGAAGGGTCTGGAGGGTCTGGAGGGTCTGAAGGGTCTGGAGGGTCTGGAGGGTCTGAAGGGTCTGGAGGGTCTGGAGGGTCTGAAGGGTCTGGAGGGTCTGGAGGGTCTGAAGGGTCTGCGCTTGGTGAGTTTCTCACAGGAAAAGACGTTTTCGCGTGTGGAGAAGCTAGAGCTAAAGAGCTAAAGCTAGCTAGCGTATTTGTTTTGAAGCTCTGATTGGTTGAAGTAGCTGTCAGTCAAAGTCCACAGGGGGAGAGGCGGGATTTCAGTGAAACAGAGCGTTTTCTCTTCCGGGTTTCAGAATTAGCCCCAGAAAATCTTTTATTTCACACAAAATGACTTTTCCTTAGCGCCAAAAATAAACTATTACCATGTTAATGCCATTTCTAGGGTTTGGACGAGCTAAAAAAGCAGGATACAGCCCCTTTAACTATATAAAGAAAATCCTGGTGTATGTGTTAGTAGTGGAATTCTAAAGTAGCTGTTTAACTGTTGTACTTGTGAGCTCCATGTAAGGCTGCAGCATGAACCTCTGCTTCACTGCTTCCAAAAAAACATCCATCTAAACTGCTTTATCCAGTTCAAGATAACAAATAGCAAATAGGTAGCAGGCTGTTTGTCCATCACAGGACAAGACGCTTCTAAAAACATACACTTAACAGCTACGGCAATTTAGAGCCACCAATTAAACTCAAATGTGTTTCTGGACTGTGGGAGGACCCCAAGCCTGGACTCCAGCCAGGGTTTTACTGTTGTGAGACTAGAGTGCCTGTTGGTTGATTACATGTTATGATGAAAAAATCTCCCTATTATTACTGTTTTTGGAAGAAGAATGAGTTTCAGCCACTGCAGAAAAACTCACAGTGAAGTGATTAAAGTCGCCTGTGGTGGGAATCATCAGGATGTCATTTCACTCCGGTGTCGGGTCGATGCAGGTTTTCATTTCTAACCTTGAGGTGAGTCCTGCGAGGCCGGGACTGCTCTGCCTTGACACGTGGTGACAGTGGGAGTGGCTCGCTGTTACTGCTTCATTATGACATTTTCATTCATTCAATTCAGGTGAGTTAAAGCAGGAAGAGACGGAGGACTGCGGCCCTCCAGGACCACCAGGTCCTGCATCACTGACCTTCTGCTGCACACACACACACACACACACACATACACACACACACACACACACACCACACACACACACACACACACACACACCACTAAGAAAAAGCTGCAGGGACAACAGTGGTATAACATGGGCTTAAGTTTACTTTGTTAATGCCGTGGACATTTTATGCATGTGAGCTGTTTCCTAGCAACACTGTCGGATGAAAACCTCCACGATAACTCTATGATCAACATCCAGGATTTTGCTTCCTAAAGTAGAAACAAACATAGAAATCAGTCTGTTTTTTTTTTTTCAGGCTTGACATTTGCATTAGATTCACTCCTTATATTTAATTAATGCAGTGTTTCCCAACCCAGAGGAACATAGAGAGGTGTTGAGAGACTGGCTGAGGTCTGGTTCCAGACCTGGTGCCGAGCGCGAGGAGGCGGGGCCACACGGAGGTGTTGAAGTTGCTCCTCGTCTCGATGGGAAGCGTGCGGCGAAGCCACTTCCAGAGCTGTAATCACACGTCTGTCCAGCCGAGCGCTGAGGCCCACTCGGGCTGAGATGACCCCTCTCAGGTCACGACGGGAAACACACTCCATCTGCACTGGCCTGAATCAGGGGAGGGATCGCACTCTGAGAGTTAAGAGTCGACATACTTGGTTGAACTGGTGGTTACATCTGGCTGATCTTCTCATGAAATGCCAGACTTGGCATTAGAAAGTATTGTTCCTGTTCGAGAAAAGTCCTACAGCACAAACACGAAGCAGTGGTGCACTGTGTAATTACTGCAGGAATGTTGTCACTGTGAAGAGAGCCAATCACGCACGCACACATCCGTGACCTTTGAACCCAATGCAGTAGACCATGCTACAGTTTCTCGGGCTTAAATCACCTTAATTACAGGCCAGTTTCCCATTATTGCAGCTGAAACAAGGAGATAATGACACTGACAGAATCAGCTGGGATTCTTTAAATAACTGAGGGTCATGTGAAAGAAAAAACAAGTGACACGAAGATGGGCCTCAGTTAAGCCTTTTCTATCGAGTCCCAGGAAGGTCACACCCCTGGTTTTAAATAATTCTTCGGCTTCCTGATGGTAATACCTGCTCTTATCTGAAAGGAAGCAGCTCTGTTTGTGACTGTATCAAATACCAACGGCCAAATAGAAGGAGCTGGAGTCTCTGAAACTCTGAACGGTTTATCTCGAACTACTGCAACGTATCAACTTTATCCTGGGATGCTGAGGAATTCAAACTGAAATGATGGGTTTTCCCATGTTTTTGAGAAAGTATTAAAGGAGGCACTTATGTATGGGTAACAAACACCTTCACCATAACGACCATGTGCTCCGATTACACCCTGGCTGGAGTAATCATTACTTCTATCAAGCCATGAAGCGAGAACCCGAAAACCTGATTCTTCTCGCTCAAACAGCGTTTCTGCAGATTTAAAATGGAAACAGTAAAAATCCTCTGAAGCCCACTCTGATCTGAATAAACAATCACATATTCTGGAGAACCTTGGAACAAAGTGAGAGATTTGGCGTGTTGTAATAAACCAACAGCCAGCCTCCCAGAACTCCACTGACTGCTGGAGATTTGCAGGGAGTTTAACTTTGAAGTTTCGCTGCTGGGTCTCTAATTTTCCTGTTTTGCTTTTCTTTTCATTCCTCTGAGAGCAGTTTTCAGTGACGGCAGATGAAAGTCTCCAGTGAAGAAAGACAAACTTCTAAGACACAGCTTTCACTCAGCGTCCAGCAGAGGGACGAGGCCGCTGGACGCAGAGCGGCGTTTAGCCTCACAGGACGCCGCTGTTCCTTCAGCGGTTCACAGAGAGCAAAAACACACTAATTTCAAATGAATCTATCACTTCAGAGGCTCCAGGGCCACAATGGGACGAATCCAGAGACACGGTGTCAGAGACCTGTGGTCATGGACACAACCAGCCTCTCAAACAGGACCAGCGCTTTTTCCTCTTCATTTAAAATAAATAAACACATTGTGAACATGAACATAATATCATGTGTTGGAAGCCATGTCTCTTGCATGAACTCCAACTACAAGTAGGAAAATCTGTTTGAGTTTGCCTGAGCGATCGTCAACAACCTCGACCAACCCCGAGCTGCTGGCGTCCTGCAGGGAGTCGTCTGGGGGAAACTGTCGAAGCAGAAACGCTGAACTATCGGAGTGTGTGTTTTGGTTTGTGCTCAGACAGTGTGAGCTGAGACAGCGTCAGCGTTTGGTTCAGGCGTCCCAGCTGTGGGCGTCTCCTCACTGCAGGTCCAGGTACTGCGGCAGCACGTCGTTCCAGAACTGCTGCGGTCCGCCGGCCCGGCTCCGACCAGCCGGCCGCGGCTTGGTCCTCGGCGCGGCGTGGGAGCGGCGTCCAGCAGCCTTCTGCCTGCTCTGCTGCGCTGCTCTGTCCGGCCTGACCTTCTCCTCTTCCTCCTCCTCTTCCTCCTCAGTGTTTTCCTTACTTTCCTCTTCTTCATCACTGACTTCCTCTTCCTCATCTTCCTCATCTTCACTGCTTTCAGTTCGTGCCTGTTTTTGTTGCTTTTGAACTTTTGAATCTTCATCTTCCTCCGCACCCCTTCCTCCTCCTCTTCCTCTTCATCTTCCTCAGCCTCCTCTTCTTCATTTTCCTCCTCTTCACCTTCTTCCTCCTCTTCATCATTTTCCTCCCCTTTGTCTTCGTCATCCTCCTCAGCCTCCTCCTCTTCATTTCCCTCCTCTTCATCTTCGTCCTCGCCCTCTTCATCATCTTCCTCAGCCTCCTCTTCTTCATTCTCTTCCTCTTCTTTATCTTCCTCAGCCTCCTGTTCTTCCCCTTCATCCTCATCATCTTCCCCTTCGTCTTCTTCAGAATCTTCCTCAGCCTCGTCTTCTTCACTCTCTTCCTCGGCATCTTGGTCTTCATCTTCATCTCCCGTGCCGCCCTCCTCCTCCTCCTCCTCTTCCTCATCACTACTTTCCTTGTCATCGCTCTCTGCAGCTTCCTCCTCATCTTCTGTGGATTCCTCTTCTTCCTCACTTTTTTCCTCTTCTTCACTTTCATCATCTTGCTCGCCCCCCTTTTCATGAGCCTCACTCTCTTCTTCATTCTCACTCTCTTCTGACTCTTCTTCATCATCATCATCATCATTGCTAGTACTGTTTTCAGACTCAGAAGTATCACTTCCCTGCTCGTCCTCCTCTTCCTCGCTTTGCTGTCAGCACTCTTTGATCCAGCAGAACTTTCCTCTCTTCATCCTTCACCTCACTTCCTTCCTCTTCTTCATCCTTCACCTCACTTCCTTCCTCTTCTTCATCCTTCACCTCACTTCCTTCCTCTTCTTCATCCTCACTTCCTTCCTCTTCTTCATCCTTCAGCTCACTTCCTTCCTCTTCTTCATCCTTCACCTCACTTCCTTCCTCTTCATTGTTCTCCTCTTCACCTGATTCACTTTCTCCCTCCTCTGTTTCACTTATGGCAGAACCACTCTCCTCTTCACTTGCTTCACTGCTTTCTCCTTCCTCCTCCTCAGCGTCACTTTGATCCTCCTCTTCATCTTCTTTTTGAATGTTCCCTCCCTCCTCACCCTCTTCTTCCACTGACTCATTTTCTTCCTCTTCCTCACCCTCTCCAGAAACACTCACATTCTCTTTCTCACTCCTCTTTTCACTCTCCTCACCTTTCACATCACTTTCACTCTCTTCTTCATCAGCCCTTGTTCGCTCCTCATCCTCAGCATCTGTTTGATCTCCCCTGTTATCCACATCCTCTTCAGAAGCATCGAGGGTTTCTCCCTCTTCCTGTGAATGAGCCTTCATGTCTTCCTCTCTGATCTGCTCTGACGTGACACTTCTCGCTGCCTCCCGTTCTGACGGATCCTGAGTGGTATCGCTGCCTTGCTTCTCCGGGTCTGACTCTGACTGGATGCTGATTTGAGCTTCTTTCTTTGCGCTCTCTTGGAATTCGTTTGATGCCTCCGCTGATGAGGGACGTGACGGCGCCGAGGAGGAGGAAGACAGCGTGACAGCGCTCTGCTTTGAACTGCCTTGGTCTTGCCGCTCTTTGAGGTGGTGCAGGTGAAGCCCCGTCAGCGTCAGACTGCAGACCGCCCTCGCTCGTCACGGCATCACGCAGCGCCTCCATGGCTGCAGCCGCCATCCCCACAGCAGGAAGAGCGCACGCCGCGGTGCTCAGCATCGCCCCCGACTTTGACTTCTCCTCACTTGTTCTCTGAAGGTTCTCCACGTTTGTTGTTTCAGAGATGCTCAATCCAGTCCCAACATGTTCAGATCTCTGTGGCGATCTCAGTAAACTGACTGCTCTCACTGGGTCTCGTGACAAAGTGGGGTCCATCATAAGTTGAGGTTGTGGTTCCTGCTGCGGTGAAGAAGGGCTACACCGATCAGCCGCCTTGTTCTTTAAATCTGCCTTCCTGTTGTCCTGAACCGCAGCATCAACTCCTTTATCTTCGTCTCCTCCTCCTCCCTCGGCTTTTGATTTTGTTTTCAGTTCTTCGTCAGATTCTCTCGCCTTCATCGTGTCCGTTGCTTTTGACTTGTGCATATCTCTGCTTCCACTCTTGTGTTTTGCACCTTTGTTCTTGTTGAGGATAAGTCTGTTCTCCTCATCCTCGTCTTTGTCTCGACCTTTCACAGGAGTGTTCGCTGCACTTCTGTCTCTGTCCGGCGTGAGCTCTGGAGACGTCCCTTTACTTCTCACTGGGGTCGATTTCACACTCGGAGATTTCTTTCTGTCTTTCGAAGGCGCGTTGGCATGGGCGGTTTTTGATTTAACATCCTCTGCTGTGCTTTGACCTTTGTGTGATTTAGACTTGTGCAGATCCTTCATTACAGCTGATTTGACTCGCTCTGTCTCCTGTTGCATCCTGGCCTCCGCAGGGTTGATATCGCTGCTCTCACTCTCATGCTTCATCTTCTTTAGCAGAATCTTCAGCGGATATCGAATGAGACGTCTCATTTCCTCTGGTAACTGTAATAATAGGAGACCTTTGGCGTGAGGTCGGTGTTTTCACTGATTCTCCTTTTGGACTACCCACCATGTCCATCATTTTTCTAGGTTAATATTATTTTCCTCTGCCTTTTTTGACATCCGTCGGGCTCGGCTGTGCATCAGCACTCTTCTGGACAGACGCTTGTGTTTCTGGATCATACTGTGACAGCTTGTTGTTGTCATGCTTCGATAGCTTAAAATAAGAAAGATTCTTTTTGTGTTTTGGAGTTTGGATTGTTTTGGGCCCCTCGGTGATGTTTTCTTTGCCTTCAGATGTGACTTTGTGGCTTCTTAGTATTTCTCAGTGGAGAAACCTGTGTGCTGAAGGAGCCGGAGCCCTTCAGGAGCTTTCTGGGTAAGGCCTGAAGAGAGATTTGGTCTGTCGTCCCACTGAACTGTTCTGAAAAGGTCTCTGCCTGCTTGGTCCTGGTCCGTCTGCCCTTTTTCTTTTCCTGTAATAAATCAAACAGATTTAGTCAAACAGCGCGATGAAAATAGAGGGAAGAAGGTCAAATACTGGATAGCACTACGCTGTAAAAAAGAACGTCACACAGTCACAGCAGCAGAGCTTAAATCGGTGTCTCCATATATACTGTATAGTTGTTCTTGTAACACTTTAAACAACCCAAAGAGAGAATTAGAAACACATATGCAGGGAGTTTCATGTGCCACTTTTTGTTGATAAGTTTTAGCTGATCTAAGAGAGCCCTATTTAATATCAGATCGATACTGTTCTTGTTGTTGTGCTGTGCAGTGGCTCTGATCCACTGTGTGGGAGAGAGATCATCCTTCCATTTGAACAACATAAGCCTCCTGCGAAACGGAGAGCAGACAGACATCATAATTATGCGGCATCCAGAGCGAGGGACAGCTGCTGGAGTAACCCCAAACAATGATATACGACAGGGGATGGATCTGCAATTATTCCACTCAGTTTGTCTGTTTATGTCTGCAGCATGTGGAGCACAGAGGGAGACGTGGTGCTGAACTGTGCCGCACCTCCGAGACCACATATTGATAACTTAAAAAAAAAGCTACGAAACATAGTTCAACTGTATGAACTCTAATCAAACGAAACACAAACTGATGGTAAGAGGAACACAAAAGGTTGGTTTTATAAACATAAGGAGTGAAACAAACAGGGTTTATATGTGAATCGTAACAGTAAAACATCTAAAATTAAAGACTCGGGTGTCGAACAGACGCCTGTTGTTGTCACGCTGTACTAATAATATTACAAGACATATGGTACAATGGCCCCTTTAAAGAAATTTATAACATGGCTACAGTCTGGATGTTAGTTTAAGGAGGAGAATCACAGAGGAAACACGAGCAACCCCTATCTTTCTGCGATATCAGCAGATGGCGGTTAATTGCAGGTCAGTGA
This sequence comes from Salarias fasciatus, assembly GCF_902148845.1. NCBI lineage: Eukaryota > Metazoa > Chordata > Actinopteri > Blenniiformes > Blenniidae > Salarias > Salarias fasciatus. The sequence continues at coordinate 33,173,341 of NC_043760.1, read as the reverse complement.
GGTGTTATTTAATCGCACAGCAGCGTTTCTGGCAGCAGTAAATACAAGTTCAATAACTAATTAACATTCTTCGCCATGAGCCTGGCTGAAGTTTTTTTCACTGACAGTCGAACACTGGAGGCTCACACGACGACACACTCCCAGAGTCACACTGGAACACACAGAGCTGCTGCGCCACACATGTTGCATTCATCCGTCACACACAGAAACGCAGGAGGTTGATCCACAGCTTGCTTCATCGCTGGCTGTGGAAACACTGATGAGATGTGGAAAGCTTCCTGCCAACTCTTCCCAAGCGCTGCATGAGCGTTTGTATTTGTGTGTTTGTGTCAGGAGGCTGGAGTCCAAACTCATTTGTGTATTGATAGAAGCTCTCCAAATATCTAAATCTGCCTGGGAGAGATTCCTGAGCAACACTGCAGAGAGAAAGGACATGTCCAATGTTTGAAGTTGAGAGATTAAAGCACTAGATTCCCTTTCATACTTTGACTCGGCGTGGAAACTGTATGCACACACACACACACACACACACACACACACACACACACACACACACACACACACACACACCAGTGTGTGCTGAGGTATGCACATTTCCTGGAAAACTTAGCGAGTGTTCAACATTACTGCTTCCTGCCCCGAAGTGCCAAATCTAGACCACAAGGAAGACGCCAGCTGGGGGAAAATAACACTGAAGTGACTCACAGTTTGTGGCTCTGCGGGTGATATACTGTATTCTACTTCATCTGGCTGAAAATGCAGCGTCAGGAGCATTTAGAATCAGCGGCCTCACCGTGTCAGGCTCCAGTGCTTTCTCCTCCACATCTTCAGCCACAGACTCGGTGTGTTTCTGAGGCGTTTGTGGCCCTGAGAGAAAAAGATTCATCAGACAAAGTACGCAACATTAGTCGCATATAAAGAGCCTCGCGTTCAGAATACCTGACTGCGGTGACTCGGCATCCGTCCTCTCTGCGAGGACGGGAGTGGGGGGTCCGGCTGGGCTGCGGGGCTTTTCAGGGGCCAAAGAAGACCATACTTTGTCACTTAAGGCCTTTTGGGAGGTTGATACTTGATGTGCTCTCCTCTTTGCCGTCTTCTTAGTAGACAATGGGACAGATTTAGGTGACAGCAGAGGAGAAGGCACCTCTTTGAAACTGGACTTTGAGGAAGTAGCGGAGGCTTTACTGAGGCGGCTGGATGACAGTGACCGCGGACTCGGTGGCTTAGAGGATAACGCAGGGCTCTGAGGGGATATGGAGCGCGATCTGGGGGAGAGAAGCGGACTCGCTGTTGCTCTGATCGTGGTCTGGGGGACGACGAAGCGACAGAAACGTCCTTGGAGAGGCTTTTGGGGGTCAGGACGTTTCTGGACGTTTGCCACGAGGTGCTGAGGAAGTCGGAGTGAAGACGTGGAGACTCTGAAACGCCTCCCTGAAGAGCTGCACGGCGCTCTCCTGGAAAACAGAAGAAAAACGACCTCAGGGAGCTGGACGATGGAGATCCGTTCACTCAGGAGTGAGGGATCCGGTGGGCCGGTGTAACACTGCCCTCTAGTGGAGCTTGACAGTGATTACAAGAACCCATCCAGACAGTGACACCACCTACAGGCAACTCAGAGCCAATTAAAAAGAAGAAAACATCTGGAGCAGTGCTGGCCTGAGGTTAGAGAAGCAGGTTAGGGATGAAAAGTAAGGTTAACTGTGAAAATGACACAAATATTTTAGCTGAGGATGTCCCACGATGACAGACGTGAACTGACGACAAACCAGAAACGCTGCTTATCCTGGTGCTTCACAAGATACATTTTAAACTTCAGGTTCAAAACATTATAAAAATAAGTTAATGCAAGATTGATAATCACAATACAATAACATCTGCATATGCACCAGAAAGCATTTCCCAAAAAAACATTACAAAATGTGTAATGATCGTTAAATAAGTGTAACCAGAAGCTGACGTTCACAATCTTCACAATCTCTATTGTCATTTAGAAGCAATCCAGTCGTTTTCTTTTATGCAAGGACGGCAGTAAAGCGAGTTTTCACACTGGTTTGATCTGGCTCCTCCCAGCACGGCCTGTGTATTTGGGGATTAAGGGCTTTTGCTTCGGGACCCATCAATGACATAACGTATGTGTGTGTGTTTATATAAAAGCATGGAAGGTACACCGAGCAGCACAGGTAAATATTCTAGGACTATTTTCTGGTTGCTCAGCTGCATGCAGCTCAAAGACGGTTTTCACGGCACAGGTTCGTGAGGAGGAGCGTCCTTCAGAGTTCTCTTGTTATTTTTCCGTTTGTTGAGGCTTGATGTTGAAAAGCTTCAATAGATCCTAATTAGAATTAATTATTTTCATGATGAGATTTTAAAACCTTTGAAATGTTCTTTGCTGTTAGACACTTTTCACAATCAAGATAAATAAAAAAAGATGAAAGTATTATTTCTGGCTGCAAATGATTTGTCATTTTTAATATTTCATTTTTGCAGAAACTGAGACCAAAGCTGGTTGATGGCATAAAGACTGAAGGAAACGCCGCTCTCTGAAGTCTGACTGCACGCAGCTGCCGTCTGTTGAAACGAAAAACTTTCTTACTTTTTCTCTGCGGCGAGCTCGAGCAGAAACAGCTGAGACCAGTGAAGACGGATCGATCAAAGTTTCCCTCCAGAGCAGTTCTGAGAGCCCCGGCTCTAAGAGACGGTCTGTGATCAGGACGTCTTTCTCCGGCACCACGTCCCCACTGTGTGGACGTCGGGGTGCAGCCACGACCAGCATGTGGTGACCGCCGCAGGACACCTGAGGAAAACCGAGAGGAAAACGCTTACCGGCCGCATGTTAGGGCACAAACAAGACAGGCTGATACAGAAGGTCTTCAGGTGTTGGAAGTGAGAGAGATTAGATTCACTCACTGCCTGAACGTCGTACTGGAGAAAACGAGTGCAGAGCGTCGGGCTGAACTGGTTGATGAAGTTTTCCTCTCCGAACCCCAGTTTTCCATGACGTCCGTCTCCAAAGGTGTAGAGCAGTCCGCCGTCTGGAGGAAGAGCAGCCGCCGTCAGACACAGGCTGGACGTCAGTCACTTTCTACCAGGAGCTTCCAGCTTTAACCTTCTGCCCAAACAAGCATGACAGCCATGTTGAATCAGCCGAGTTTAACAAACAAACCAACAAAGGTCAAATAAATAAAGAAATGGAGACAGGTTTGTGAAATGGATGTAATGAACGACCCGCTGCTTACGTGTGATCACGGCCGTGTGGTTCTCCCACACGCCACATGCCTGACGCTGCCGTCGCCAAAGTGCTCCAGGGCTTTTGGCGAATCAACCTCAAACAGGAAGGTCCCGTGGCCCAGCTGGCCGTACTGACCCCTGCCGAACGTGTACAGGTCTGAGCCTGGAGCGGAGAGGCACACAGGCTCACTGACATGCAGAAGCACAACGGCAAAAGGTTTCCGAGGTTTCATCTCTCCGCTTGGAGAAACTTCACTGTTCTCATGCAGGTGGCGTACCAGTGAGCGCCACGGTGTGCGCCCCTCCGCAGCACACCCGGCTGACACGACCCACAATGCCCTGCACCTGCTGAGGGACCCTGTGAAGAGACAGCTGCTCCTCCCGGAGACCGAGTCTTCCATTCGCACTCTCTCCGAATGTGTAGAGGTGGCCCGTCGCTGGAGCAGAGCCAACAGAGTGCCAGACATGAGCGGCGTCTGGAGAGCGACTGAATCAACACCAGCGCTGCCTCCGGCGTCGTACCTGTGACCAGAGCCGAGTGGCGATACCCACAGGAGACCCACGTCACCGCCTCGCCAACGTCCACCTGTCTGGGTTCTGCCGCGAAGCCCTCGCCTCCTAAACCAATCTGGCCCGCCGAGTTGTCTCCCCACATGAACAGCCGACCATCCTCTACACACACACACACACACACACACACACAAAACACAGCCGTGACCCCGGCTGCAGGACGCTGATGAGCAGACGATCCCGTGACGCCGTCTGGGCTCAGACCCGTTAAGGCGGCCGAGGTGCTGCATCCTGCAGAGAGCATTTTGATGGGGGGTCCGGCCACAGAAAGGGCGCAGCGGGTGAAAGGACGAGGTGCTGCTGCAGTGGCCCAGACCCAGCTGGCCGTCCCGGTTACTGCCCGCGTACACACCGCCTCCATCTGCAAGCACGCAAAAGCAAATGCAAGAAAAACAACAAGAGTGGGGACCTCTGCTCATAACACTGACGGTTTGATTCGGTTTTTTCATTTAATCTTACATGTGCAAATTATTGTGTGATCTCTCCCACAAGCCACCAGCTTCACTTTCTCAGACCTGAAGGCTGAAAACAAAAGGATTTAGTGAGTTGATTTATAAATTCACAGAACATTAATCAATAGTGTTAATTCATTTGAGCTAAACACAAATTATGCAATTTTTTTTATCATGAATGACAATAAACAAATACTAAAGCATTAATTGCAGCCTTGTGAGCAGTGGAATACTTTACCTTTAACAGAAGCGGGTTTGCTGGTGGCCGGTTTGAATCCCAGTCCCAGTTGGCCGTGTGTATTACTACCAAACACGACCAGCCGCCCGTTTTCTGTAGAACCACGACAGAAACTGAAAGTTGGATTCTCACGTTTGCTTTCACCTTCTCTGCCTGAGCCTTCATGACGTGTGTACCTGTGACGACGGCAGTGTGCTCTGCCCCGCAGGAAATCTGCCCTGGACGGTCATTCTTCAGCCAGAATTTGCTTGGCACATTCAGGGCAAAGCTGCTCCTCCCGAACGTGAAGACGGCTCCTGTATCTGCAAACAGCAGAGACATTCATCTGCATTCAGCCACAGTTTCTGGAGCAACGGAGCCCCAACATGGCACGAAGCAACCTCAACAAGTCGCAAACAACAGAAAACGAGACAAATCAACCCTCAAAACAACCACAGATTAAACCAACAAGAAATGACTCAATATTGACCGAAAAGATGCACAAAACAACAACAAGGAGATATTTAGACGGATTAACATGTCAGAATTTGTACAACTTTTTAATAACACTAAATAAAAAATAAAAAATCTAATTCATTTCAAAAATCAAAGATTGACAATTTACTGAAAACTTAGAAATGTCAAACACAACCATGCAATTTACAATCATGCATCCAGTAGAATTAAAAAAAAAGTCACAAAAACAACAACTACACAAAGGTCTGAAATTACAACAAAAACATATGTACTGGCACAACAAAGACGCAAAACAGGCACAAAAATATGAAATCACTTGAAATGTAACAATAGCAAACAAACACATTTGCAGTAGAGACACTATAAAATGCAAATATAGTATAATGAGGAACATCATGGCTATTTTAAATCACTGCATGCAAAAGTACAAAATGAAAATACAAGGACATAAAAATCCAAAATACATCCAAACAAAAATTTACACAAGCCTGTTTAAGAAATTAAGCACACAAAATGCAAAACTACCACAGAGATAGAAAGAGATACGCCAAAAACCAAAATAAAAGAATAAATAAAACATTGCAGTTTTTTTTCTTGGGGGGGGGGCAAAAAACATTATCATAAACACGTTTCCTCATGAAAACAGTGCGATGTCTCCTGGACAGACACTCCATGCAGAACCACGGACTGTCCGATCTGCGCCGCCTCTCTCCTGCTGCAGCTTTCTGACTTACCGGGATAAATCCACCGCAACCTGCCGCCAGGTCTCAGGCGGTTTACCGGGCGGACAGGAATAGAAACAACTTACCGACAAACGGCCCACAGGACGGAAAATAAACTAATAATAATAAATACGCGGTGCTGCACGTTTGCTATGTGCGGCGCTCTCACCAGGTATGTCCTCCACGGTGTGGCCCGTCATCTCCTCCGCTGCTCCCCGGGAGGACGCCTCCTCAGCGGGCAGCCGCTCCGCTCCGACCCGGAGATCAGGGAGAGGTCAGAGGGCGTCAGGAGGAGGGCAGGGCGGGACCGGGACGGCACCGCGAACACACACGGTACACTTTAATCAATAAAATAAATAAAATAAATAAAATAATAAAATAAAATAAAATAAAATAAAATATGCACACAGCACACACGCACAAAAAAAATAAAAGAAACAGTGGGAGTTTAATTTAAAAAAAAAACCCTGAAAATATTATTTGAATTTTTAATTGGAAAAGGAATGTGGATGATCCAATCAAAATACATGTTGCCTCTCTGAGTTGTCGTGTTGACAGACTTGAGTCCACTTGGGACCTTCTGGTGTCTGTGATATCGGTCCATGTCAGTTTGATGAAGAGGGTTAAATAGGAATGGCCCCAGGACAGATCCTTGTGGGACTGCGGTGGCAGTCTTGTGGGACACCTGAGGACAGATGAAGTGGCTGATAGAACCCTTCAGTCTGTCTGACAGCCTGCTCATTCACATACTGACGCAGAAATACAGAAATAAATAAACGTGTGTGTGGAAAAAATAGAGTAAGAAAATCCTAAATTAAAAAAATGAAGAAGTAAATGTGATAGTGAATAAAAAAAGTGTCAATAAATAAATAAAATGTCCGATGAAAATAAAATAAATATACGAATAATTTTAAAAAAATAAAACGTGAAAGTAAAACAATACTGAAATTAAAGCACGCACGGTGATGAAAGCCATCTTTGCGTCCCTGCTGGCCAACGGTTATAAATGCATCAACATGGTAATATAATTTTCTGCTTGTCTTCAGGAATAGAATTTTACTGCGCAGTTTGGTTACTGTGGAAGAATGTTAATGTTTCAGGTCTATGGTAGGGGGCGCTATAGAGTTGAGTTGTATTAAACTTTATAATTCATTACATGAGGACCGTTATGACACATAACTGACTGTAATCTGAGTGTTCTGGGACAATGCCTGAGCTCGTGAGGGGCTGTCCAAATAACAGGAAATGAAGGCGTTTTTCGACGGCGTGCTGTGAGGAGACCGAGCGACGTATCAAAAAAAGCTGGCTGGTTATTGAAATTCAATGTGTCTCGATGCAGTGTGCTGAGTTTGGGCTCATTTGGAAGAAAGGAAGTAAGAGATCAGTTCATTTGAAAAATGCAAAGCGAAATGGCGTCGAATATTGTATCCAAGATGGCCGCCTTCCTGTTGGTCCCGCAGATTTGAGCCAAGAGAGTTTTCTGGTTGTCCCCTCATGCTCTGTCACTGGTGTGAAGTTCGTGTTCCTACATCAAAATATGCCCACTCTGTGGGCCATAGGGGTCTGATTGTAGGTGGCGCTGTTGAGCCAGTGTTGATCTGTCACTATGGAGGGATACATTTTATCGAATTTCTCGCTGGGCCGGTCGCGTACATACCAAAAAACGCCACATTCAGCTATGTTCAGGGGGTCAAAAATGCATTCTTGTGGTACAAAGAATAATAATAATACAGAAGAAACTGAGCAAGAACACCACCTTCGCCGTTACACTACGTGTTACGGCGATGGCTAATAAATACAGGCAACAAAATTAATGAGGAAAGAAATTTTAAAAATCACCTCACAATTCATCACAAATGAATAAATGGACTGAAGTGAAAATGACAAAATGAAAAAATATATTTTCAGTCACATTTCATAGGTTTCTCATGAAAGAAAATATTTTGTATGATTTATTGGCACAAAGGTATTGTAGCGTTCTCAGAGCAGTGGCGGCAGCAAGGAATGAGGAAAGCTCTTTAGATTTAACACACAGGAGCTTTATTGCTAAAACAGCTAAGCATCTCCCACACAAGCACCCCCTGTCGGGGGCAGGGGGCAGGCCGAGGTCACCCCCAAAGCAACCCCCCGACACACGGTCCGACATAACAAAACGGAGCTCAAATAAACATGAGAAAACACATAATACAGCCGAAATGGTCCTACACATAGATATATATAGAAACACTAGATGGCTCATGCCGCTGTAACCCGATGGGGACTGACGTCGTCACATGGCGGCCATCTTGGGACAGGGCCTCACTCACTCATCACATTAAAGGAATACTCCACCCAAAAAACGATTTGGCCTCATTTTCTACTCACCCTCATGCTGAGAAACACTCTGGAGCACTTTTTTGACGTTTCAAATGCAGTTGGAGATGTTTGGGGATTTTCGTGGTCAACAAACAGGGACCGACAGAGCCCGACAGAAAAAAAGGTCCATAAAATCCACAAAACGTTCCCATTTTCCTTCATACTGCTCGTCCGCTGTAATCCAAGTGTCCTGAGCGCGTAACGTCCATAATTAATTCTTAACGAGGTCATTTAGTACATTTTAAGAGCCCAAACAGGGCGCTCTCATACAGCTCCATTGCATGTCTGCGCGCGCACCCTGAACTACGGAAGCCGCGGCAGACCAAGCCAGATGCTTGCGCGCTTTCAGCGACTACTTTTCTAAATTGCAAGCGTAGAAGAAGAGTTCCGCTGTTTATATTCTGCTGTGAGTGACCGAGCTGTGGGCAATCACAAAAGTGATTGGCTACTGTTTTAAAGCTTTGAATTCGGTGTCCTGCTGAAAGGGCACAAGCGTGTTGCTTGGTCTGCCGCGGCTTCCGTAGTTCAGGGCGCGCGCATGCAATGGAGCTGTATGAGAGCGCCCTGTTTGGGCTCTTAAAATGTACTAAATGACCTCGTTAAGAATTAATTATGGACGTTACGCGCTCAGGACACTTGGATTACAGCGGACGAGCAGTATGAAGGAAAATGGGAACGTTTTGTGGATTTTATGGACCATTTTTTCTGTCGGGCTCTGTCGGTCCCTGTTTGTTGACCACGAAATCCCCAAACATCTCCAATTGCATTTGAATCGTCAAAAAAGTGCTCCAGAGTGTTTCTCAGCATGAGGGTGAGTAGAAAATGAGGCCAAATCGTTTTTTGGGTGGAGTATTCCTTTAATGTCAATGGAGCGTCTTTGAAACAGCTATAGATTGTTCGATTTTCAATCGATTTTCAAACGACTTGGATTGTTATAAACGTCAGACACGTAGATATTTAACTGTGTGCAAAACAAAAAGTTGTGATTTTAACATTTAGTCTGCATCATAGCAACGTAACGTTAGTAATAATCAAACCGTCTGTAAATCCGTCAAGAATTCAATGAGTTGAGTATTTTAGTTACTGTAAATCACTCACCTTCCCTTAGATTACCCAGAGTGCCCCAGAGTGGTCCACTGTCCTAAGATGGCTGTCAGTGAACGACGTTGTTGACTCCGCCTTAAGGCAGCTAGTTTTTATATGATATGTGTGGTCCTACAGTCCTGCTATCCAGAATGCCTGGCGGCATTAAGCACAGTCAACAGGGGCAGCGGCCCCAGCGGCCCCCAGCGACCCCCAGCGACCCCCAACGTCCCCCACGGCCGATTCAGTATTTATTGACACATTTTTATGTCTGTATTCATTTTTAATTCTGACAGTTTTGGTCCTCCACAGCTGACCATCCATTCTGTGATTCTGTGAAAACATCAACAAAACAAGTAGACGTCATGGTCAGTGACTGATCTCACTGGACTCCTTTCACCCTCCATTCCCGTGACAGTTCCTGCCTACATATTCTGCCAGGCATGAGGCAACAGGGTCCCGAATAAGTATAAATACCAGCACATCCTGCTCACACAGACAGAACACAAGAGAGCTGAGCAGTATAACCAAGATCAGAAGACACTGAGTGGATTTCCACATCTTCCAACTATGAAGCCGTTCAGTGCTGCGGCTGCTGTGATGCTCTTGCTTGCTTTTCTTTGTATTATTATGCAAAAGAGCTCTGCTGTCCCAGTCAGTCAGGCGAGGGCTTGAGTTAATTTCATGTTTTGTTCAAATGTTTTATCAAAATGCTAAACTGATGGTTTACTATAAACAACTGGAGGAACCAGAGAGTCATCCTGATACAGCTGCTGTACATGAGGAGACCGTCATGGACCCTGGAAAGGTGTGTGACTTCACCTGAACGACTGGCTGAGCTCCCAAACAGTGTCTGCTGTTTATGCACCGAGAGCAGATTCTGAGAGTGAACATGCTGAACAATAACTCTGAAACTCATCTTGGTTTTCACACAGATGCCGACTTCCAGCAGACAGAAGCGCAGCAAGAGTTGTTACGTTTGTTGCGGTCCAACTGGTGTTTGTACACATTGCTGCGACTAATGAGGATGTCACCTCAAACCACAATCATTTGTTCCACCGTTGTCTGTAAAGTCACTGAGTTTCAGGTTTGTTTTTTTGTTTTTGTTTTTTTTTTATGAAGAATAAAATTTGACCTCGCTGAAGTTTGTACTTTGTAGTTTTTGTGCGAAACTGTGCGAAGTTTCTTTGGTATTCCAGGTGAATATATTTGTTGAAAATACACAAGAGAATCAGACCAACGGTCATGAAGGAAATTAAATACTGATGAACTGGTAAAACCCAAGACCTAAATGTCCAAGAAACGTACACAATGTCATCAGAGAACACACAAACAAGCAAACAACCAGAAGACGAGCAGTTTACCCCTGCTGTCACCAGGAGCAGACAATCACACGCAAGTGACAGACATGAGGGCAGAGAGCAGCGGTCAGACGCGAGGACGTCCATGAGCCTGAGATGAGAGACAGAGTCAGTCTCCGAACAACACAAGCATCTAAATGTAGTCACTGACATACACTGGACAATTCAACCTCCTCGACTGCTTGACTGGCATGTGGTGTGCCTCAAGGATCTGCCTTTGGTCCTTTTACTGTTTACGTGTGTGCATTATAGATAACAGGCTGCTAGAAACTTGATTTAGCTTCAAATAAGGCAACAAAACACAGATGAGGGCAGGCATGGCCGGAGGGCCACGGTGTCTACTGTCATCAGGCGCCGAGCCCAGGAGGCCATGGGCTCTATTCTTATTCGTCTGTTTGTATTTACGCATCCCTCCTCTTTCATCCCAAATTTGACCCCTAAACCACGACCAAAACTCAACAAATTTAGCACGCACATCCTGACTGGCGATAAAATTCTATACAATGGAAAACTTAACCCCATCACTGCCAAATTGAGGTCTTTAGCGCCACCTAGATACACTAAAATGGCTGCCACAGCCCACAGAAATGTCATAGCTCCCTATGACATCAAATGAGATCAAATCTCATCAAGATTTAAAAATCACACACTGACACCCCCAACTAATTCAACGGGAAGTCCGGGATTTCCCTTTCAAAATAAAATTTTGCCTAAAAATCACTCCACATGAAAAAAATTCCTTCTCTGAGACCATATGTGGCACAGCACAGACATCAGAGTATCAGCACGTGAAAGAGGAGGAGTTCCTCTACAAAA